>NC_056524.1:142977367-143023737 GCF_019175285.1 Sceloporus undulatus | reverse complement strand
GAAGTATTTTATCTTAAAGATCTCCTATAAGAGGTCGGATGGATAAGCACGCTGGAAGAGATCCGTCTTAAGTGACTTCTTAAAGGCATCTAAGGTGATGATAAGACTGATCTCTTCTGGTAGGTTGTTCCATAGTTTGGGGGCTGCAGCCATAAACGATCTATGGGAAGTTGACATTAACCTGGGCTTACGGTATTCTAATAAATTCTTTTAAGATGTTCTGAGAGTGCAGGGCGGATTGTGTAGGGAGAGGCGTTCCCTCAAGTAACTCGGGCCCAAGCCATGAAGGGCTTTAAAGGTAATAACCAACACTTTGTACTGCGCCTGGAAGCTAATCAGCAGCCAGTGAAGAGTTTTTAACACAGGTGTTACATGGGCCGACCTAGGTGTTCCAGTGACCAGTCTGGCTACTGCATTTTGAACCAATTGAAGCTACCGAACTTGGTACAGAGGTAGCCCGATGTAGAACGCATTACAGAAATCTAGACAAGAGATTACAAGTGCAAGTACTACTGCTTCAAGGTCCTTTTTGTCCAGGTAGGAATGCAATTGGCGTATCAGCCAAAGCTGATACCAAGCACTCCTGGCCATCACATCTATTTGAGATGATAGCTGTAGAGATGAATCGAGGAGTACTCCCAAACTGCGAGCTCCATTAGGGGAAGTGTGATCCTGTCCAGGACTAGTTGACAAAACTCCTTCCCAGGACTTGGGGTGCCTATCGCAAGTACCTCCGTTTTCTCTGGATTCAGCTTGAATTTGTTTTCCCTCATCCAGCCCATTACCGATCCAAGGCAGGCATCCAGAGGAGAGATGCCATCCTTAGAGTGCAGCAGTCAGAGACATAGAGAAATAATTTTGGGTGTCATCAGTGTACTGATAACACCGCACCCCATGTGTCTGGATGATCTCTCCCAGTGGCTTCATGTAAATGTTAAACAACATGGGGGACAGAATCTCACCTCGAGGGATGCCCGATTTGAGCTCCCTCTTGGACAAATAACTGTATTCTCAGTTTGGTCTCAGTTGGTTCCTTCAACCTAAAAAATAATCTCCACTTTTTGCTTACTTGATGATAGCTTTGTTTCTTTGTATGTCTTGTATCTGGGGCAAGAAACAAGACATCTGAGTTGTTGCCAGTCTTGCATTTCCAGAGGCTGGGAGCTCCCTGTCTGTCTTCATTCCACCTAATGTCATGTGATACCTGCATGCTTACAAGTGGCCCTCCAATCTATAATTTCCATTTAGAGAGTTTAATCCGGACAAGACAGAGATGCTCCTGGTCAGTCAAAAGGCAGATCAGGGAATAGGACTGTCTAGCATTCATGTATATTAGTGTAATTGGTCTCTTTGGATCAGTCTAGGTGCTTGTAAGCTGAAGTAGGCTTCAGTGTAAAGCTAACAAAATTGAAGCTGGATCCCATTTGATACTTCTTCCAGGTTTTGGACTTGAAAAAGACTGTCTCTCATCAAGCACAGGCTATTTTCTGTGGAAAATGTGGGTGGGTGGGGGATGCGAATGAGGCTGAGAGCTGACAGTAAATCTTGCCTATTCCTTCCTTTGAAATAGAGCCTCCAGCATCTGGTATTCCTAGGTAGTTCCCCAACCAGAGTCCACCCAACCAGGGCTGACCCTGGTCAAGAAAAGTGTAGGAAAAGGTTGTCATAAGTTGAAATTGACTTGTGGTCACATCCGCTAGACTAGAATTTGTATCAAAGATGAGAATCATGCTGTTCTCCAAATGCTGATTGACTGTAACTCCCAGAAACTCTAGCTAGCATTGTCCATAGACCAAGAATGTTCAGAGCTCCAGTCTAACATATGAGTGGTGCACTTTGCCCACCCAAATTTACATAGTATCTTACAATGGGGCTTGGGATCCTTTGCCCTCCTTGTCTTTTTGGACTATATTTCCCATAAGCTCATGTTCTTGCAGCTGCTGGGAGCTGCAGCCCTAAACATATGGAATTCAAAAAATTTTCTACCCCTGAACAAAACATAAAATACACACTAACCCAAAGTTTGCATAGCATATATGCAAAAAGAAAAAAGAAAAAGAAAAAAATAGAGCTGAGGGTGGGAGAAATTACCTCTAAAACACCACTCTGACCTTGTTTTATCATAATAAACAAGCACAGCTATTTTATTATGATTGTAATTAAAAAGGGACAATAACACTTTTGCAGTTATCACCATAACCTTTAGTTATTTTTATAGTTGTTGGGTATGGTCTCACTAAATAGTGGCAGAGGAACATCACATGGTGTAAGTACTGGCTCACACTAGGTCTTGTGCTTTGCTGTAGTAAAGTGTGTTCTGTATTACAGGCCAATGGTTTGTAGCATTCAGATTTTAAAAAGCAACTGAAAGTAACTGTTTTAGTTACTCCTGACAAATTGGCATAAATAGTACCTTTAAAATTGTATCTATGTTGGTAAGTGCAGTACAGTGGGACCATAACTGCTACAAAATTTGGTTTAAAATCAGCTTTCTAAATTCCAAGCTAATCTGATGTGAGTCACAGGTGGTTCACCACCCTCTGGAATGGCTTCTCAGCATCCCAAGCAGCCTAAGCCCTAGAAGTGCATTCATTCTTCAGTTAATGAGGTTCACTGTGAAAGAAGAACTAGGGGTGCTACGCAGAAAGCCTCAAATAGGGACTGCATTACAGTCTTGCCAGATTATGCAAAAAAAAAAAAATGCAATAAAGCAAAGCAGACAATTTAACAAGGCACACCAGATGGCATGGGAGAGGAATTCGTTCCAGCAAATTGCAGCAGAATCAGGGCAGGTTTAAATCCTTCAGAATTGCAAAGAAAGCAGAGAAATTTATAGTCAAGGAAGAATACCAAGCAGAAAAGAACCATGTGGGAACATTTAGCTGGCACCAAAAACAGACACTGAATTTTACCTTTTGATTTGGAACACAGGCATCAACAATCCATGATGATGATGATGATGATGATGATGATGATGTAAACGTACTCTCCTCTCTTGGTAAAAATACCTTCTCCAAATCTAGAGATTGAGCAGAAGCAGGTGGTGAAATAGTATGAAATATTTGATTCTTGGGGATGAAGCCACAATGGAGCTGGATTTATTCACGTGGAGTGGATTTCTACCAACTCCATGTCCTGGTTACAACATCTGAGGACACAGACAACAGCAACATATGAGAAAACATCTCATATGCACATACAAAACATCTTGACCAGGGCAGGGGGATTATTGGCATCCAATAAATTTTAATTTTGAAAATGCTCCCAAATGGCCTATGGGACTGATTTTGCCATGTTCTGGTCCCTCACTGGCCATTTTAGGTCCAGAAGAGGTCTTGTTTCTAATAGTTAAGGACCAGAAGTTGAATTATAGATCAGTCTTTGTTGCAAAAAGGACTGCCCTGGGTATAAAATGGCCCAGGACCCCCAGACATGATCGAATCCCCCCTCCTTCCACCTAAAGGGCATTGTATTGTATTGGGGAGCAAAAAATTTTAATGGTTTTTTGGTGTGTGTGTGTGTGTGTGTGTGTGTGTGTGTGTGTGTGTGTGGTATAGGTGCAGCTCTCCAAAGTGTGGAAGCCCAGTGCAGCCCCCAGCCCCCAACAATTGTCTGTCCTTGGTCTTAACAGCTTCGTACTAAAGTAATGTGAGAACTGTTCAAGAGTTTAATAGTCCTGCTAATACTTAATCATTTTATCATACCCCAGTGGGGGTATGGATGTATTCTCCTTTTGTTCAGCATCAGCAGCTAGTAGGCTTTAAATGTGAGATAGCTACTTTCCTTATGGCACATGATGAGTTAGAAATCTATCAATATTACTGTTTCTATAAACCATGCATGGGCATGTTCTCACACCTGTGGCTGAGCAACATCAGGGTATGGTCAAGATGAAAAAATAATAAGGAAGAACACACAAGCTAGGAGAGACTAGCAATTTGTTTATGGTTGAATCTGCTAGGAAAGGCAAGATTCTGCTCTCTCTGCTGTTGAATTAAATGAGTGCAAACTAATTTTGCACTTTGAACTCAGTTTGCAGCAATTGAAGTAAGCTGAGAACAAAGGGGTAAAGTGGGAAGAGGAGAGAAAAATTAGTGCGTTTTAAAAGCAGCTGAAAAAATGGGATGGCAGAAGATTAATCAGAATGTCCCTGTCAAATAAGGGTCTAATCTGCACTGCTTAAATAATGCAATTTGACACAGCTTTAATTGCTATGGCTCAATGCTATGGAATCTTTGGATTTGCAGTTTGTTGTGGTACCAGAGTGCTCTGATACAGAAGGCTAAATATCTCACAAAATTAGAAATCCAGAATTCCATAGCACTGAACCATGGCAGCTAAAGCAGTGCCAAACTGCATTATTTGTGCAGTGCAGATTAGACCCAGGACAATTGGAGGGTATGCGCCCCAGAGCATAGAGCCCCCATTTTCAACTTCTTTGGATCTCTAGAGAACTGCAGTTTGGGACTGATTTTGGGCTGTTTAAAGGATTGTTTTTCCCTGTTCCACAATGGGCAGCCACTTGAAACAGTGTGTAGAAGCCTCACAAAAGTAGTGTTGGTGATTTAAATGTGCCAAAAATGACATATTTTCAGCCAAAACAACAACAAAATCTGTTGTGTGTGTATCTGAATGCAAGTGCATGCACAAATGTGCCAGGACTTTTGGTGAGTTGAGACAGTTCCCAAGAACAGCATTGGACCTCTGTGGGCTACATGGTTTTTACCTATGATTTAAACAGAATTGTCTGTGATTTGGATTGTACTGATATTTAAGTGGCAGTTAGGTCTTAACTCTAAATACATTTACTAAGGAATAAGAAGAATAGAGAGAGCCAGTGTGGTATAATGGTTTGAGTGTCAGACTATGACTTTGGAGACCAGGGTTTAATTCCCAGCTTGACCATGAAACCCACTAGGTTGGACAAGTCATATGCTCTCAGCCTCAGGCAAACCTCTGAACAACCTTTGCCAAGAAAACCCCATTATACGTAGGTTTGCCTTAGGATCTCCATAAATCTGAAACCTGTGGGCATACAACAAGATGAACAGAACACAAAGGAATGTATTTCCAAGTAAGCAGGCTGTTTTCAGGCTGGGGTCAGAGAGCTGGGGTCTTTCCTACTGGCCAGGTGATGTGAGGCCATTGTGTCAGAGCAGGAATCATAGATCATTAGTCAGAAAAATTTACTTACATCACCAAATTTACTTACATCACCCAATGAGCCCTACTGCCCATCAACAGCCATGGAACTTAAGTTGCCCAGACAGGTTTTCAGTAAAAGATGTTAATGTAGATGTAGTATGTGTTAGTAAGAACACATATACAGCCATCTTCAACTAGTGCAATGAGTTTGGGAATTTTAGCTAAATATCAATATCTGATCACTGTATGAACAATGGTAATAAAATGTAATATGGATCTGACACAAATGGAATGTTTTAGACACAGTCAGAAACTGAGAAATCTTTACATCTTATAGAAGTCCTTCAACTTGATATTCTTTTTAAAAATCGATTAGGTAGTTATTGGATAAATAAAATATGTGATTGTTCAGCACATAAACACCCTTTGTTAAATATGTCCATCGATAGACAATTCATATAAATGATACTAACTATCATCAAAGGTGTAATAACACCTTTATTGATAAAATAAATCTCAAAGAGACAGATCAAATGGACGTCAACTAACCAAGCATGACATTAACAGGAATTAGCCTGAAAGGCAGGCACATGGGTTCCACCTCGGTCAGAAAACACCAGATAGGACATTTCTGATTGGTACCTGTAACACTGTAATAAAACAGATACAACCGAATTCTTCAACTACTTAGGTTGCATCTACACTGCATAAATATTCTAGTTTTATATCCCTTTAACTGCCATGGGTGAATGCTGTAGAATTCTGGGAACTGTAGTTTGCTGTGTACCAGAGCTTTCTTACAGAGAAGGCTAAATGTTTCCCAAAACTACAATTGCAGAAGTTATTTTCCCTAGAAGATGTCAGTACCTTTCAGTCTCTCACTAAGCTTATTTTTGAGAGTGTAGAATTATGCACTTTCGTATGCACACTTTCCCAAAGTTACAAGGCTGATCCAGCTGCATTTGACACAGCCCTACTTATAGTGGTTAAGTATGCAGAGCCTAGAAATGCTACTTTTTGGATTATAGCCCCTACAATCCCCAGCCAGCACAACCACTGGCCATGCTGAGTGGGAGCCTTATCCCTTGTGGGGGGTTTGCAGCTCAGATCCACAGTCACTCTTGTTCTAGCAACACGAAACGTGATTTTTTTCACACTAGATCCAGATGTGGAACTAAAGACAAAAATTCTAAGGACGCCCATCATCCTTCTTCATTTGCTCCATAGACATGAAATGCCATCTTGACACTATGGTGGTGGCAGTGGCAGCAGCAGTGATAGGGCGGCAAGAGTGCTTTTTATTAAATGCTCAAACATCTCTTAGGACCTTATCACACGTGGGGGGGGGGTGTTGCAGCTCAGATCCGCAGTCACTCCTGTTCTAGTAATGCAAAGCGTGATGTTTTTTCACATCAGATCCAGAGTCACTCCTGTCTAGCAATGCGAATTAAGGTTAAAACGTGATTTTTACCACACCTGGTTGCCTTTCTGTTGCCCTTCTGAATCGAGGGGGAAGTGGAGTCAGTTCAATTCCAGACAAGTCACGTGATGCGGATTCAAGCAAAGCGTGGTGAGTGCACATTGTATTACCACACGGGAACATACTTTGAGGGTTCAAATCGGGATGCAGGAGCAGGCAGGGGTGATAGGATAGGTCGCAGGGGGTCACTGGGAACAGGATTGGGATGCAGGAGCAGTCAGGGGATGATGGGATGGGTGGCAGGGGGTCACTGGGGCCAGGATCAGGATGAAGGAGCAGTCAGGGGATGATGGGATAGGTCATAGGGGGTCACTGGGGCCAACATCAGGATGAAGGAGCAGGCAGGTGATGATGGGATAGGTTGCAGGGGGTCACCGGGGCCAGGAGCAGGATACAGGAGCAGGCAGGGGGTGATGGGATAGGATCAGGATGAAGTAGCAGGTAGGGGATGATGGGGTGATGGGAGGTTGCAGGGGGTCACTGGGGCCAGGATTGGGATGAAGGAGCAGTCAGGGGATGATGGGATAGGTTGCAGGAGTCACTGGGGCCAGGATCGGGATGAAGGAGCAGTTAGTGCCAAAAATAGGAAGTTCTGCATTTATTACTGTGGCTGGAGGTTGTTTTTGTTGTTTGTTTTGTATAAGTGTTGGGAAATGCATCACAGTCCAATCATAGTTATGTTAAATGCCTGGATTTCATTATTAATTTCTAGACATGTCTTTCATTTTGATCCTTAGGGACAGAAAAAAAAAGTATTAAATTAACTAGAAGTTTCACATTGCTGGTGCATTTACTCTGTGACTGAAATAGGCAAGGTTTAAATGACAGACAAGGCCAAACTAGGAATGGAAAAGAAATTCACATTAGCCATTTAAAAAATAAAATTATCCAGTTTGTAGCTTGTGAGATTGTTAGCAACAAATATGTGCATATCTTTTGGTTTTCTGTAATTGGGTAGAAACTTCAAGAGGCAGATTCTCCCTCCCTACTTTTGAATTAGATGAAAATAAATGTGAAAAATACAAAATGCATATCTTAAAAAAAAGAAAAGTGCACCAACACAATCTACTCTGTGGTCAAAATGCATACAAAAATGTACACATTTTAAAAAATGGTTGAAGGGTATGTACCAATATAAGCATGAACCTCTTGCTTCACAAAGTCTTATAACCCCCCCCCAAAAAAAAATAGGGGAAAAAAAGAGAATGACAGACTGTCATGGAGGAACACATGAACTAAAAACAACCGGCTCCACAAAATGTGCTACCAAGAATGATTTGGATTCTTGGACCATGGGCTGCAGGTTTGGGGGGGTTGGGGCTTCTGGCAAGAGATGGTTTCACCTCACACCATTTGACAAAAATGTTTTTGCCATCAGTCCAAAAAATTTGATCAGGAGGGCTTCAAATTGAGTTATGTGGGGGAGGGAAACAGTATTCTTGAGGGCAGGAGTTCATCAAGAACTGGAGCTAAAAGCTTAATTGTTATAAAGAGAACAAGCAAATAGTGCAAGAACCCAACAGTGGGAAGGAAAATAACTTTACAAGGCAACAAAGGAGGATGTCCCATGATCTTAGATGTCTCTACACAGAGCATAAACAAGATGAACATGAACTCCTTACAAAGCAAAGCAAATATGATATAATTGGCATTACTGAAACTTGGTTGGATGAGTCTCATGACTGAAGTGTAGTAATAGAGGGGTAAATTAAAGGAGAGGGAAACAACAGGGGTGTTATTGTGGAAGTCTTCTACAGACTTCCTTACTAGAATAGATAACCACACATTCAGGAAGGAGAGATGTAGTAGTGATGGGTGATTTCAACTATCTTGATATTTGCTGGAAGTCAAACTCAGTCAAAAACTTAAGGTCCAGCAAGTTCCCCACTTGCCTGGAAGACAATTTCATTGTGCAACAGGTGGAGGAGGCACCAAGGGGATCTGATCCTAACCAACAGGGATGACTGGAGAAAGGGAAAAATCAGCAAGGAGGAATTCATATCAATAACTAGCATGTGTAGGGGTAAAGCCAGAAAAGTTAAAGCACAGAATGAGCTTAGGCTTGCTAGAGAGATTAAGAACAATAGAAAGGGCTTTTTGTTTATGACTGTAGCAAAAGGAAGACAAAATAAATAATGGGAAGATATCCTTGAGGTCTCTTCCAACTCTATGATTCGAAGAATGCATCAAGTATAGCCTTGTATTGGTATTTCCATTGATAGTAGAGCTGTTTCTTGCATAGCATGGGCGACTTGTGTATCATCCTTTCCAATTCCTGATCAGGAAAAAGGATGACATCCTAGTATCTTGCATGGGCAGTGGAATGCTGTTAAAATCCTTACAGGCAAAGAGAAAAAAATAAACCAGCCAACCACAAGCCGGCTGTGGTTGCTGTTGCTGTTCCTGCTGCTTTTTCTATTCCTAGATAAGGGAAAGGATTCTGAATGCAGGTGCTCCAGCTGAACATTCATTTCTTTGGTTATGGAATTCCATATTTGTCATCTTACATTGCTTTCTCCTGTAGCACCAGCATTCACTTCTGTAGATTTTCAATGACAGGTTTTCTGCCTTTCTTATCCCTCCCATCTCTTTTTATGGACCTACCTTTAAACACAGCTCATTTTCTTCCACAGGGAAACATTGTTTTGTTTGGGTAGCCTCCTTGTTCTCATTACCTGCCAACAGCTTTAAGCTAAACAATCAATGCTGTCCTTCTCAACTTTTTCCCTTTCCAATTAATTAATTTAAATTGACCATTAAGTCAGCAGAGTTTTTGATTGATATTTTCATTAACAACCCTCTCATGCAGACCTGTCCAACACCTAAGAAATGTATGATAATGTCCAATCTGCATGAAGGGGTCTGAGCATCTCCCTTCACCTCTCACTGCAAGTGAGTTATTACTTGAATTGTGCTTGCTGTTTCATTGAGTGTAATTTGAATACAGATTAGCTGCCCTGGTGTTCCAGAGCTTTAGCATTATCATTACTGAGGACAGTAATTTGACTGATGAACACTTGGGTTATCACAAGGTTATCACCTTCACAGTGCCAGAATGGTTCGCCATCCCAATTCTGGAGGGAAAGAGGCCAAAGCCTTCAATGGCAAAATTAAGTCGTGTAAATTAAATTAGCTTATCCAATAATATATTGAATAAATTCTTTACTAATTAAAGAACCAATATACCTCTATTTCAAGATATTCTAAGGCTTTATTAAAATCAGCGAACTAATATCAATTTGACTGTGGTAGTTTTTTCCTTTTGGGAATATGAATTAAGATTCTTCATTTAATTATGCACAAATACTGTAGAATGATTTAGAAAGTTAAATGGCAAAGAAAATATATTGGCCTAAGCCAATGAAAGCAATTATTAGTTGGCCACTCCTTCTCAAAAGACATGCTCTTTCATAATTAGGAGTGAATAAAAAAGAGCATGTCTCAATAGATTTACAGTAAAAGAAATCAGAAACAGGGGAAGTTATTGAAATATCTATTCAAGTTATAATATAGCCAAGCTACTAAAAAATAATTATCTAGCTCTTTGAAGTACTCAAGACAATAAATACTGGCTCTATTATAACAGAAAGTAACAGAAAGACAGTTCACCACACTAATCTTTTAACTCGAGTAAGGTGACTGGTAAAGATCAAATGAATTTTGAACTGAACTGGAAGCATAACGTGAAAGTTGCAGCTCCATAGGTGAAGTCATTGGAGCAAATGGGTACATATGTACCAGTCAAAAAGCCAAATAAATCCAAAATCCCATTGTGCATCAAATATCAAAATTTAATTTACAGGACATCTGCAGTTGACCTGGAATGGTATCGTAAAATAAGCAAACATGCTGACTTGACACATACAATGGAAATTTAATAGGACTGGAGTTCCATTTCACAGCTTTAAATTGTTTGCATGCCACACAACATTCATAGAACTATTGAAATTAGTTATATATTTAGAAACCAATGCCTGTGAATCGGCATTAGCAGCAAAGTTCATTAATACTCTTCAGAAGATAATTTCATAATATTGCCCCAAAATTGTACAATTTGTGACTCTGTTAATTGGGGAGAAAAACAGTAAAAAAAATGCTTTGCCAATGAATCCATTTGATGTAAATCAATTAGTCATGAAAACAATTTGGCACGTGGAAAATTGAAACTTCAATTAGATGTTATCTTCCCAATATCCTTTATATCCTCCCTGGGTAGAGATAACACTTCTGTTATCTTGCTGAGAATCCACCTCCCCTACTTTAGCAGAAATGATCAAGTGATAGTTATAAAACCCTTGATGTTTGTCCTTGGATGAAAGAGGCCCACAGAGACATAAAGGCATTAGCAGCCCTCAGATGAAACATTAGTTACTAGGGCATCAATAGTGAGATTTTACAACCTGGTTGAAGTGAGAGATTCTGGCCTCTCTGCATTGTCTGTGATTTAGAGATGTCTTTATGATAGAAATTGCTCTAAACCCCAGGTAGTGACAGAACTATCTTAAAGCTGAGAAAAGCCATAACATACTTGCTTTTGGCAATTTTGTATAAAAAGAATCTACAAGCCTTGGCTGTGGGATACACGACAGAGAAGAATCAAAGATAAAACCAAGACTGCGGGCTTGCTGGACTTGCTTACCAAACATTATTGTCTTTTCCAGTGAGCCATGGTTTAATTTGCTGTTGTTGATGTTGCTGCTGCTGCTGCTGCTGCTGTTGTTGTTGTTGTTGTGTGCCTTCAAGTAGTTTCTGAAATATGGCAACTCTAAGGCAAACATATCATGGGATTTTGTGTGGCTGAGATTGTGTGATTCTGCCAAGGCCACCCTGTGGGTTTCCATGGCTGAGCAGGGAAGTGAACCCTCGTCTTAAGAGTCGTAGTCCAATGCTCAAACCACTACACCACACTGAGTTTCTGATTTCCTCTTGGACCCATTTATTTCTCTTTTTAGTAATCCATATTATCTGTAGAACATTCCAACAACAGCACATTTCAAATGAGTTTATTCTCTTCCTATCAGCTTTTCTTCACCATCCAACTTTCACAAACATACATAGAAATTAGAAATAGAATGGCATGGATAATTCTAACATTAGTATTCAACAATATATTTTTGCACTTGAGTATCTTGTCTAATTCGTTCATGGCTGACCTTCCAAGTTCTGGTCTTCTTATGATTTCTTGACTCTCTCTATTCCTCAGCTTTCACTTATGGAGCCTATTTGATTCCTATATTTCCTATCAGGTGATGTTCATGTAAGTAGTCTCCTCTTTGATTGCATGAAGAATGTGCTTAGGATGAAAAAACTGTTGGGCTAGAAAAAGTCATTCAGGCATTCTCCTTGCTTAATTTCTCGCTCCTAGGCCTATTTTTCCTACAATCCTTTATTCTGCTTTGTTTTCTACCAGGGGGTGCTGAAAAGGTTTCAGCCTGACATAGGCCCTTTACGAATGGGCACCCAAGTACGTAGTCTGCATGTACTAGGGTTGCCTGGGGGTATCTCATTTAGACGCCCCCAACCCTAGTACATACAGAGTACATACAAAACGGCGGCGCCCTGTCCACATGGACGCCACCATTACGATGTCATGGCCGCACCGCAGCGTGGACGTCGTGACGTCCTGGCGTCCTTTATGCGGCACCGGAAGGAGCTCCATTTTGGAGCTCCTTCTTGGTTTTGTGTCGCTGGTGCAGCCTTTACACGGCTGCGCCAGCGACACAAGGGAGAAAGGGGCCGAGTGTCCCCTTTCTCCATTTCCCTGCCGTGTCGGGGTGTCCTTGATGCCCCAAGGACACCACTTTCTAGGCCATGGGGAAGTGGGCTTTTGCTGCTTCCCTGCGGCCTGGAAAAGCGGCAGATCGGGGCCTCAGGGCTGCCGCTGTTGCAGCTGAGGCCCCGATCCGTCGGGGAAAGGGGTGGGTACAGGCTGCCCCAAAGAGCCGGTCTCTAAACCACCATAGAATCATAGAGTTGGAAGAGACCACAAGGGCCATCCAGTCCAACCCCTGCCATGCAGGAACTCTCAGTCAAAGCATCCCTGACAGATGGCAATCCAGCCTCTGTTTAAAAGCCTCTAAAGAAGGAGACTCCACCACTCTCCGAGGGAGTGTGTTCCACTGTTGTACAGTTCTTACTGTCAGAAGGTTCTTTCTAATTTTGAGGTGGAATGTCTTTTACTGCAGTTTGAATCCATTGCTCTGGATCCTATTCTCTGGAGCAGCAGAAAACAAGCTTTCTTCTTCGTGGTCTCTGTAAATCATACAAATGGATTGTACTGCGCCTGCGCAGTGCTGTTTGGAAACTTCTAGAATCACTGGGTAAAGTTAACTTTGCAACTTTTAGCAACTTTTTGGTGGTAGCTCTGCCCATCCCTTATAAAGCCCTTGGTTTCCTGCTCTTTACCCAGTTCCTTTTTTCCGCCGTGTTGGCTGTTTGGGAACTTCGCTTTGTGCTCTACATTGAAATCACAGGCTTGATTAATCAGACCATTTTCGACTTTGATTGATCTGAACCCCTGTGTACTGTTGACCATTCGGCTCGTTTGACTTTGCTTTGGACTTCGGCTTGGCTTCGACGCTTGCTTCTTTCATAATGTTTCCCACACCCTTCAAAAAGTGCGACGTCTGTGGGGAAAAGATCCCCGTCCAGGACCCTCACTCCTCCTGCCTCCTTTGCCTCGGAGAGACCCATAACACCAAGGCTTGTCTACTCTGCAAGTCAATAACCCCACAGGTCCCCCAAAAAGTGAGTCCCGCCTGACGATGGCCATCTATCAAGGGATCCTGAAGCCTCAGGAGGTCACCCATCCCCCCTCAGCCCCAGCACCCTCTGCTCCGGCTCCTGCAGTGGTGATATCCATGGCCCAGAGTCCGACCACCGGACCGACTGCCACCTCCGGGCTGGGTATGGCTGCAGCCCACGGCTCCATGACCAAGCCCAACGCTTGCCGGTGATGTGGCCTGTGGCTCCAAAGAGCCCAGAGCCACTGACAAACCCTCCAAGTACCCCACCAAAACCAGCAGGACCAAGGGTTCAAGCTCGAGACCGATGTCTTCTAAAAAAGACAGGGTCAACCACAAGCCGTCGAGCTCTAAGAAAGGGTCGGCCTATGGTGACTCCTCCCATGATGAACCCAGAGCCAAGTCCTCTAAGAAGAGGCACATGCCCACCGATATCATCGAGAATGCTCCTCAGGTCTCCGCCAAGAAGGCCAAGTTGCCTGTGCCTTCCATAACGCCCGACCATGGCCATAAGAAGGCCCATTTGAAATCCTCGGACAGCTCACACAAGAAGTCCCGTCAGGACAAGGTGGACACCCCAAGGCCTTCTAGAGACTCGGCTTTGACTCCTGCCTGTCCCTTGATCCAAGTGGTACCTCTTCCCGTGGGCTCCCCCAGATCGGCCTCAGTACCGGCTTCAGTTCCAGCTACCATACATTTATCCAGACGGATGATGACGACTTCCAGTCCTCCCGCTGTCACTCTCCAACCCCTGTTCCTCAAGTCATCATCCATGAGGCCCAGGTCCACCATCACGAGGATTCGGACCTGTTTTACGATAGTGAGACAGACCGCTATTACATCGCTGTCTCCAGGGACACTGCCCTATACCATCTGGCCTCTAAGGCTGCTGCTCGCCCGTTGCCTCCTAAGGGTCTGCCGTCTTCGCCTTCGAGTCACAGGCCCAAAACACTGGCCTCGTCTTACCGCCCACTGCCTCCGGTACCAACGACTCCTCGCTGCCCTCCAGTACAGCAGGTCGTCGAGCTGGACTCTGGTTCTGATGCGGAAGAGTCTCACGCCTCCCATGCAGACCCATCTTCCACGGATGAAGCGTCTGCTCCTCAGTCACCCCAGGAGCTGCATCATCCTGGCTCTTCCTCCCCTTCGGATGATGTGCGCACATTCAACGAGCACATCATTAAGATGGCTAATGCCCTGGACCTCGAGCTGTCTTACGTGGATGAGGAGGCCAAGGACCCGGTTGAGCGGCGCATACACGGGAGGGAGTCATCGCAGATTCCTCGCCTTCGCCGTCAGCTCCGACATGTACCATTACAATGTCCTCCCCTTCGGTCTCCCAACAGCTCTGAGGGTCTTCACCAAGTGCATGGCTCTGGTCGTGGCATATCTCCACCAGCACAGCTCGAGAGTCTTTCCCTACTTGGACGATTGGCTCCTCGCAGCTCCCTCCGTGGAGGAGCTCCAAAGAGATGTCGAGTTTACACTGGAACTCCTGTCATCTCTCGGGCTTGCTGTCCCAGGGAGATAGTACATTTTTGAGACATCCTGCCAGGCCTGCAAACCACTGCTTCTGTTCCCTTCAGCAGGGAGTCCCCTACCACCACATGTCTCCTCCTCTGAGGATTGGCAGAGGCCATTCCATTTTCTGAATCTTCCAGTGTCACCTGTATGTTCTCTGATGACTGACACTGTTGTTGTTATTCCTGTTTTTCATCATCACTGATAAGGGAAAGAGCTTCAAATCAGTTCTGTAGCTCTATAGTCATAGAATGGTTCCTGATCCTTTTACTTCATGTGCCACATTCCTCCAAATGTTTGCCTCTTGTGGTTGGGAACTGACCTCCTCTTCAGAGATGTCTCCTATGGATTCTTCATCCATTTCAGTCCAGTGGTGTGCCCCATCCCTGGTGTCACACAGTGTGGTGGGGGTAGGGTTGCCATAAGTCAGGACCTCCAAACCAGGACAAATGTAGGACAACATTTTCAAATGTAGGACACAGTTTTAATAAATGGAGGACACGCGAAAAAATTGATGATTTTTTTAAAATGTTAATATAAATGCATGTTTCTTAGGCATGATCAAAATGGAGGACATTTTGAAATTTGACAGAAGAGGGCATGTCCTGGAAAAGGAGGAGGATGTTTGGTCACCTTGTCTCTGGTCCAAAATACACTGCAGAAATAAAACATAGCTGGACTGAAATGCCCAGAGCTCCTCACCAAAGTTGCATCCACACTGAGGAAAGAATCCAGTTCGAGAGTGACTTAACTGTCCTGGGTTAGTGCTGGGGAATGCTGGGAATTGTAGTACACTGTGGACCCAGAGCTATCTCTGACAGGGAGTCACAACGTAGTGTGAACTGCAGTGCCCAGAATGCCTCACCAGGTGCATCCACACTGAGGAAATGGTCCAGTTTGAGACTGCTCCGTGCTGGGGAATCCTGGGAACTGTAGTCTATTGTGGCTTCAGAGCTATCTCTGACAGAGAAGTCTCAATGTCTCCCAAACATTAGCATTCCCAGGATTCCCTACCACTGAGTTAAAGCAGTCTCAAAGTGAGTTATTACTCCTACAGTGTGTGAGAGAGATATAAACACTAGGGACTGGATTCATTCATTAACTCACAAAAGGAGGATATCTGTGACCAAAACACACTGCTTTGACTGCCAGGGCTCAGTGCTATGGAATCCTGGGAATTGTAGTTTATTGTGGCACCAGAGCTCTCTGATGGAGAAGGCCAAATGCCTCACAGGACACCAGAAGTTCCCAGAGCATTGAGCCCTGGCAGTTCAATTTCAAACCAACTACACAGGGGCAAAATAACATTTAAACATAGCCCACTCACCTCCTCCTCCTCTCCTATCATCATCCTCCTGGTGCAAAGGAAATGAGCCCTCTCCCCCCTGCTGCTGGGGCCAAACAGAGGAGGAGTGCTCTCCTGAGTCTGGCAACCCCCTGTTGCCCAACAAGCCTTGAAGATAATTCCCCAAACGTTTGGCCAATTCACCAAATACCCCCCCCCCCCACTCTCTCACCAAATATCAGTCAAAATTCCCTGAAAAGTCCCTGTAATGTTATATTATGGCAATAAAACGTCAGCCCTTAATTGCATAAAATACTTGGGGAACTTATTTCAACTCTCCAAATTAACATTCAAACCAACCACCAAACTCCACCAAAGGCTCTGAAAAGTACCGATTTTGGTGTGAAAGTCACCCAGATTGGCAACAGCCAGGAGTCAAGGAGGAAACCGTGCAGGGACGCCCCCTACCTAGTTGGTTGAAAAACGAGCATTGTGGCAGGAGGGTTATGGCAACTCTAGGTGGGGGCTGCTGGAGGGCTGCCAGAGGGGCAGCAGCACCCTCCTTTACTGTGGCAGCAGAGATCTTCCCATGAAAAGGCTTTCACCACCGTAGCAAATCTAGGAGGGGTATTCTTGGATCTCTCCTTCACCACCGTGGCAGATTTCTACTCGCGAGGAGGCCTTTGCTGTTATGGCAGAGCTGGGAGGGGTGCAGTGGGAGGAGGGCCCAACCCAGTGTCACCTATCTGGGATGTCACCTGGTATGGGCCACACCCCCTAGTGATATTACTGTTTTAGTCTGCTTTGTTCTGTCCAAAAACTCATGCTGCCTGATATACGAAAGAGTGGATACATGGGCCTCAAGTTGCTGGACCTTCTCTTCCAAAAGGGCAACCAACTTGTACTTGCTGAATCCTGCAGCAAAAACACAAATATACCACAGCAATTGCAGATAACTGCAGCAGCTCTATTTCCATCCATATTCAGTAGTCTTAAGTAAACACTGAAACAGATCTCCAGGCCTCCTCCTCAAAACTTTCCCACTAAACACCCACACAAAATGCATGTTGACTGTGCCTGTTTTGCTAAGCACCAGGGACTGGTGTTGCAGCTATATAGAGAGCTTCTAGTCAACCAATTCCCAACCATGTTTCAATAAGAGGAAGTCAACTTGATGACAGTTAACAAGAACAAATGTGTAGTTGCTGTACAATTCACCTTTATCTTGCATGCAACCAAACCCACATATGACTGGGGATTATCTGTTCTCAATTAAACTTGTGCCCCTAAGGTGATCACAGAGTTAATTTGAAAATTAAGGCATTTTAATATGGACTACTATGGCATCTTTAACCTTCAAAAGGTCTATTCTTCCATAAAGCTGTTTTAGTTGCCTGGTGTAAATATAGCAACAACAACATCAGATAAAAGCAAGATGCATCAAAAGATTTAAGGCACTTGTTGTGTATTTAAAAGAATTATATCTTGTTTATAGTACAGTATAAAATGCACAACTGATTTATATAGCAGCTAGTCTATTGCAGAGGAAATCTCATTTCAATCATAAATGGCAGAATTTGATTTAAGAATTCATTCTTTAATGGGTCTGCAATGTTCAAATTTAAACTCACTCAATTCATCAGCAAAATATTCAATATGGGGCACAGGGAACTCATTTAGGCAAACAGTGACTTTTAATATAAATTTTCCAGGAGATTTCTTCATTGATTCAGCAGTTTAGTGCAAAATGATTTGTGCGATACATTCTCAAGGATCAATGCAGACTGAGTCAATGGCTAATATAAAACCATCATCATACCAAGTACAAAGAACATATCAATGAACTTTGACTTCACACTGAACTGCTTGGAATGAAAGGGGCATTGGTTTGGGGTTTTGTTTGACATTTAAATATTCTTCTCTGCTTGCATATATGGCCCAGCCTTTAGTCATAGAAGAGAGTAAGTAACAGTGTGTTTGGTTTGCATGAGGGTTCAGGTATGACTGGCCTGAAAAAATATAACTGCCCCTCTCAAACTAGGCCATAAGGAAGAATAGATCAGTCAAGTATTGTTGACCACTTTGTACCACTGAAATACAAACATTATTACTATCAGTGTATTAATCTAGATATATTTATTTCAAATCCAGTGCTTTAATTTTTACTGGGGGTGAATATATTTATTTGTTACCCCTTCTGACCTGGAAGTCTTGCTGTCTGAAACTAGATTTGTATGTGGCAGGCTTAAGAGTTGTCCTGTAGGACCCTCTAGATGTTGCTGGGACCCAGTTCAAAAATATGTGGTGGACCACACAATTCTAACCACAGGCCTATTGACTTGATAGTGATCATTTGGTGACAAAGTATCTCTGTATATGTTCAGTGCTGGCTACTTCTTTATTACTACTTCCCTTTTTCAGTTCAGGTGATGAAAAAGAGTCCTAGCTTCTATAACCTTAACAAAAATGGGGACAGCACAAAAGTTGTGAATGCATGAGTTTATGGCTTCTCCTTTCTCTGTAGTCTATTTGTAATTCCTAGGGATTTGTCTGTTGCCTTAATTTATGTCTGCTCCATTTCAGGTGGCTTAGCTTTGACTAATGGTTAAAAGTTTGCCTTTTTAATGAGATTTTAGTGACTCAGGGGCTCAACAAACCACCCCTTTGGAGTGGCCTGCAGCTGCCCCTTTCCTAGTCAGATCAGGGCCGATCTGGCTTTTCCACGACACAAAAAGAAGCTGCAAAAAGCGGATCCGTTTTGCAGAACAGAAAGGCAGCCCTAGCAGCTGCTTTTTGCTGCTTGTTCACCTCTTCAAGGACAACTCTTACGCCTGCCACATGTGAACGCTATGCTGAAGATATGGCGTGATGCCACGAACCATCTGGTCAGGTGGGTGGCATGGGGGAGGCATGGGGGCAGAATCAGGGTGGCCAGCATGTGTACACTACACCCCATGTTGCCCCCATGCCAGTGTATAACACTGGTCTGTCGAGCCCCTTAGTAAGGCTAGTACTTAACCCTGAATTTTGTTCCTTTCTACTTATAAATAATACAACCATCTCCAACTCCCCAACTATCCTGATTTAACAGGTGCAGTCTTTATTAAGCATCTGTTGTTCCACCTTTTCAATATTCACTTTCTCTCTTCTTCTCTCACTTTCTCTCTTGGTCCAGAGCTTACTTCAGCTCCTGCAAATGGAGATCAAAGTGCAAAAGTAGTTTACACTCAGTTAACTCAGCTAGGAGAAAAGGAGAAGATGAAAATTTTGCCCCTTCCGGCAGACTCAAACCAAAGCAAACTGCTGCAGCCTCTTCTAGATTGTATATTCTTTCTGTCTTGACCACATGCTGGTATTGCTTGGCCATACATGTCCCAGTTTCAATTGTGAAATGTTGGAGGGTATGCTTATGCTTAAAGCCTTGGAATGAAAGTAATATTTTGTATTTGTTTCCCGGTCAAGAAAGCAGTTTCTGGATAACCAAGAAACTCCATTAAGAAGAATGGAGGCATCCATAAAGCTGCTGTGAGGTTTGTGCATTGCAGCAGTGCAAAAATATGTGTGGTTTTTCTGCATAGAGAAAATATTTTTCTCAACAAAAGAAATTATTTACTACAGATGGAACAATGCAATCTGTGTAAAAAATGGTGTTCCCTGCACAGGAAATACATTTTCTGTGCAAAAAAACCCCCACAACAACCCAATTTATGCACAAAATAAGGCTTCCTTAGATGTGAATACCATTTGGAGACTGCAAAAAAATCTTGTTTTCATCCAGTGAGAATTTGTTGTTGTTAACTGCCTTCAGGTTGATTTTGACTCATGATGGATGAGATATCTCCAAGACTCACTGTCCTCAATTGCTCTCTCATGTGCTTTAGGTGTAGGCCCATGGCATTCTTGACTTGAGTTTTACCATCTGGCATGTGGTCTTCTTTATACTGCCTTCCATCTTTCCAAACTTCATTGTCTTTTCCAATGATTCATTTCTTTTCATGATGTGGGTAACGTACGACAGCCTCAGTTTAGTCATCTTGGCTTCTTGTGAGAATTCAGGCTTGATATGTTCTAGGACCCATTTGTTTGTCTACCTGGCCACCCACAGTATTCTCAGTACTCTTCTCCAGCACCACATCTCAAATGAGTTGATTTGCTTCCTATTGGCTTTCCTCATTGTGTAATTCTCACCTCCGTACATGGTGATGCAGAATACAATTGCTCGGATGATCCTCACTTTAGTGTTCAGAATTATGTATTTATTATCATATCCAGTTTTTTGATAGCTGCCCTTCCCAATCCTAGTTTTCTTCTGATTTCTTGACTGCAGCCTCTGTTCTGATCGATATTTGATCCAAGATGTGGGAACTCTTTGGCTATTTCAATTTTCTTGTTATCTAGGATGAAATTTTGTAGCTATTCCATAGTCATTATTTTTGTTTTCTTAATGTTCAGTGTTAAGCCTACCTTGGTACTTCCCCCCCTTACCTTCTGCAGCAATTGCTCCAGGTCTTTGTTTGATTCTGCTAGTAGTACTGTGTTGTCCGCCTATCTTAGGTTGTTAATGTTCCTTCCTCCATTCTTTGCTTGTACAGAACATTAGTGCAATGGTTCTGTAATTCCTGCAATCCTTTGTGTATCCTTTTTTGTAGTTGAGAATGTCTATTGATCGCTTTCAATCTGTTGGCCACTGCTTTGTATTCCATATTTGTTGGCAGATTTTAGTTAGCTTCACAATTGTTTTGAGTGCAGCTTTCACTTTCTAAAATTTGGGGTTATTCGTAAGTTTCTTCTTCCCATATCTCATTCAATCTTTCACATATTGTATAGCTCTTCTGTGTATTGTGTCCATTGGGTTTTTTAAAAAAAAAATGCAGCATGATCATGTACAGTGGTGCCTCGGGTTACGAAATTAATTCGTTCCGCGGCCGCTTTCGTAACCCGAAAAGCCTTCGTAAGCCGAATTGCCATAGGCGCTAATGGGGAAAAGCCGCGATTCCGTGCAAAAAAGCCGAAAAAAGCACCAAAAGTTTTTTCGTAACCCGAAAAAACATTCGTAACCCGGAACAATGATTCCCTATGGGATTTTTTCGTATCCCGAAAATTTCGTAACCTGGGTATTTCGTATCCCGAGGTACCACTGTACTATGTTACTCTACTGCTCATAGAGATTTCCACTCACCCTTGGTTTAAGCTTCTCTTTGAATTCTCGGATCTTGTGGAAGAGGTCTCTTGTTCTTCCTTTTTCTTGTTAGTTTCTATTTCTCTGCATTAATTGTAGTAATTCTCCTTATCATTGCACACTTATCATTGGGCAGTAGAAATTTTTTTATTAAACACATATATATATACATATAGAATGAACATTTAAAAAAAACAGACATAGAACAGATACATTTATACATATTTCTTTTGTGTGTAGCTTATATAGTTATGGTAGACTTCCTAGTGTCTCACTACTATCCTTTTTTCTTTAATAAAATAATTCCAATTTTCTGTACATTTTGTCATGTCATGGTCTTTACGCTTTACTGTCTTTGTTTACTTTATGCTGGTTTATTATATTTTTATGTTAGTCAATTGATTGCATAAAGCACACTTAAATCAAATATGATCATCTCTGCTAAAGAGGAAAAAAAATAAGAGAATTCTAAGTCCTTATCCTTTTATAATTTTGAGTGTTTGATTATAAATTGTGGGAAGTATCAACTCTCTCCAATTCTTCCCACTATCTCATCCTTCCAAAACTTAATTGAGATTTTTAATATATTAAATAAGTATAACCATACCTCATATAGTAAGAGTATAGAAAAGAGAAAGAAATTTTTGCATATTGTCTTTTATCATCTAAACCCAACATCAGTTATGTCCACTCACAACCTTCCTGTTTCACAATAAGTCATAATGCTTAACAGTGAGAATGAATTAAATAATAATTAATCCATCTCTAATGATTTCCAATATGACAGAACCATACTCCATTCGCCTTCAATTTCCTTTTTTGGTTTCCCTCTGATCAAGGCCAATAGACTGTCCATGTCCATAGCTTTCCATGTTTTTATTATCCAATCTTCGATTGAGCGAGTGCTATTTTCCCCCAGTCTTTTGCAAAGAGAAGTCTTGATTGGGCAGTAGAATTAATGGTTCTGATTGCATTTCTTTTCTTTTGCTTCTTGCCTTGCCTTAGCAGCTTGAAGTGTTTTGTCTGCCATCCATTGTTTTTTCTCCTTCTTTTTGGCCACAGATGTTGTCCTTCTGCATTCCTCTTTGACTCTGTTTCTGACCTTTGTCTTTAGTTCTTCTAGTTCCCAATCATCTAGGTTTAATAGTGGAAATTTGTTTCTTTCACATTCTTTAAATTCTGTTGGGATGCTCTTCAGATCATATTTTGGAATGGCTTTTGATTTGGTTTTTTTTTCTTTAGCTTTATTCTAATCTTGGATATTAGTACAGTGGTACCCCGGGTTACGAATTTAATTCGTTCCGCGGCGCCGTTCGTAACCCGAAAGATTTCGCAACCCGAAACCGCTAGCGCTGGAAAGCCGCGGCTTTTAAATTTCGTGCCAAAAAGCGCCGAAACACACCAAAAAAAATTTCGTAACCCGAAAAATCTTTCGTTACCCGGAACAGTTTTTTCCAAGCTAACTTTTTCGTACCCCGGAAATTTCGTAACGCGATCAATTCGTATCCCGGGGTACCACTGTAGTTCATGGTCTATGCTACAGTATGCTCCTAGTCTTGTTTTTGCAGCAAAAACTGAGCTTCTCCATCTCCTCTTACCTATTATGTAATCTGTTTGGTTTTTGTGTTCACCATCCAGTGATGTCCATGTGTACAGTCTCTTCTCCAGTTGTTTGAAGGAGGTATTTGTGATGAATAGATTATTTGCCTTGCAAAACTATATTAGCTACTCTTATGCTTCATTTTTTGAAACTTGCCCAAATCTCCCCACTCTCTTTGATTCCACTCTGCTTCCTACTTTGGTGTTCCAATCATCTATGATTACAAAACAGTCCTATTTTGGTGGGTTGTCAGTTTTTTCCTGGACTTGTCCTAGATATTCTCAGTTTCTTCCTCTGTGGCTGGTGTACATGCTTGAATTATGGTGATGTTTATAGGGTTTCCTTGAAGCCTTATTGACACTATCCAGACAGACTTAGTTTTATATCCTTTGCTCAATTTTACTACATCTTTCCTCACTATTAATGCTACTCCATTACTTTGTGGTGGTTTCAGATTTCATCAAATTTCCCAGTCTTGACACATAACCAACTTAGGCCTCTCCACTCCCCTCTGTTTAATAAAAACACTTCCCCTTCCCATTTTGAGGAGGTGGATCTATGAGGAAGACCTTGTACCAGGGCTTGTGTGTTTGTATTATACATACCTCTTTACTGAAATTGTTAATACATAGAACATCTCCAAAATGAGATCATTGGACATAGAATGGAGTATAAACATTTAAACAAACAACACAGAAGCATGAGAATTCAGTCATAGATAGTTTGGAGGTAGAGTGGGCAAAGTGAAGTTCAATGGTCTCAATTCAATGGACCCTTAATGTAGCATAAAAACTTCATGTGTATATAGGCTACAGTATGTCAGTACTATGTAACTCTCATACAGAATAGCAACATAGGGTAGCACACGTAGGCAAATGCCACAGTTGCATAATGATCAGACTGCAATGTATACATCTTCTTTGAACACATTGCTCAGTGTGTGTTGCACAGCTGTGTGCACTTACATGTGTCTAGCACATCAGGTTGACTATGGTCATTGCTCAATGTTCATAGTTCTCTACATTCACCATTGTCTGCTGAGTTCATCCATTGTGCAATGCCATGTTCTTTGCCCTGTATTCACAGCATTTACTCCACATGTATATGCTGCTTTCTGAATTCAGGCCTAAATTTCCTGATTCCAAGAGCATGTATGACAGTAGCCTCAATGAGAAGCACAGAGTCAGTGCAGTAGTGGTTGGCTGCAAGACAGTTTCACTATCAGCAGTCTGCTAGGCGGAGGAGCAGGGAGAGGGAAAGGTCTTGAGGGAGAAGTCAGTTAGAGATGATCCAGGGGGTGTCTAGGAAGGTGAGGAGAGAGAGGTGACATTGTGAGCCTCTCAGTCTCTTCTAGACCTCCTGCTGGAACTAAAGCTCCCAGAACCTTCTCAATGAATTCTGTTCTTAGTCCAGACTAAGGACTGCTCTCAAAGCACATGGCTCCAGTTTGCCATGATTTTGTTGGTCACATATTTCTTTCTAGGTTTTATTTAAACTGCTGTTTTTTTAATTTTAAAATACAAAATCCTGTGGATTAGGTAGCTTGATGAGAAGAAATGAATCTTTCTTCTTTCCCAAGCTGAAAAGAGGCATGGCAAATCAATGCCAAGAGTGGGGTCTTTTCATATGTGGCCCTGACATTTTTGAATACTTTTCAAGGCATAACCTTTTTGGCTCTTCTTTATTCTTTTTCTGTAATTTTAAGTCTTAGAAGTATCATTAGGCTAAATGTTCTTTTCTGATTGTTCTTATATCCCTTGCTGCTGTGAGATTTTTTTCCTTTGTTACTGTTTCTTGGCCCTTCTTCTCTGCATTGAGCAAAGGCCAGTTGTGCAAATACTCACATACTGAGATGGATTGCATGGTAAGGCCCACCAGAAGAAAGTTCTTCAACAATACCAGGTGCCTTAGTAATCATGCTCCTTTACTTTCAGAAGAGACACTTGACACTTCTGAAAGATGCAGGATATAGACTCTGTCTCCTGCTGTTTGGAGGTTCGGGAGCATCAACAACAGTAATGTACTCCTGTCCAGTTTTCCCCCCAAAAGTCATAAATTAAAGCAACCACAGTGATCTCCATTTCAAAACAGGCCTGAATTGAGAATTAGGGATAAAACCAACCAATTTCATCCAAGAAAGTCTGCCTAGAGTTATTGTCATAACCTGCTCAATTTTCTGGCAAACAAATAGAAGTTAGATTAACTAATAACTATCTAGGAAAGCAAGGACCCATCAATATTTCTTTAGCAGAGGTCTCATTACTGCTTCTTTTAGACTAGTAGTATTGACTGCAGATTTGAATGAACTCGTTGCAAACAATGCATTAGTTATAATTGTTTATTTTCCCCAATAACAGAGGTATAATTAAGCGACTTACACCTGATGTTACTCCTTTCATAATGTAACTGCCAATTTTAAAATTACAATTTTACAATTTAGAATTTACAATTATGATTACAATTTTTATTAAATTACAAATTATTAAAAATTACAATTACAAATTTTACAATTATCATTTTCTACTTTCTACTTCTATAATTACAAGAGCACAACCTCATTCAGTGAGGAAGAATATCATGTGATTCAACTGCTGTCTGCTTTGGTGCTTCGTACTGATATATTCAGATTTTTTAAACAGTAACTATTATAGTTGGGAGTCAGCATGTTGTAGTGGTTTGACTCTGGAGACCAGGGTTCAAATTCCCATTCAGCCATGGAAACCCACTGGGTGACCTTAGGCAAGTCACACTCTCTCACCTTCAGAGAAAGGCAAAAGGCAAAACCTCTCTGGAGAAATCTTGCCAAGAAAATCCCATGATAAGTTCATCTTAGGGTCACCATAAGTTGGAAATCACTTGAGGGTACACAGCAACAGTTATAGTTACTTTTAGAAAATCGTTATGAGTTACTTTAAATTACAACTACAATGGTAGCTAACTATAACTTGCTACTTTTTAAAGTAACTTCCAAATGTTGGGATTGATTATTCATGCCACCCAGTCAGACAATCCGGTTGGTTTTGGCCAACCAGGAGAGGCAAGAGTTGAGGAGTCGTGTGGCTTGTTTCAAATCTCCAAGCAACTTCTCTACTGACCAAGAATATTTGAGGGAAGGGGGATATTTCCAGGATTATTTTCCCATTCCATAGTCTTATCAGAACAACAGAACTTCCAGAACACTCAGACTAGGAAAACAGGTCAGAACTCCCTACCAGACCCATGGCTATGGAACTACTACCAACTCCTCACCCTGCAACTGTTCTGTGCCCTGCAAAATGGGATGAATGAGATACTCAGACATGTACATGGCTGTCACGGAAATCATTAAATCTTGAACTGCTCCAGAACCTTTTGGTGGAGGTTATGTTTATATCAATGTACTCCTCAGAGGGAAGCCAAGTTCTGGCAAGGAATCTGTTGGACAGCTGGAAGAATGTTGCACCAGCAAAATCCCACTTCTGGACACCATCAGAGGTGCACAACTGAAATTCAGTGATTGTCACACTTGATATTGTCTTGATATTGTCTTCTCCATTGCCTACCCCAGATCTTCCTGCTACTGAATCTGGAAGCCTAATATTTTGATCTGAGAAAAATTATGTGCTCCCTTCATCTACAGACCACAAAACAACATCTGTTGCTTGCATCCACTGTTCCATGTTCTAGTCTCTGATATTCCAGGTGCGGCTTGACCAAAGCAGAATACAGTGGCACTATTACTTCCCTTGAACTAGACACAATACTTCTATTGATACAGCCTAAAATCGCATTGGCCTTTTTAGCTACTGCATCACACTGTTGACTCATGTCTTGGACTTGGACTTTAGTCAATACATTGTATTGGTAATAGTACATTGTTTTATTGAGTGTATTTTATATGACATTGCAGTTTTAATCTTGTAATTGTTGTTTTTATTGTTGTAATCCCACCTTGATTTGCAGGGAAAGGCAGGAAATATAAATAAAATTATTATTATTATTATTATTATTATTATTATTATTATTATGCTTATGCTTATGCTTATGCTATCAGCTTCTTTCTTTCAGCTTTACAGGTGCTACAAGATCCCTTTGCATATTCTTCTCCTAGTAATAGTGAAAACTGCAGGGCTCTCTTTGTATCCTCTCTGGGATCCATTAAGAAACATGTCAATAGCTTGTTGAATTAGTATTATTTTTATTTCAATTATTACTTATTTTCAGTCTGCCTGTAACTGCAGAGGTAGTTGTGATCTTTTTTTTTCTTTATGCACATGAACAAAGCAAAGATACTTTGAATATGTGTACTGCCAGTTGGAATAGAGTCCAATGTTTTTGTATTTCTACATTTAAAAAATGTGTGAACAAATCTGCCAGGCTTTCCCTCTGGCTACAAGTCTAACAACTGTTGAAGGACAAAAAGTAATCTATGTGAATCCCATTGCTATGGTCCACTGGCTTAAAACAAACGGCCCCCATTTGACCTTTAAATTAAAGGGTTTCCCTTTATATCACTTGAGGCAAAATGTGTGCATATACAACAGCAACAAAAAAGGACCTGACCAGCAGAGCTGTATTTGATTTGTGAGATTTTTATTCATTTTATGGCTTTCCCCCCCTTTTTCTTTGAAGGAGGTAGAATAAAAAGTCAAACTGATGAAGAGAAATGGAATCTCAAACTGGCCTGGTTTTGTTCCACTGCTGGTTGGTTGGTCACCCTGAGGGAAATGATATGTGTGCAGGAAGGATGATGAATTGGGTTTGTTTAAAGCCATCATTACATTGTACTTTTTTATGGACCTCAGTATTTATAACACTTAAAGTTGATTGAGTAATGTGGGTTGCCTTGGCGTCCCTGCTGGTCAGCAGGGGTGACAGGCCTTGACAGCAAACATGAAGATATTACTACTCCGACTGGTCCAGGATGTCAGGGTAATCTTAAGCAATCTGCTGCTTGCTCTAGTGTGTAATACACTCCTGAAAACTTTCCTTCCAAGTGTGTTTAAGTAGGTTTCTACATGTTTCATTGTATGTACTGATGTAAGATTGCCATTGTCCTGGAAAACCTGGAAAATCCTGGATTGAAGGGATTAAAAAAATGTCCTGGCCAACTGGGCCAGTTAAAGCAGTAAATTCTGGATTTCTCATTCATCGCAGGCAAATGGGTAGGCTAAAATATGGCAATGTCAATGAAGCAGGAAACCGTGCAAGAAGACTGGCACTGGCGGGAGCTTCATCCCACTTTGCAGGTTGCTACTGCATAGGCATAGCATTGCCACCTTATTCCTCGATTCCCTTCCCACTTACCACAACAGACCCACAAGTGGGAAAGGAAAGGAGGCAAGCAGAGATGACTTTGTGTTGTGTGGTGATTATGTTGGCGGCTTGAGCTAGGGCAGGTAGCATAATAAGACTTCACTTCCAAACAGCTTTGGACATGGTGCATGCATGATGTCGTCATCACATGCCCCGTATGGACGTCCACACGTACTAGGGTTAGGGAGTGTGCGGTTGGTGCATGCTCCCTAACCCTAGTATCGGCACGAGTACACAGCTTTAGTCTGTACCGCGCCAGAGGGCTCTTAGCTTGGTATTGGAACTAAGGGTGAAACATAATGGTAGGAAAAGTGTGATGATTAATATGTTGAATTTGAATAATCAGAATGCAAATTAATAATATGCATAATTATAATGTTTATTTTATTTTAAAATTATAATGAATTTTAATTAAGTCCAAATAATCTGGAAGACTAAAGGTTGGGGACCACTTGTCTAGATGACCCCTTGGGTTTCCTCCCAACTTCTACAATTCTAGCTTTCTCTGCAGTGGTTTTGCTCTGCACTTCACTTTATGTTGGGCCCTGTGGTCTCTTCTAGATCCCTCCATGCCCACCATGCCATGGCTGGGCATGATACCAGAAGGAAAGGTGCCACTTAAAAGATTAAAGTCAATCCCCGCGCACCCTGAGATGTCTTGGCAGGATCTCCTTGAAATTGTTGCATTGTCTGGCAGAGGTTAGAGAGAGGTGGTAGCCCATGGGTTTTTCAGTGTTTTTTCTTTTTCAGGTTTTTTTCATTAACAAATATATATCAATATATTTGTTAGTTGTTCCTACATTTAAGCACCTTATCCTCAGTTATGTATTTAATGTTAATGGTGTTTGGAAAATATGCAGAGATAAACGCAGAGTAATCTTGGAAGCTTGTGAGTAGATAGACAAACTGGCAGACTGGAGCTTCACCAGGAAAAACAGCTGCTAGATGAAAGCACCGTAGGCTGGCTTTTCTCCAAAAAGGCACTGTTTATTTTTGGTTGCTAAACACACACAAGAGCTATACCAACACCATCCACCAACTACAAAACCCACACTGTACAATGATGATTTGATCTTATATACACTTTTGCCATGTGGCAATCTAGCTCAACCCCTTCTTGTACAATTTCCTGTGTTACCTGGATTACTGTCCATCATTTCAGATGACACAGCATATTTACATAAGTGCTATGTGCTGCTCTCTGGCACACTCTGTGACCTTGGACCATCACCTGCTGTCTGGATCCACAGCTGCAACCAATTGCTGGTTAAGAGCAGTAAGTGTCCATTAGCTTCTCTGCCACATCTGAACATTTTCTAGCTGCTCCATACCTCAACAAATGGTATTACAAGTTAATGCAAGATGTATCCTGCCTTTCCGATGAAGACCTTGGAATGATTTATATTGGTACAATCCCCTCTTCCTTTTAAGATGCCCAGAGCAAACTGTATCAGTGCTTGCAAAACAAGAGAAGGAGAAAAGAAAAAAATGGTTTTGGATAGCACAAAATACATACACAGACCTCCTGTGTAGTTGAAGTGGGAGAGGTTAAGAAAGAAAAAGAAACTAGGCTGCCCTGCTTTAAGTTAACATATAGTAATAAAATTCTAAATAGATCTACTCATAAGTAAGTCTCGAAAATCTGTGGAATCCTACATTTAAAATTGTGGCCTTAGAGCTGTAGAAAGCAAAGTACAGAGGATTTATTCTGAGAGACCAGCTATTTCAATTGCACTGGGAGCAAAGTCTAGGCAGGTTTACTCTCAAGTAAATCCCCTTAAGCACAATGGAGTTGATTTTCCTTGTCAAGTGTGAATAAGATTTCAGTTTCTCTCTGCATGCTATTTCTCTGCATACAAGATAGGACACTCCAGAGACTAGTGTGTTTGAAGAAGATGAAATTAAATTACAAAAAGAACATCTTGTTGCTGGTGCTCAATTCTCAAACAAAAGGGATAAGATGATGATCACTGATAAACTTTAAACCAAGTAGATTTTGTTGTTTATCTAGAAGCAGAATGAATAGCACCCTCTCACTCAACCAAGACCCTGGCTGAACAGCTGTTTACATGAATTACGTAAACATGGGAGCTAGTGTAGCATAATGGTTTGAGTGTTGGGCTATGACTTTGGAGACCAGGGTTTGATTCCCAGCTTGGCCATGAAACCTGCTGGATGATCTTAGGCAAGTCACATGCTCTCATCCTCAGGGGAAAGCATTTGTCCACTGGACAAATCTTGTCAAGAAAACCCCATGATAGGTTTGGCTTACGGTTGACTTGGAGGCACACAACAACAACAACAAAAAAAACCTGAACATCAATTTTTGCATTGATAAGTGCCTCTCCTGTTACTTCATTTGAAAATCCTCACAACTAAGGCAAGCAGATGGCAAATTTCATAGCTCATAAAGACTTGAGCCAAGGGATCATGAAAACAAAAATCTCATATGTTTATGGAAGAGCAATGAACTATTGTCACATCCCTAACGGTTGGTTTTAGTGTTCTTTAGCTTTACTCTAACTTTTGCTATTAGTAGCTTAGTCCTCCTTTCTCTTCAGGATCTCCACTTTGGGCAGCATGCATTTGATCTGTCAGCTGTTCTTTGGAGAGCCCTCTAGAGAGATCTACTACTAAATCTACTACAACCCCCTGCTAGTGTTTCATCATCTTCCTGTCATGTAGCCACAGTGGCAGTACAGTTTGGAACTGCTATGACTCATTTCCATGCTTAGGTTGCATCAGCTTCCTCTGAGTCAGCATTTCCTCTTTGACCCATTGCATGCACCTGAGAAATTTTACACAGCCTGGGGCAAAAATATACTGACAATTCCCTCACAAGAGCTGCAAATAACTTATGCCAAGAAAGCGCAACACTGTAGAGCAGGATTTCTCAATCAGGAGGCCCTGGAATCTTAGGGTTCTGTAAGAGATTGCTTAGGGTTTGGTAAGAAATCGTGATTGGGAACAAACTCATTTTGAAAAGTTGTAGATATAGTAATTTTTATGTAGGGATTCCTTGAGACCAGAAAATTATTTCAAGGGTTCCTGCAAGGAACAAAGGATGAGAAAGACTGTTGTAGAGCACCATGGTCAGAGGTAGTCTACAAAGAAGGCACAAATTAACATTATCAGCTGGCAATTGTTGGTATAATTTTCTATGATATCTAATCCTCCTTTGAAAATTGTTGAATTCTTGGCCACAGTGATTCCCTTAAACTGGGAAATTCCACAATTCAGACTTCCTCATGCAAACTACAATGATTGACTCTGGCTGTAACTGGGGCATTTTCTGAGTGGATGGGCATTCATACCTTGGTAATATATATACTGTCTGAAAACAGTGCACTTCTGGACTTTTCTTGAGATCAGGAATTGAGCTTATTTTATTATAACCAAGTATTACATATCTAGGGTGCATAAGAAATATGTAGACAGTCCAGCATAAATGAGTTAGACCACTGAAGTGTAATATTTTCTCTTTATTTTCTTCTTTCCCTGGAGAGTGAGGCAATTTCAGACCTTTTCTGAAATCTTCTGTCTCTGAGGTAGATTGTGTCTCCCCTTTTGCAGGCTTTTCCACTGCTCTGATAACCGGCCACACTCACTTTCTAATTTATTACACAGTTATTTCATTAGCTAGGCAACACAAACAAAAATTATTTATTAAAAGCCACAGCTATATTGTACTGCTAGAATTGTCAGGCCAACATCAGTCCATTCCCTGAGGTTTCAGGACAAAAATGTAAGAACAGGTGGCATGCATTTCTGATGTGAGGGAAGCAAAGTTGGGGGAGGGGGTGTTGCAGGACCGCCTCCGGGCCAGGTGGTTATACAAATGGCATAGGAGTGAATCTGGATGTAATTCAGATAACCAGGTAATATGGCAATCAAGAGCCATTTTTAGAGCCATTTTTTACAGCCATTTTTTGTGCAGGAGGCTAAAAACAGCTTTAGTATTTTTCAGCACATCTGACCCCTTTTATTGCACATAGCCTTCCTTTAAACACATGTGATATGTGGGCAGTCTTCTGAGGTCCTGCTCTGCCACTGAGACTTGCCAAAGTTTCACTGTCAGTCCACAGGGAGGTCCCCCCCCCCCCCCGTTTTCTGGGTCTTAGCTGTATCTACACTGCAGAAATAAAGCAATTTGACACCACTTTAAATGTGATTACTCTATCCTACAGAATCCTAGAATTTGTAGTTTGGTGAGGCACCAGAGTTCTCTGACTGATCAAGGTGAATACCTCACCAAACTACAAGCCCCAAGATTCCAGAGGATGGAGCAATGATAGTTAACATGGTGTCAAATCATATTCCTTTTTATTCTTTGGAAGCTGTAGGATATGGCTGGGCATTCGATTCCAAAACTTCTACCACATTTGGGACCTTATTGGACACATCCCCCCCCCCCCGTTATGGGCACAGGAAGGGGCCACTAGGGGCCGTCAAGTCCAAGAAATAATGCATTTTACTGCATCCCAAAGTGTCCTCAAAATGGTCCTATCCGTTGCCAAGCCGTTCCCATTCAGTGCTAAGGCTGTATGTACAGCGCTGTGTAAATCTACAGAGCTATATAAATAAAGTATAATAATAATAATAATAATAATAATAATAATAATAATAATAATAATAATAATAATAATAATCAGCCTTGCTGTGACACTATATTGTTCCTGTACATCATGGATTAAAGACAGCACAGGAAGGAGAGTTGGACTTTGATTTAAAAATAGCAGTGTGTGTGTGTGTGTGTGTTCTAAGTTCTCAGTGAGACACATGACTGCTGATCTTTCTTTTATATGCTCGACTCTGTTCATATGGTTGGGTTGACTGATCCAGAAAACATTCAGCATTCCCCATGCCTGAGGTAATGTTTAAAGGTCTCCTTCGCCACTTCTTTATGCATGGAAGGAATTTCATCACTATTGCACTCAGTTCACACAACCAAAGTGAGCCAGTGTGGCATACTGGTTTGATCACTGGACTAGAACTCTGGAGACCATGTTTCAGTTCCAAGCTCAGCCATGAAACCCATTGCATGACTTTGGGCAAGCCACACTCTCTGAGCCTCAGAGGATGGCAATGGCAAACTTTCTCTGAAGAAACTTGCCAAGAAAACCCTATGATATGTTCTCCTTAGGGTGGCCGTAAGCTGGAAATGACTTGAAGGCACACAACAACAACAACAACAATACACAACCAAGCAATTGTACATTCAGAGCACTGAAGTTAAAAACAATCTCAATTGAATAAAGTGTTGAAAACTCAGAATGTTTTCTATATAAGTAAATTTTTATAATGCATTTTCTAAAAAAAAAAAAGCCACCACATCAAAAGGTTTGTAGTCCAAATGCGATTTAGTTTATACTCATGCCATTTATACGTATCTCAACCTTTTACGACATGGTCTTAACATGTTCCATAGGTTTACAAGTTAAACACTATTCCATTTTTATCAGTGATGAGAAAGGATCAGGGCAAAAGTCTGAGATCTACAAAATTCCTTGGGATTGACTTTAAATGAAATTCTGTTTAGGGGAAACTACTTTTTCTGGCAGTGCATCAAGATATATGATAAGGTAATGATAATAATGTCAATTCACTGTTTCTTGGGCATCAAATACAACTACATAGTCTGTATCACTACAGAGGCCTATCACAGGCACAAAAGATGGTGCTGTGAATGAAATGGCATTTGCCTGTTTATGTGAAGAATGATGAAAGTTTAAATGAATCGTTGACCTTTCTTGAATGACATGTGACCTGTAAGATATCTGAGCTGTATATCATGAGCTGTTCTAGAAAATTGCTGTCTGCTGACCAAAAATAAACAATAAGATATCAAATATAGTTTGGAAAAATTGACTTGCTTTAACACTAGGGATGGGGGGAAAAGTGAATTATTTTGACTCACCAGTCAGAACACATCAATTCATTTCAAATCATCCTTGATCTGGAGACTAGAACTAGTTCTTTGTTTTAAAGCTTCTTTTATGTTTTAACAACAGATCTTTTCTGGAATATACCCTTTATTTATACAATAATGCACAATAATAAAAAAGATACTTCAAGAGAGGAATGCTTAAAATAAAATTGATTCTAAAATATAGGAAAGTCCTTCCAGTTTTTGGGATGTGTATTTGTGTGGGCTCTCTTTAGCTATTCTCTGTTAATAGTCCTGCACTTTAAGGTGAATACTTTTCCAAGTTCACTTTTGTAAAAGAACTGAAGCCATAAAAATGTGGGCACTCCCTTTTCCTCCTCTGAATTTTATGTTGCTTTGAATAGATCATTTTCTGGCCAAAAATCTTTCCTAAACAATAGGAATAACCAGATCTGATGGAACTGAAGTGTTTTGTACTTTCAAAGCTGATACATCTCATTAATGTGAATAGTTACTGTGTTGTCTGGCATACCAGTAAACTTCTGTAGTGTGGTAATATTAAACAAAATCTCTCTCTCTCTCTCTCTCTCTCTCTCTCTCTATATATATATATATATATATATGGGGGAAGAGAGAGATCTAAAATTGGAAATTTAATTTAAAACAGATATTTATTCAACAAAGCATTAGTGTAGAAGTAATATTTTTAAATGTTTTTTTGACTGGCATGTCATTAATAGAGAAGATGGAAACAAAATGGGAGGGGACTATTTTTTTTCTTTGCTTCTCCCTTTTTTAAAAAATCAATTTTAACAATTCACAAGTCTCTAGTGTGTTTTTGTAGTACACCAGCATCATAGGTCCATCACTGTAAACCTACGCCTCATATCCTCTGATGCAGGATCTCAATGTTTATCTATTTACAATGTTTATAAAGGAAAATTTCTTCCCAAGTTCACTTTTGTAAAATAATTAAAATACAATTACAAATGAAAACAAAAAAGAGCCTTTGCAAAAACTAACATTAAAAGAATATTCCATCATAAAAAATGCCCTACCTTAAAAAGTGTGGAGACCAATAAGCATAAGGTCTTTAAAAACAAGCAAAGCTGTAAGTTTGTAAGGTACAATTTAAATTGGTAAACTGGTATGGAAACTGAGAATACAACTGCAGATTCTTGTATGCTATTTGAGTTATTAGCAAACTATGTCTACTTTTTATTATTTCTATTATTATTATTATTATTATTATTATTGCGCTGTAGATTTACACAGTGCTGTACATACAATCAATAAAATAGACAAAAAGAAACCTGCCTGTGGTGTACATTCTACAAAATGAGAACAATATACATGTAAAATAATACATAATAATAGATTATAGGAGTCGATAAAATAAGCAGAATATGAACAAAAGAATAAACTATTAGTATAAAGAATCAGTTGTAATTAGTTTATATGAATAGATTATTTGAAGAATAAATTAGAAAACATTGTAAACATATGGTTAGATGCAGAAAAACTAGTTGTACCGGGTGACACTCCAGAGGGGTGTGTGTGTAAACCCAGTGGGGCAGTGCCTACCCAGATGCCTTTCCATTGGATGGCTGCTCCTTTGATCAGTCATATATGCGATGCTCTATCCGTATAGGTCATCGGTGCATCAGTGTGCAAGTGATACATTGGCAAAGCACAATCATGGAGACAAACAGCTTCATTTATGTACCGCTTCATACTGAACCAACAGTGTCTAAGCGGTTTACAACTGTAAGCTAATTGCCCCCAACTATCTGGGTATTCATTTTAGCGACCTCAGAAGGATGCAAGCCTGAGTCAAGCTGGAGCCTTTTCACTGGTCTTGAACTCGCAACCTTGTGGTTTTGAGTGAATGGCTGCAGTACAGGCATTTAACCACTGCGCCACCAAGACTCCTGCCTTTCCCCTCCATACATGTCCCCTTCACCCATACTTCATCACATGTCCCCATGTCTGGTTAGTATACATTGCAATTACATCCGTTGAAGTTGTCGTACTTTCATTATTTTATTTTGCTGTAGACCTGCACTGGCGCCAGGCTTTTTATATGCAGGTATGATACGCATTTTTCCCGCTAAACCAGCGTATCCTGGTTTGCTTTTGCTCCAGTTTTTAGCCAAGGCAGGCAGCTTTGCTTTGGTTTCCACCCACTTTTGAAGCATGCATCATATAAATGCCCTGGCTTCAAAGCAGCTGGAAGCCACTTTATTTTGCTTGTCTGTTTCACCCCTCTGTCTCACTGCAATGAATATTTTTCTAAACTGAAGCTATCTTTGGGTAAGATTATCAGATACACTAAAAAAAAAATGCTAGGCTGAGAAGATCTCCTAGAAATACCTAAATCAGGATTTCTCATTTTGGGAGCTGTGACCTGTTAGTGGGTCTTAGTGACACAGCCTGAGGGGAATCTCAGTCTCTTATATTATGGGTTATTACAATTTGACTCCCAACATCCAAGTAAGATTATTTACTTTCCAGAATGCAGGGTTTTTGAGTAAAATATGCAATATCTAGTTTAGATTTCATTCACTTTGCTAATAGTTGAGAAGGGAAAACCTTTACAGTTAGAAACAATCAGAGGGAACTTTTCCAACTAGGGTGTAAGTTATGCTATTACTATTTGTTACATGGCCCCAGTACTGTAACACTACTAATACACAGTTATAGTACTTTGATGCTACTTTAACTGTTATAACATAATTTTATGGTATTGTGGGATTATAATTCTCTTTTAGGCCCGGTACAGATTAGAAGAAAGGGGCGACCAGAGGAGGCAGCCTTTCTCTTCTGGATTGTTGCTGTGGCAATCACACGGCCACGACAATGATCCACTGCAAAAAGGAGTTCCGAAAATTTGCGCCCTGGGGTGTCACAGTGACATGTTTTGTGTGCTGCACCATTTAGACATGTCACACAAGACATGTCATGGATGCACGCACCGTATGGACAGTGCTGCGTCAAGATGCTGTTGCCCATACATATTAGGGTTCGGGAGTGTGTAGTTGCTGTGCACTCCTGATCCTTAAAATTGCCGTCACCACACCACAAAACGCCCATTTGTACTGGGCCTTAGATAGCTGTTATTGGTGTTGCAGTTCAGGGGAACTCATTGCAGTGCTCTACCAGAGAAGTCCAAGTCCCTCACCAAACCACACATCCCAGGATCATATAGAATGGAACCATAGAATGGAGCCAAGGCATTTAAATTTGTAGCAAATTGCTATTTAATATATAGTGTCGATGACATATTTTAATTTAATTTTTTAAAATTAAAAATGATTTTAAAATGATAATTTTAAAGAAGTTTAAACTCTTCTACATCTTTCTTGTCTTGTTTCTCTGGTGTGCCTATAATTATGCAGCAAAGGTTCCTGGACCCTTCAACACTACACATGATTGGTTCTCTTAGTATTAATGAATAAACCATAGTTTCCTGTGTCTTTAAGTTAAACTATTAAAACTCCACACTTTTAAGAATGCTTCTGCCAATCAGATTGGTCAGTGAAATAGAAACAATAACTAGTAATCACCACTAATTGTTGGACCATTAGTGCTGATGAAGCAGGAATGTCAAACACTAGGTGCAAATGACAGGGGGAAAGAGAGTGAGTGCTAATTGCTCTGTTCAGAAAATGGAAATATATGCTCAGGTTATGAGACAGCAGTTGAGAGGACAAAGCCCAAGCTATGAATAGAAATTAAAGATGGGAAAATGCAGTCCTTTTATTATTGAGGACAAGCTATGGAACTGACAGTACTTCTTCCTTAGAGAGGAATCTGCAGAACTCAGGGTTTAAATCCATTTACTTTTGGGCCTGTCTTTTTATCTGGGCAAGGGTGATTTTTTTAAATTACACTTTTACCTATCATTAACCAATCACTATCATTCACAGCCCATTCCAAATAATCTTTAGTTATACTAGGTTGTGGTGTTTAATCATTCTATTTCCTGGTAATTAAAAAAACAACACTTTATCCAACAAAATAAAAATAGCCCTGGTGAATTAGACCAAGTGATGTTGATGATCAGAAATAATTGCTTAGGAATATTTGTAAACACGTATCTGAGAATTTTAAAATGCTGTACAACAATAATAAAACAGACAGTATACATAATATTAAGGTACAGTAAAATACAGTGGGCCCTTGATATTCGCTGGGGTTTGGTTACAGGACCTCCCCATGGATACCAAAATTTGTGGATGTTCCCATTTAAGTCCCATTAAATTCAATGGCATAGTAAAATTGTGTCCTGTATATAAAATGGAAAATCAAAATTTGCTATTTGGAATTTATACTACACACACACACACACACACACACACACATATATATATATATATATTCAAACCATGGATAATCAATATGTGGATAAAAAATCTGTCCCAGCTTCTGCCAACCTAGCAGTTTGAAAGCATGCAAATGCAAGTAGATAAATAGGTACCACTTTGGTGGAAAGGAAACAGCGTTCTGTGCAATCATGCTGGCCTCATAATAACAGAGTAGTCTCTGACAATGGATGCTCTTCTGCTTAGATGTGCACCACCCCCTACAGTTGGTTACGGCTGGACATTCATGTCAAGGGACCACATTTACCTTTTTAAGGAGGGTGGATTTTATCAATATTGTCCACGAAATTGGTGATAGATTGAACACAGAGAAGGGTTCAAATATAGGTAAGTTTTCAACATACAACTAAAACAGAAATTGTTGGAACATGTCAAATAGGAGACGAAGAGCATTTCACTGAGTGAGTGGCACAGTGCTAAGTATTCTGCAGCTTTCTGTCCTTTGGCCTTTGGTGTTTGGCATCTAGTGAGGTACTGTAACTGTATGTAGAAATTCTGTTCAATTATCATATCTAATAGTGGTTAAGAGACAATTTTTTCTTGAATATTGTCTGATCTTATCACTGTCTTCAACAACTAAATTCTGCAGAGTCTTAAAACATTTTGTATACAATACAGTCTCATTAATGTTGATTCATACTGAGGATAAACTATATTTCAAGAATCAAGAGCTTCAATCAGCAAGCATTAGTACAACTGAGCCATTAAGTCACACAAAGGGCTTGCAGAGGAGCACTAAATATGCAATATGTTAATCACAGCCAAATAAGGATAAATAAAGTCAGTGAAAGAAAAAGTGGAAACTTTCCAATACTGATTGGGAAGTCTTGCAAGTAGGGGAATATTGGATGCAGTGTTGGAAAACTAGCTGGATACTGAATTTTGTACACCCATTTCAAATGATGGGTTTATCATGCTTATTAAGCTCTTTTTCTCCATTATACAGAATTGTCTAATAAGTGTTTCTTTATAGTGAGATTTGAACCCAGTTCCAAGTGAGTGGGTGGGGGAATAGCCTTGGGTCAAACAATCATGAGTTAGGCCCTATACAGACCGGCCAGAAAGGCTGGGCTGTGGGCAGAGTCAGGGCGCAGCGTTCTGATGAAGCACACCCTGACTCCACCTCCAGGGCGCCATGATGCCATGCTTTGCTCCAGATGGTGCGTAGCATCATGGCCTGCCTCCAGTGCTGTGTCCAGATGACGTAGTGAAGAAGGAGCACCATTTGGCCATCCCGCTGTGGCTATGGTGCCTTTTGGAGGGCACAAAAAGGAGCACCTTTTGTGGCTCCTTTTTGTGCCCCCTAAAAGCCAGATCAGGTGTGAGGTTGCTGTGGCCCCGATCCGGTCAGGAAAGGGGTGGCATCCCGCCACCCTTTAGAGGCAGTGTGTAGAGCCCCATAGTCCCATTTTATTCAATTGAATGAAAAGTTTTAAGTTTGAAAAGTTTGATCTCTAAAAACTGCCAATGCCCCATTAGGAGCTTAATTAGTGTTGTAAATGTGATGACATAAACTGAATTTGATGTCAGGTAAAGAGGCATAGCTGACATTTCTTTACATCAGTGATTCCCAAATTTTGGTCCTCCAAGCTTGTTGGATTTCAGTTCCCAGAGGTCCCAGCCAGCTTGGCCAACAACCAGGAATTCTCGGAGTGGAAGTCCAAAATATCTGGAGGACCAAAGTTTGAGGAGTTCTGCTTTACGTCAACATTGCTCTTCTTTAGAAAAAAGAGTGGGAAGCTCTTTGCATCTTAGGAATGGGCAGCTCTTTGTATTTTACAATATTATGGTTTTACTTCCTTTATGGCTCAGGAGAATTAGATAGAAGGGATGCTGGACTTGATGTTCAACAACACTGGGAGGGCTACACAATTCCCAACACTAGTTTAAAAAATTAGGAGGGGTTCAACCATCCCATCTGAGTAGGGAAGCTCTTAGATTTTCTGAAAAGCTTCATAGAGACCCAATGGGCTTGGCTCCATGAAACGGACTCTGGGAAGAACTACCAGCACTACATCATTGCTGCACTGTTCCAGCTAGGATAAGTTAGCAAAGAAAGCACAGAAGTAGTGGTAAGTAGTGGTAACTGTCATTGCTACAGCCTTTTGAGCTGTACATTGTTTGAGCTAAACATTCCCCGGTTGGAGATAATGGCTGCAGTAGTGGTGGCTCTCCTACAGAGTCAGCTTGTTGAGCTTGCGAAGACATTTTTTTTTAAAAAAAAAATAAAAGACATTGGCCTGTTACAGACTGCCAAAATAAAGCTGCTTCGGGTCTCTTTGGAGGTATGCTATTTAAATGATGCATGCACCCTAAGAATCCGGAAGCTGCACCAAAGCTGCACTCCAGTGCTTAGGAATGGAGTGTAGCTTCGGAGCAACCTCCGGACTCTTAGGACCCATGCATCATGTAAATAGCATACCTCCAAAGAGATCTGAAGCAGCTTTATTTTGGCAGTCTGTAACAGGCCATAATTATTTTTAAGGAAAGCACTTCCTGTCTCATGCAGAAGGACAACTGTAGCAGCTGTTATGCAGGATTTTCTTGCATACTTGGGGAGATATCTCCACCTGGAGGGTGAACCCCTCTGCCAAAGCATACCCATTTTACTAGTAGGGAGGGGGAGTTACAAAGCAAAACTGACTGTTCTTTATTGTAGTCTGAGGTAGATGGTACAGTACTATTCAAATGTCACAGCAGTTGGCATTCATTGCCGGCTAAGTATGAATGACAGCATGAAGTAAATCCTGAAGGGCACCAGCCATGGAAGTAAATGATGAAACTAATGTGGCTTTTAATGGCACTCGACTGCAAATGTAAGGATTGTCAGTCCCAATAGGACTGGAATAGCACCCTCCAGCACAAAGACTTTCTATCTTCCACTGGTAAAAAGCTATTGCTTCTTTTCATACCTAACATGTTTTTTTCTCAGTATGAAAAAAAATGAAAACACAAGCAGTGGTGGAAATGTATCAGAGGACTACAACCAGTAGCTTGGCTCACCCCCCCCCCCCCCCCCCCAAAAAAAATCCATGAAAGAACTGGTGGGATTCCACAATAAAAACCTCATCTGGAAGCACCGCTCTCTCCCACAACTTATCATTTTTTGTTTTTGAAAAGACATCCATGAGGCACTTAAGTAAATCAAGTTGGCAGTTCTGAAAATGTTACCTCTTATGCATAACAATATGGAACGATAAATTGTTATTTTAAACTGTAACAGTCAACTGTATATGGACATCGATATTTGTCTTGTATTTCAAAATGTAGGCCAAATTTTTCATGCTCCTGTCAAAATTATATCATGGGGGCCTCACAAAGACCAAACAGACTTTAGTGTATTTGGGGACCTTGAAATGTTTCTCTGGGAGGGAGTTGATTGTATGCTACACACTATTATATCATGCTTTAAAGGAAATATCCCCAAACAAGGAGGGATACATTAAAACAGCATAAGCTACACGGCCTGGTCTTTACACTACAAGTCATATAACGGGCAAGAAGAAAGATAACTGATAGGTAGTATTTTAAGGCATATTAACCCAATTACAAGTATATTTTTACAATTGTAGCTCCAGCATTTATCACACAGCATTTATTAGACCTCTGAGCTAGGTTATGTCAAATGAAACACTGTGAAACTACAGCATTTCATTAAATTGCTGCTAGAGCAGGGCATTCAATCCTGATCCTCTTAAACCACATGATTTTATCAAAATCTTTGGAAATTGAAGCAATCACTAAAAGGTGTCAGGAAATTAAAATGTTCTGTCTCAGTGAAAGAGATACACTCCTTGTAACATATATCAGAGGGTTCCCAGCACACCCACCCTTTTTAAAAGACACATTACTATGCAGGGGAAAGTCATCAAATACAGAAAGAAGCACAGGAGATTCCAGAATTAGCTTGCTGGCACCATTTTTCATACTGGTGAGCAACACAGACTTTCTCCTGCCACTTGGTTTACCTTTAGGCTTTGCAGAAATCTACTGCTGATACATTATCAGCCGAAATAATATAATTTTGCAACATTACAGAATGTTCATTCCCTCTTTAAAGCAGAGCATTTGGACTAAACAGTCCCTCTTCAGGCATTATCTGACATATTCATATGAGAGAGTGGCATGCTCTTTCCACTCGTTCATGGTATAACAATGTATGACCTTAGTCCTCTTGTTTGCCTGAGCCCCTGATTTTTTGGGGGGTGGGGGTGGGAAAAGCTATGCAATTAAAAGCTACCTCTAACACAAATAAATATGATGATATCCTGAACTCTTTTGTAACCAATCAGTGACAGAATGATGCTCTGTGTTTTATTAAATGAGAAGCATATATGTATGGCGAATGCTTGTTGATTTTAAAAACACATCCATTCTTTTATGATTATGTTTTATAATTTTAGTATTTTATGTTTAAATTGTAATTGTTTACGGTTTTGTTCTATTTTTGAGAATTTTGGGCATACACCAATTTTATTTATTGTGTGTGTGTGTTGTGTGCTTCCTGTCATTTCTGAATTATGGCAATCCTAAAGCGAACCCACCATGGTGTTGGCAAGATCAGGTCAGAGGTGGTTTGCCATTGCCTTCCCCTGACACTGAGACCATGTGATTTGTTCAAGATCACCCCAGTGGACACGTATCTTCAGAGTAAAAAATATTATGTGGAGGAGAAAAGGAACTGGTTAGAATCAGACTCTGTTCACCATTAAAGCCTTCAGTGCTACCATTGGATGTGTGAAAGCAACTTCAGAATCAGTTTGAAGATATAAACCCTACTCAACAGCCGCTGGGCAGTTAACACCGTATTTCAAACCCTACAACTATTACTACTACTACTCTGCTTCCTGTTCCTTATTTTATTTTCTTTATATCCTGCCTTTCTCCTAATATAGTTTAAAAAGGTACAATTTAAAAACAAAAGCAATAAAATATAAAAATAAAAATTAAACAATTAAACAATTTTTAAAAATGAAAACAATTATGCATTGAAATTTAAAGTGTATTAAAATTTGTATACAAACCTTAAAATTTGAATTACACAGCATTTATAGCCCAACCCTTGTCAGTTTGAAAAAGCCTGCTGACACAAAAATGTTTTTATCTGTTGCTGAAAGGAGAGCAGGGATGGTGCCATCCTGGCCTCTCTAAGGAGAGAGATCCAGGGCCTGGAAACCCATCACAAGGTGTTTTTATTTTTGTTAAGCTGAAATACTTATATTAGTGCTTAGAATGCAAATGTAATAAAATGAATATGTTGGTACTTTATTGAACTTGCTCCTTTAGAAAACTGGACTGTGGATTCTTTGCATGTTAAATTCACTGGAAGAGCACAAACAGAAAAAAGAGGAGTGATATACAAACTTTGAGAGGCCAACTAAACAGAGAATTGTTTTGCTTGTACAAGTATGGCTTGGGTAAATTTTGTTTTTAATTCATTGCCCTCAAATATTTGAGGACATTGCAGATTATCACAAGAATTTCTCTGCTTTGCTTCATTTCTATTTTTCTTTTCTGAAAAAGATTAACTAAGGTCACAAGATACTGAGAAATTATCTCATGTAAATCCCACTAACATGAATAGAACTGTACCAGAGCACAGAATCCTTAAAGAGCTTATATATGGGAGAGAGAGAAAGACTTCATTGAACAGAATACCATTAGAACTCCTTGTTTAAATCATTCACTGCCACCAATGGACACCACATTATTATTCTCCTGTTTTTAATTCCTATTAACTGGCACATCGGCATTCCTTTATACTTTGGCTCATGTCACAGCAGAAAGGCTACATTGTGCCCGGGTCTCATTGATTTAATTACTCCAGCCTGAATGAATGTAGTCAAACCTAGAACAGCTACTTAAAATGTAATTCAATTCAGTGATGCATAAAAATACCACACTGATAACAGTAACTGAGAAGAACCTCTTGAGAAATAAGCTTCTGCTCATATAGTGTGAATAAGGAAGCCTGGAAAAGGCAGACAATTTGAAAGAACAGAGAGCTCTTATTAAATCTTCCTGCAGAGGGAGCTTGGTAATAGGTTTTGTCAAAAATGACATTCTTATGAATCTGTGTATGATGATGCTTTGAAATGGGTGGGTGGGGAAACACTGAGTCCCCGCTAATTGTTTTTCCATTGGCCACATAGGCTATCTTCCTGTTGATTTCTTTTAAAAAAAATAATTGTGAATATGGAAAGCTCTGTGGAAAAAGATAGGCCAGATGAGTGGTATTAAAGAAGATGGTGAGATTTTTCATTACCCTCCATGCATATGGGTCCGTGTTTCATGAATAAAAAGGAAGCATTAAAAGTCAGATGATAACCCCAAATCTACAATTGGATTTCCACACATATTATTGGGCATTATTTGCATACAACTTTATTTGCATCCATGTCCTTTCCCCTTGATTACTCCATTCTTGAGTTGTTGTTTGCTTCCATGAAGCTGTGCTTTTTTACACAGTAGTTAAACTACAGTTGGTTAAACATCTAGTTAAACTTTATAAAGCACTGAATCATTGAAAGATAGGAGCCCAGAGTCCAAAAATATATATTCTGCATGTTCAAAGCAAGGATGGGAAATTTGTGGCCCTTCAGATATTCAGAAATCCTTGGCGCATTACAGAGTGCTGAAAAGCGGTGCTCTGCCTGTGCCGTCATTAGCTGCACCGAGAAGCCCCAGAGGCCAAACTGTGAGGCTTCCCGGCGCAGCTAAAAAGAAGCACCAAAATGGCACTTCTTCTTGCGTCGCGGAAATGACGCGACGAGGTGCCAATGGCCGTGCCTGTCTGTATAGGGCGCGGCCATTTTTACACCCCCGTCACGTGCTAGGGGTGAGGCCTGTATGGACGCTAGGTCCTCGGCCAACCCCTAGCATGTGATGGGGCGCTGCAAAGGCCCGTGCGGAACGGGCCCTTGTTGAATTGCAGTTTCAATCATCTCTCAGTCTGCTGGCTAGGATGGCAGTTGTGGAGTTGCAGAGCACCAACATCTGAAAGCCCACAAGAAGCTCATTCTTGTTCAAAAATATATTGCTACTGGACATGCATTCAAGTTCTCAGACATTAAGTAATCCATCTAGCCAAGATTCCAGGTTCCAGCAGAGCAACCAAACAAAATCCATTTGTGTCATAATTCTAAAACATGAACTCCCAGTCTCTGGAACCCCCTCCCTAGACAGGCCAGGATGGCTCCCTTCTTGCTCTTTGTAATATAAAAATGTTGTATACTTTTTTGTTTAGTATATGCCAAAATTTTTTTTAACAATAACAACAATAGCAGGTTAAGACATTTTTAGGCTTTTAGGAACTGAATGGAATGGGCTTCTTCTAATGATGTAGCGTACTATTTTATGGTTTGCATAGTCTTTCATTGAATTTTAATGTTTTTAATATGTAATGTTTTAACTTTATAATTTTTATTAATTTTAAAATAACTATTATATTTATACTTTTACTGAAGTGTTTGCATAGTTTTTAATCTGCTTTGTTTTTAAATATCTTGTTAGTAGCCTTAAGTCCAATTATTGGGAGGAAGGCACAATATAAATGAATAGTGTTATTGTTACTGTTGTTGCTATAGTTATGTTGTTGGTTGTTGTTGCTGTTCTTAAATATTTTTATTGGCATATACCAAACAAAAAAGTGCACAACATTTTTATAATATCAAATAAACTATTAGGATAACTATATAACTAAACCCAGTACTAACCTACCCCAACACAACTATAAAATGCTACCATAAAACCAAAACAACAACAACAAAAAACAGACCAGGGGAACCAGTAGCTTCCGACTTGTCACAATATGGTTATACTTATCATCCCTTCTTCTTCTTCTTCTTCTT
>NC_056524.1:142963093-142967367 GCF_019175285.1 Sceloporus undulatus | reverse complement strand
TTTTTAACCCATCTGTTCTGGGTCTTACAAAAGGTTTTTGCTTGCTGGTGGAAAGGAAGCAGAGAGGCAACCAATCAGACCTCATGTTGGACAGAGTTGCCCAACTTGTTCGCAGCCACCAAGAAAGTTTTCTCCTGTATTCCCACCAAACACACCTATAATCTTAAAAGTTAGGCAGAGGGAGATAATGGCCTTTCAGATAGACTAGACCCAAGTCATATATGGGATTAAAGATCATAACCGTCATTTGGAATTGGTCCCAGAAATGGATGGTAGTCACTAAGGTTACTGCAACAAACGGTTCATGTAATGATCAGTCTGGCTGCAGCATTTTGGACTTGCTGAAATATCCAAACAGTTTCCAAAGGCAGCCTGATGCAGAGTGTGTTACATGAATTCAAACAGTATGTAAGTAATACAAGTGTCACTGCAACCAGAGATGACATGTGCAGAAACCACCACAGCTAGCACATTAGGTTTAGCTGTGCAAAGAAATTCCTGGACACTGCTGAAGCCTGACTCCAGGAGGATGCCCATAATTGTTTCTTGCCAATCAGATTTTTCCAAATTTGTTTTTTTTTTAAGTTATTTAAATAAAACAAAGTTATTTAAAACTTTAAATAAGCCCTCTATCCCATTGGTAATTGCCAGTAGAATTTAACTGAATTAATAGGATTTACCTATATATTAACTCGTCTAACTATTGATTCAATCGGTTTATTCTAGCTGGATTGAACCAATGGGATTCAGGAGCTAGTGTTCATTACGCATGTAACTTTAAGTGTGGCCAACCTCTGGACTCCTTGAACTTTGGAGGTGTAAGGCTGAATTTGGCCAAAGATATCTGCAGGCCATTCCCATATGATTGAACATATCCTGTCCTGACTACATTTGATCTGTTGTGTTATATTTTCACATGTCCTGCAACACAGAGATGGGAAACTGCTGAGGAATAGGGGGCTCCTGTGCAGGATTCTTCACCCTGACCCCCAACTGGCTTGACAATTAGTTGAAACTGAATCAGGAAATAACATCTGGGGACAATTTCTGCTTATTTTGACCAGATTCTTGTTATCTTTTCTATAGGGGCTTGGGAGAGGGGTTGAGGTATATTTTAACTGTCACCCTTGTAGCCTTTACCAGTTTGGGGTAATTTTCACACACATTTTTTTGGAGGGGAGGCAAGAACTTTTCAAAATCTAGAGGAATTGGGGTGGGGTGCGATGGGGGGGGTCATGTAATTGATAGGATCCATTTTTCACACTTTCCCTATACAATGATATGGGGATGGCCATTAAAAAAAATCACTTCCCTACTTTTATAGTTCTAGCTGAATATACACTCCAGCCTAGGACAGGGTACAACAATGAGCTTAGAAATGATAACTGGGGAGATAACACAAAATCTGAAAGTGTTTAGGCTACTCATCTTCACGCTACAAACTGCTAGTTTTAAAATTTAACATCAAACTATTACATGTATTCTTGAAATGAAGTATGATGCTATATGTTTGATGCTCATCAATACTCCTTTCACAAGCAAAGTGATGTTTGCACAACCACAACCCATACAAGAACAAAAGGTCTATCCAAACTGGGGAGAAATATATTATTTCACCAAGTGAGAAAATATTGCAGTTTGACCAATGTACTGTTTGACTGCAAAAGAAATACTTCTTTGATGGAAGACAGTTGGAACAGGTGTTATAGAAACATTAGCCAAGGTAGTAGGTAGAGAGATTGAAAGAAATGTTGTTGCTGGTGTTCACTGCCCTCGAGTCCATTTCAACCTATGGATGAGACATCTCCAAGATCCTCTGTCCTCCACTGCTGTACTAAATTCCTACAAACCCATACCTGTGACCTCCTTAACAGAGTCCATCAATTTAGCGTGTGGCCTTCCTCTCTTTCTGCTTCCCTCCATCTTTCCTAGCATTATATAGTGCCTGAAGTACAACAGCCTCAGTTTCATCATCTTGGCTTCCAGGGATATCTCTGGCTTGATCTGCTCTAGGAACCATTTGTTTGCCCTTTTGGCTGCCCAAGGGATCCTCAACACTCTTCTCCAGCACCACATCTCAAATGAATTGATTTTCTTCCTATTTTTAACTGTCCAACTCTCACATACGTACATGGTAACAGGGAATATGATGGCGTATGACTAACTTTTGTGCTCAGTTGCATATCTTTGCATTGTAGAAGCTTTTCTAGTTCTTTCATAGCTGCTTTCCCCATTCTTCATCTTCTTCTGATTTCCTGGCTGTATCCCTGTTCCAATCAATGTTTGGTCCCTGGTATGAGAATTCTTTTACTATTTCTATTTCCTCATTGTCTAGGGTGAATTTGTGTAGATTCTCCATAGTCATTATTTTTGTTTTCTTTATGTTCAACAGTAGGCCTGCCTTTGTACTTTCTTCCTTGATCTTCCTTAGTACGTGTTCCAGGTCTGTGATATTTTCTGCTAGTACTATGGTGTCATCTGCATATCTTAGATTGTTGATATTCTTTCCTCCTATTTTCACTCCATTTTATTCTGTGCTGAAGTCTGCATGTCATATATAGTGGATCCTTGCCTTATGTAGGAATCCATTCTGGACCCCCTCCTCCAGCATAAGGCAAATAACACATATGCTTGAGTACCATTAAATATAATGGGCCTCGGATGCAGCGGCACAGTTGTGCATGTCATAGGCACATGCGAAATTCATTGTATTGCAGCGTGGCTTCAGCGTAAGCTGAAAGCCGCGTATAGTTCACTGTAATATATGTTTTATATATGCACTGCATGTGGCACAATGTAATATGTTCTGCATACAAGTTGAACAGATAGGGTGAAAGGATGCAGCATGACCTTGCCGGACCCCTTTGCCAATTGGGAACCATTCTGTTTCCTGTTCTAACAGTAGTCTTTTGTCTTAAGTACAGATTTCTAACCAGGACGATCATAGAATCGTAGAGTTGGAAGAGACCACAAGGGCCATCCAGTCCAACCTCATTCTGCCATGCAGGAAATCACAATCAAAGCAACCCTGACAGATGGACATCCAGCCTCTGCTTAAAGACTTCCAAGGAAGGAGACTCCACTACACTCCGAGGGAGTATGTTCCACTGTCAAACAGCCCTTACTGTCAGGAAGTTCCTCCTAATGTTGAGGTGGAATCTCTTTTCCTGTAGCGTGCATCCATTGCTCCAGGTCCTAGTCTCTGGAGCAGCAGAAAACAAGCTTGTTCCATCCTCAATATGACATCCCTTCAAATATTTAAACAGGGCTAGCATATCACCTCTTCATCTTTAAATAGGGCTATTATATATATATATATATATATATATATATATATATATGAAAGTGCATGTATATGGATAGAACATATTTGATTAAGATGAACAAGTCAAGGAAGTCAAGCATTTAGTTTAGTGTTGTTAGCTTGTGAGGTTTGAAGTAAGAAAGAAACTGTTGCTGCTGATGATGATCATTGTTTATTGTTGCTCATGTATTGTCTTTTTTTTTAAAAAGAAACTTTATATTGCTCTCTTACAGAAATGTATATATTTAGTCTGTAATGTCCTTTAATGTCTCAATAAAACGGAGAATTTAAAAAAATAATAGGGCTATTATATCACCTCTTAACCTTCTCTTCTCCAGGCTAAACATCCCCAGCTCTCTGAGTCATTCCTCATAGGGCATGATTTCCAGACCTTTCACCATTTTAGTCGCCCTCCTATGGACACACTCCAGTTTCTCAATGTCCTTTTTGAATTATGGTGCCCAGAACTGGACACAATATTCCAGCTGGGGCCTGACCAGAGCAGAATAGTGTGGCACTATTACTTCTCTTGATCTAGACACTATACTTTTATTGATGCAGCCTAAAATTGCATTGGCCTTGTTAGCTGCCGCATTGCACTGTTGACTCATGTTCAACTTGTGGTCTACTTGGACTCCTAGATTCCTTTCACATGTAGTTTCATTCAGCCAGGTGTCCCCCATCCTATATCTGTTCATTTCATTTTTCCACCCTAAGTGTAGTACCTTACATTTCTCTCTGTTGAATTTCATATTGTTAATGGTGGCCCAGCTTTCAAGTCTGTTCAGGTGATTTTGAATTTTAATCCTGTCCTCTGGTGTGTTAACTATTTCTCCTAATTTGGTGTCATCTGCAAATTTGATAAGTATGCCCCCGATTCTGTCATACAGGTCATTGATAAAGTTGTTGAACAGCACTGGGCCCAGGACAGAGCCCTGTGGGACCCCACTGGTCACTTCTCTCCAGGATG
>NC_056524.1:142895589-142962993 GCF_019175285.1 Sceloporus undulatus | reverse complement strand
CATGTTCAACTTGTGGTCTACTTGGACTCCTAGATCCCTTTCACATGTAGTTTCATTCAGCCAGGTGTCCCCCATCCTATATCTGTTCATTTCATTTTTCCGCCCTAAGTGCAGTACCTTACATTTCTCTCTGTTGAATTTCATATTGTTAATGGTGGCCCAGCTTTTAAGTCTATTCAGGTGATTTTGAATTTTAATCCTGTCCTCTGGTGTGTTAACTATTTCTCCTAATTTGGTGTCATCTGCAAATTTGATAAGTATGCCCCCGATTCTGTCATACAGGTCATTGATAAAGTTGTTGAACAGCACTGGGCCCAGGACAGAGCCCTGTGGGACCCCACTGGTCACTTCTCTCCAGGATGAAAAAGAGCCATTGTTGAGCATCCTTTGGGTTCGGCCAGTCAACCAATTACAAATCCATGTAACAGTTACCTTGTCTAGCCCACATTTCACTAGCTTGTTTGCAAGAACGTCATGGGAAACCTGTTCTGTGCCTTACTGAAATCCAGATATACTATATCCACAGCATTCCCTTCATCTACCAAGCTGGTAATTTTATCAAAGAAAGAGATAAGGGTTATCTGGCATGCCTTCTTTCTCTGAAAACCATATTGAATTTTTGTGATTATGGCATTGCCTTCTAGATGTTCACAGACTCTCTGTTTAATGATCTGCGCTAGAATCTTTCCTGGTATTGATGTCAGACTAACTGGATGATAATTGTTGGGATCCTCTTTTTCCCCCTTTTTGAAGATGGGGACAACGTTTGCCCTCCTCCATTTTGCTGGAACTTCTCCTGTTCTCCAGGAGTTTTCAAAGATTATTGCCAATGGCTCCGATATTACATTTGCCAGTTCTTTCAATACTCTTGAATGTAGTTCATCAGGTCCTGGAGACTTAAATTAATTTAGATTAACAAGATATCCCTGTACTATCTCTTTGCTTAATCTGTGCTGAATTTCCCCATTTCTGCCCTCTGCTCCATTATCCTCATGTTGAGCACCCTTTTCCTTTTCTGAGAAGACTGAAGCAAAGAAGGTGTTGAGTAATTCTGCCTTTTCTATGTCCCCTGTTAGCATTTTGCCATCTTCTCCGCGCAGTGGCCCTACCATTTCCTTCTTCTTCCTTTTGCTGCGGACATATCCCAAAAAGGCCTTTTTGTTGCTTTTAACCTCTCTGGCAAGCATGAGTTCATTCTGCGCTTTAGCTTTTCTGACTTTATCTCTACACATGCCTGCTATTTGTTTGAATTCCTCTTTGGTGATTTCCCCCTTTTTCCATTTCTTATACATGTTCCATTTAAAATTTAGCTCAGTTGAAAGTTCCTTAGTCATCCATCCTGGTTTCTTGAGACACCTCCCATTTTTCTTACTTCAATGTCTTTAAGGACATTCCATAGCCTTTCACGATCCATGCAGTCAGAGGCTTTGCAGTCCCTTGGTCCCCAAACGGTGCCCTTTAAGAGATTTTGAACTTCAGCTCCCAGAATCCCAGACTATTGGCCAACATGGCTGAGGCTTCTGGGAGCTGAAGTCTAAAATCTCTTAAGGGGAACAGCTTCAGGACACTGCTCTAATCAGTACATGCTGATTTTCTTTTGGAATTCCCTGGTGCGCTCCATAACCATTGTATGTTTGTAATGTGGTCTCTACTGTCTCTTTCTTTCCTGAATCCCACTTGGACCTCTGGGATTTCTCTCTCCATGTATGGTTGAAGTCCATGTTCCAGAATTTTGAGCATAATTTTGCTTGCATGGGAGATCAGTGCTATGGTCCTATAGTTGCTGCAGTCTTTTATATCTCCTTTTTTGTGGATGGGTATGTATATTGATTGCTTCCAATCTGTTGGCCATTGTATTGTTTTCCATATTTGTTGACATATGTTGGTTAGCACAAGAGTTGACTCTGTCAATGTGAATTGCAGCAGTTCAATCGGAATACCATCTGTTCCTGGAGACTTTTTTTTTTTGCCATCTTCCACCTCGCTTTTTTAGAAATATACACATCCATAATCTATAGAAATGATGTAGATTCTTTTTCCTGCACTGAAATTTTTGTGTGTTTGCACATGGCTATCTGTGTATGAAGTTGCTTTGAGTTCTCTTTCAATATCAGCAGATCCTATATTTATTATTTATTTATTTCACCAATTTCTCCCCAAAAAAGTTCTCCCAAAATGAGATTCAAGTGGATTACTATACAGTGCGCCCGCGTTATACATGGGCGCGCTATACACGGACTTGAGCGTATGCCCTCAAGCTGCAGGGAGTGCACGGGACGCAAGGGGTGGCATGTCCCATTCAAATGAATGGGGTGCACGCCCATGGCACCCCGCATGCTCCTGCGCTGCCACGCCACCGCAAGTACGAGCCCAATTTAAATGAATGGGGCTCAAGCATATGCGGAATTAGCCTTACGCTTGGGAGGGGGGTCCTGAACGGATCCTCTCCATAAGGCGATGGTCCACTGTATAATGTTTCTATGCTTTGCTATTTGCTTCTCTAATACAGCATTGTGAGCACTGCCGAACTATGGTCCAAAACACACTGCAGAAACAATCCAGTTTGAGACCACTTTAACTGCCCAGGCAATTCTGGGAACTGTGGTTTTGTGAGACATTTAGTCTTCTCTGTCAGAGAACTCTAGTGCCACAATAAACTTCAGTTTCCAGGATTCCCTAGCACTGAGCCAGGGAAGTTAAAGTGGTCTCAAACTGGATTATTTTTGGAGTGTGTTTTGGACCTATGACACTCACAAAACTTTGTATTTCTTAGCTATATGGCACTTTTATTTTCTACACTTTCCCCATAAAACTCAAGGTAATGTTTGTGATTGTTTTCTCATTTTAACTTCACAACCATGAGTTATATAGAACAATAGGTGACACAGACCAATGGATACAATCTACAGGAAAAGGGATTCCACCTAAACAGTAGAAGGGATTTCCTGACAGAAAAAGCTGTTTGACAGTGGGACACACTCCCTCAGAGAATGGGGGAGTTTCCTTTTTTTGGAGATCTTTAAACAGAGGCTGGATGGCCATCTGTTGGGGGTGCTTTGATTGTGAGTTCCTGCATGGCAGGGGGTTGGACTGGATGACCCTTGTGGTCTCTTCCAACTCTATGCTTCTATGATTCTAGGTAGGTTAAGCTGTGAGATCACCCAGCCATAGTCTGACACTCTACCCACTGCACCACCTTTAAATTTAAATTATTTTACAATTTGTTTCATTTACAGCAACCCGCCTATTAGTTCTTCTTTCCACAACATTATCTCTACTCTTTTCTATGACATAACTAATATGCTTCAGCTTTAAATACAAAATTACTGTGTGCACATCCATAATCTTACATTGAACTAAAATTGAGTTTATTTTATTGAGTTAGCAGTTAACACAAGCTAGCAATTAGCACAAGCTCTAGTTCTGGCTGATCCTGATGTCTCAGCAGGAAACAAAAAATAGAAACAAGTGCCCGTTGAGGGCACCTCTTGATTCCACTACTGTTGAGTCATGAGAATAAAACCCAAAAGATTGTTTGTAATACCCAGCCACCTGCCGCCTGGAACACTATGAGCATTTTTAATTGTTTTTTAAAAATTGCTTCTATCTTGTGAGCTGCCTCGGGTCCCCTTTTGGGAGTAAGGCGGCATAAAAATGAAATGAAATAAAATAAAATAAAATTTGTTCCATAGATGCAGTACTACAGTTTTATAACTTTTTCCTTCTGTCCTTTTGGCAATTCCCTGATCACATCATTTTCATCCCAGTCCTAGGCATGTTTAGGCCATCAGCAGTAAATCCTGCTTTGTTCGATGGGACTTGCTCTCTCTTTTCAGTGGAACTTACTCTCCAGTAATTCTAAATTAAATCTGAAGGCTTCTTTTCTTTCTTTCTAATTTAATTGATGTACTGTTAGCTTGCTGGCTGATAGGTGATGGGTTTTTTGGCCTCTTAATTTGTAACTGCTTGTTTTTGGTATTGGATTTGTTATTTTAAAGTGTTGTGTACATTGGTGTGGAATCCCATGTGGATGAAGAGTGGTTTATAATTTTTAAAATACAAATGCTTTTAATATACACACACACACACACACACACACACACACGAGGCTTTAGGATTCCAGTCTTTACCACTTAAAATTAAATTTAAGTTTAATTAATCACTTAATTAATAGCTGATTAATGATTTCTAAATGCCTTCTACAAATTTGGGATATCCATACATTTCTTAGTCCTACATGATCACATACTCATATCTGCAACCTCTTAGCCTATGCTTCCATAAGGTAAATTATTATGGGCAGTGTTGCTCGTTTCTATAAATTTTGCATGCATAGCATTTATATATGTGTGTGTGTTTATAATTATCTATAATTATAATATTATAACAATGTTATATATTATATATTATAAAATAATATAATTGTAAATACTACAGTTATAATGATAATCTATAATTATAATATTAATTTCATATTGATAATTATAATATTGATTTATAATGTTAATCTGTGTTCTAGGGATGAGCTGCTATTTATCTAATAAATATCTTATTATTATTATTATCATCTAATAATAATAGCTGCTAATCGTGATGTAGAAGAAAAATGTTATTTCAGATAGCCATGCATTTGAGGAATTAGCTGCTAGTCTACAAAATCTCATGCTACCAGCTTCTTTCTTTCCATTAGTTTCAAAGGTGCTACAAGATCCTTTTGCATACTGATTTGCCAGACTAATATGGTTATGTCTCTGAATGCCATCTCAAGTAGTTCTTGTTTGAAATGAAGAAAAAGGAAGGTCTTTGCCTTCTTCATTTTGTCTGTTGTGTTCTTCACATGCAAAGGTGTGCTCACATTTTTTTGCAGGAAATATTAAGTGGAGAGAAGGTTTTTGTTTCACATTGATTTAAAACAAAACAAAACAAAACTTCCCAGTAACAGTTACACACAGATTGAATCCTAGCTCAGTGATGCCTATTCAGTTCCACATGGATTTTAGTGACACATATTTCAGACTTAAAATCCCACAGATCCAGCAGCACAGCTTCAAATTCAAATGCACTGGTGCCTTAACTTGCCAGTGTAGCAGACGGTTCCCCATACAAAAAAGCATGTGATGATATGCCAGTCTCGCAACAAATCTGTTTTTGATCTATACTTTCTATCTGGGTATTGATAAGAAAGACAGATGAGGAATACATTCCCAAAGCCATCTGTAGAAGCCATGGGTTTTACCGACTCCCATATAGGCTAGCAGACCATTTCTACCTCCTCCCTCACCCCACTACACCCAACTGATAAGGATCCAACAACTGTCCTCATTTTTGCCTTGGTCACATTTGTGTTTGACTACATAATAAAACTAGTAAAATTCTATTGCCCATGAAGTTTCTGAGTCACTGCACTTTTTCCTATTTCCCATCCATTTTTATTGAAATCAAGCAGCCGTCCGAGAGCCCTGCATTTGCCATGAAAAGAGGGCAGCCGTCCTTTAACCTGCATGTATCACTTGGCAAGGAAGATATGATCTTTGTGTTCGCTACAAGCCCACAGTTTTGTTAAAAGCTAAAAAAGACATGGGCTCATTTTGCCTTAAAGCTGCTGCCTCTAAACCAATGCTGAACTAAGGCTGTCGCTGTTGAGAACCAAAGGTCATGCTGAGAAAAATGAAACGCCGTATGAATAGAACAGGGCTCTGGAGCTTCACCGACAAATTCATTTTGAGCCTGGTGCTATCTCTCAGAGGGTGTGTGCCTCAGAGTAGTCTCAAGAGAAACCTTAACAAATATCTCTGGAATTCTAATGCCGGTAACTGCCACAGAATTTTAAACCTCAACAGCTTGATACACTATATGGAATATGAATTTGTATTAGCAGATTATATCCTGTTTTACACTATAGAGCTATCTATCTGTGTCCCACCTTAAATGAGCAATGACTGTCTGTACATCACAGCGTGCAAAATGGGGATACATATTATTCACAGGTTCTTTACAGGCTATTTTATTAAAGAGGTGAGAAAAACCCTCTCTTGTAGCAATGGAGATTTTCACAGCTGCAGAAAACACATGCTTGACTTCTCCTGACTGTGTGGTTTACTACATATCTACATAACCAATAGGCATTATACAATTTGGGCCAGACCTGTGAGGTTATAGCCGGCATAGAAAACGAAACTGATAAGTAGCATATGTTAAAAATATAACAATGACCTTGTCTGAATCTTACTACAGTCAAACTGAGCATATTTTGTTTTATTGTATGCTAAAACACTTAATTCCTAAGAAGATGGGGGAATTAAAATTCTGTTATAAGTATTAAACATATAATTGATGCAAAATTTTATTATGCTTAATTAATTATTATATTAGCCAATAATTTCCCTCCATTGTTCAGAGTGATTAACATCTCACATATCGAACAGTCATATGTAAAATACTCTCAACAGATTACAATGTCAACTGGCATGATTCAGTCTCCTTTTATTGGGGCAGTTATTGAATAGCATGGAAGCTTTTGTTCTAGGTTTTCCGTCAAGGACTAGAGAGGATGAGTAGAACTTTGGTAAAGGAAGGCAACAATTGTATTGGAGTGGATGACAGAGAATGAGCACCACTGAGAAGGGCAGACCACAAAAAAGCCCTGCCTTTTGATATCTCTATGGTGTCTAAAGCAATCTCATAGAATCGCTACTAGGGATATACATCTTCACTTATTTTATTATCACTAAAAGTTTTCTCTCCACTGGCTGATAATAAGAGCATTTTTGTGCATTTCTGTATCATTTTTCACATTTTGGGATTTTTTTTCTGTGGAAAATTGTGCTTTCCTTTATAGTCAGAAAGCAGGATATTTATGCAATTATATTCTTTTATTTTTGTAATGTTTGTGATGTTATCTTATGTTTTGCATTTTGTATATATTCATGTTATGCATATTAATTTAAAATATCAGTTCATGTTAGTATTTTAGTTTATATATTTTACGTATTTATATTTATTTTAACATTTATATTTACATTTAGTTTAAAGTAAACTTGGGGGGTTTATGAAAAATATTGTTTTGAGTAGAAAAACATTGCGTTTGTGCAATTGAATTGTTGACCAAAAATTCCTAAAATGTGAAAAATCCTATGATAGTTGACTATTTCAAAAGTCTTGATGGGTTGAAACACCCTTTTTCATCAATTATAGAAAAAAAACAACAACCTCAGGTCCTGTTTACATCCCTCATCTCTACTAATCCATCACAGGCTGCATATGCACTGCAGAAACCATCCATTTTGACACTACTCCAATTGCCATAGGTTATAGAATTCTGGGAATTGTTGTTTTTGGGACATTTCTCTTTCAGAGAACTCTGGCGCCGAAACAAACTACAATCCCCAGAATTCCATAGCATTGACCAATGGCAGTTATTGTGGTGTCAAACTGGATTACAGTGCAGATGGCCTCACAGTCTGCCCAGGGAACCAGGTTTTGAATATTTTTATTAGTGCACCATATTTTGAATTAGTGCTCCATAGATATGCTCACAATTACAATTATGATAAACACAACAAAAAATTTTCAACTGATCCTAGTACCTAAATTGTGGTGGGGAGGGAGGGAACATGCATATGGTTCATGTCTGCCTGCATGCCTTGGCTTTATAGCAGAAACTGGAAACATATAATGAGACTGCACCCTCCTCTCCCATCGCGACTAGAATGGTGAAAAATCACCACCATCACATTGTTTGGAAGTTACCAGGAAAGATCTTCTTATATGATTCTGCCCCTGGAGTTCTCTTGTCCCTTTTATTCCACTAAAAACTGTGAGAGCACATGGCATTCTTGCACTCATGGATTTTAGCACTGACATCAATGGCTAACTCATCTTATGCATATTGAAGTTCCATATGCACATGAAAATCAAGACAAGTAATATGTAAGGAAATCTTGAGTCAAAATGTAACATTATGTATAAAAAGGTGCAAAGTTATGCTTGGGTGGCATGCTTTTCAATATGCATTGCAACGAATGTGGTCACTCAGTATCAAAAAGCATTTCTATCCATGTCTTCCAAATTTCACCATTAAACTCAAATTCTATTCCCTATGGTTGAACTCCAACCATTACTGATAGATATGCATATCCTTGAAAAAAATCTCAGGTGAAATTTAGGGCAAAACACTTCATTTGTATGAATTTGTTCAAGTGGGATACTATTGAAATATGCATACCTCAGAAAAATAGTTTCTTTCCTTAGCCAGTCTTCTGGGGATAGACAAACATGGTCATTCCATCTGTGAAGTCCTGGAGTTAGTAATCTGAACTTAGTTTTAGTTTTTCCACATCAAAATTAGATCCAAAATTGATTTAAAGTTCAGAGACTGACACAAATGAAATGCTTTTTCCATGAGAGCATTGTTGCACAAAACGTAGCACATGAGCTGTAGCAACAATGACAAAAGGCCATCATATAATGCTGTTACTGTGCTAAAGGAAACCTGCCTTCCAGTTTGATTTCCATTTGAGGGTTATACACAACTAATACAGCTCGGTAATGTCGGAACTCTATTCAGTAAAACTGCAAGCAGTTACCATTTACAGTATATCATAGCTCGATGACAGCAGGAATGGTGGGAGTTCATTATAGGGACCATGAATTGTAGGAGGTAATTTAGATTACAATTTAAAGTTTAATTTAAAAATCTATCAACAAATGTGAAAGTGCTCGAGGAACATTTTAAAATGCACTTTAATCTCACCAGCACAAATAGCTTTTTCAGGGCTCTAAACATCATCACCTGGCAAAACAGTAAAACTTTACTGCACCTTTAATTAAATTACAAACACAAAGGATAATTAACATTTTTATTTTTATTTTATTCATGCCATTGTTTTCCTTCAGAGTCAATATCTTGAAGTTACAGCAATAGGATATTGAAGAGAAGTTTATGGCTGGCACATTCCACTAAGATATTATAGCATCTAATAAATGAAATGCCCTATAGTATGTGCACTCTGGAGAGTAGGTATGCATGTGCTCACAGATCCCTCCTGACATGCATACGAAAGTATAGAGGCTGACTGAAGAATCCTTCAGCCAAAATATGCAGCTGCATGATCATCATCACTTTTTAGAACACCTTCCATAGAATAGCTCTTCAAATTTTCAGGTATTTTGAATAGGGCTATCTTATCCCTTCTTATTCTTCTTTTCTCCTCATTCAAGCTTTCTTCATAGGGCTTGGTTTTTGATCTCTTTATTATCTTGGCCACTCTCATTGAGACACATCCCAGCTTGTGAATATCCTTCTTCTTAAACTGTTGGTGCTGAGACCTGAACAGAGTACTCTAGATAAGGACTAAAACAAGACATACTAACACTATTGCTTGCTTTCATCTGGATACTTTAGTTATATTAATGCAACCTAGAATTGTCTTAAGATGCATCTACACTGTAGGAATAACACAGTTTGATACCACTTTAACTGCCATGGCCCCATCCTACAGATTCCTGGGATCTGTAGTTTTGTAAGAAACAAGCACTCTTTGGCAGAGAATGCTAAAGACTTCATAAAACTACAAATCACAGGATTCCATAGGATGGAGCTACAGCACTCAAAATGGTGTAAAACTACACATGTATCCGTTTTTCCTATGCTGAATCACATTGTTGACTCATATTTAACTCTGTTAAAAACCTAGGGCTCCACGGGCTTCTGCATCAGGCAAGCTGTTAACAACTATACAGGGGGAAAAATTGAAAATGTAAGTCATAGGCCTGCATTTTGCATTTTTTTGTTCTCAGTTCAGATGGCATGGAGGGTATTTCTTGCAAGTTTGCACCTCCTCCTTCTGGCCATGTGGCTAATAGGAGATTCTCAAAGTCCAGGAAATTTAACATGTATTTGCAACACAAAAGATATTTCCTTTGCAATCCAGTATGTCTCCATCCAGTGGAGCTTTGAAAGCTTGCAACATGTATATTGTGCATTTTGGTTGTTCCAATAAAGTTATAATTATTTGGTAGTTTTTTGATGTTATTCGATTTGTTATATGGCCACATAGCTACTCCTGGATGTGTCAGGCCAAGTGGTGCCCAAACTATTTTCATGCAATTGATTTTTTTTTTCTGCCCAAGTTTTTCCTACCTTACATATATCCTTTTTGGAACTCATTTTGTTTGTTTTGGCTTAGATCTCCCATCTTTCAAGGTCTCCTTGAATCTGAATCTGTCTTCTTTGATTATCCCACCACAACTTTGGTTATAATTGTATACTCTCTTTTATGCCCACTCCTTTTATATCATCTGCAAATTTATTGAGTACCCCATCTAATTTTTCAGTCATTTAGAAAGTTGATGTACATGATAGGCCCTTTGTCAGTTCTCTCAGCATTCTTTGGGTACATTCCTCCAATCACTGGCATCGCCACATCTAGTGTCACCTGGTGTGGGGGGGGGGGCTGCCAGTCTTCTTCACCACAGTGATTTTTTAAATTAAAAAATCTTTTAAATTTTTCTTTAAAAAATATCACATCTTACCAAATTTTCACTTTAGTGTACTGAAAAGCACTCTGAAAAGCAGAAAACAGAAGACAAACTGCACATGCTTTGAGATGGTCAACTGTTTATTCACTACTTTTAAAATGCCCAACCTGTTTCAGCCTCAGTGAGAAAAGGCATTGTTCAGGTGCCTTCAAAAGAAATCACTGGAGTTGAAAACACTCTCCAAAACACAGGACCATAGAGTATAATAGTATAATTTTAATGTTGCTAGTTGTTTATGTCACAACTACTGCCATTACATTCAGTGATATATGGGAATTATGATTATGAGTAACATTAGTACAGGAACATTACTGAGGATTCTGTATGGTATAGTATGTTGGGAGGTCAATGGAGTGCATGTGACATCACGAGTTACTGCACCAGGTGATGTCAACCCTATAGCAATAGCAAGTACATTTCTATACCGTTTATCAGTGTGCTTAAGCACTCCTTAAGTGGTTTACAAAGTGTAAGCTTATTGCCCCCAACAATCTGGGTACTCATTTTAGCGACCTTGGAAGGATGCAAGCCTGAGTCAAGCTCGAGCCCTTTTGCTGGTATTGAACTCACAGTCTTATGGTTTGTGAGTGAATGGCTGCAGTACAGGCATTTAAGTACTGCGCCACCAGGGCTAGTGATGTCACTGCTGTGCTTCAGTGTCCCTCATCTTACTACAACCTCATTGTCACATTGTCACATCTAGCAGCTTCATTATCTCAATGGAAATAAAAAATAGAGGATTATGGTCAGCAGGTTTGATGCAGCTTCTCATGTTTTGAATCTTGACACCAGGAAAACAGCACTTCTCTCAGGATTCTGTCATTTCTGCAGACTGATGTCTCTGTTCTTCTCAGTAGGAGGAACCTGCCACCATCAGAGAGAGGTGATAAGGATCCTTCAATTTAAAGAATTGTTCACAGATACTTCTGTGTCTTTGAAGTTTGTAACTTTTGTCCCTGTTCCACTGGTTCAGCATCTGTGACACATTCCTCCAAGTACCTAGCTCCTTCATTTGGTAATCTTCCTCCTTCCCAGAGGTATTCTCCCTCTTCCTTGAGTGTCTGCTTCATTTGTCCCAAAACTCTTTATCTTTCTTGATGAACTGAGGCATGGATAGGTGGTCCTAAAGCTCTTACAATTTCTTTTCCAGCAATATGTACACTTATAGTAGGTATAGTTTCCTACATCCTAAGGCAGAAAAGCAAATATGCAGTTCCTTAGAGCAGCTCTCTCACCATTTGTGCCTCTTTGTTCTATATAGGCATTGACACAGCACCTTAGGCCTCCTTTACTAAACAATCACATAAAATCCCCTTGTCTACTCTGCCTGTTCACAGACTCCTCATCATGCTCTTACAGGAACTAAAGCAACTAGTGGACTTGGGTAACTAGTAGACTAGGAATACCCAGCTGAGTAATTTCAGCAGTAGCCAATCCTTCTTGGATCTGTTCTGAGAAAAGCACACCACTACTATCAAATAGTACTGCATGCACTGCAACTGTGTGCTCTATAAAAGTCCAGATGTGGAACTAAATACAAAAATTCTAAGGACGTACATCATCCTTCTTCATTTACTCCATAGACATGAAATGCCATCTTGACACTATGGTGGTGGCAGTAGCAGCAGCACTGATAGGGCGGCAAGAGTGCTTTTTATTAAATGCTCAAACATCTCTTAGGACCTTATCACATCAGAGTGGTTTTCCACACCAGACCAATTCGCAGTGCAATCGAAGTGAGTTTGGAAGTGAATTCTGTGAAGTCACTTTTTTCTGGTTTTACCAAAATGAGGGGTCCCTTTGGAATCACTGCGGAGGCACCTCGCAAGAAGCTCCCATAGAAAGGAATGGCGTCTGATAATACATTCACGTGAATGCGCATCATTGGAAGTGCAGTCACGTCGGAACTGAGCCGGAAAATATCCAAAAAGCTCAGTGTGATATACTCCTTATTTCCCTCATTTTAGTTACAGCTTTCAATAGGAATAGTTCGAACCTGAGCAGCAGTTGTGCTGGATGGGATACTTACCACAAATCACTTTTCACAAGCTAAGGACCAATCTGTCAAACATGCACATACAGTTAAAAGTGTTTTCCTCCGAAATAAACTGTAGAGTAACATCAGGATTAGTAAAATATCACAGAATGACCAGCCAACTGCCAGCCAATAGCAGAGAAGAAACAATTGCTTTGGTTATATTGCCCATCTCTTACCAAGGTGCTGAAACTTTCTTTAAATGGAGTTTCTTCCTGCACAGTGTTTCATTATGCATATGAAATACGCACATGTGTGCATGTATGCAAATTTTCAGAATGAATTCTCAAAGAGTGAACTGAAATCTGTCTGCCAAAAACAAGGGGGAAACTTGTTTTATTTGTCTTAAAGTTTCATTTTAATCTGCTTATGTTCTCACCAGCTGGATTAAAAAAACCAAAACCTGACACAGTAAAACACCTAAACATTGGCTCCTGCTGTGTCTATACTAGTGAAATTAAACAAAGTACCATTACTTACACTTCTATCAAGATGCAAAGTAGATGCATCTAAGACCTATTAATATTGATTGTAGGAATTACTTATTTTAAAGGATTGTATTTTTTTTCTCTGTGGGAATTGCACACAACAACTTCCAGAGGGATAGCCATCCTAAGGAAACTGCCCTCCTTCCAACATTTATCTAGCACTTTAAAGAACAGTTTCAAAAAACACAACAATAATAGTATAGTAATAATAATAGTAATTATAATTATAACTTCAAACTAAATTTAAAAGTGATACAAAATATAAATACACAAATACAGCTTTGTGAAGTATATAGGTGTTGGAATTATTTAAGTAATAAAAACTTTTTTTTGGAAATGGCAAGCAGACTATTAAGATTAAAACTTGAATTAACATTTATAATATTTCTCTGCAAGACTGTAACTGAACTTCAGGAAGGAACTGTGGGTGGCCAAGAAGGCAAACAAAATGAGTTCTAGAACAGATCATGCCTGGAATCTTCCTGGAAGCCAGGATAACTAAATTGTCATACTTTGGCCACATCATGAGAAGGTATGATTTAGAAAAGACAATGATGCTGGGAAAGGTAGAGGACAACCAAAAGAGAGGAAGACCATACACCAGATGGTTAGACTCGATCAGGGAAAGCACAGGCTTGAGCCTGAAAGACCTAAGCAAAGCAGTTGAGTGTAACAGAAATCTCACGAACCAAGACTTTCTCTCACTAAGTCACAGGTCTGACGAAACAAGGTGACAAAAGGACCCAAAAAATGTGCTGAGAATTCAAAGTTTATTCCAAATGCCAGCAAATGAAAAATGTCCTCAGTGAAATTCAAAGTTCCAAAACCTGAGGCCCCGAAGCAAAGAAAATGGCTGTTCATATAGGTAATTCCAACAATGAGGTCTCTAACAATGTATTCTATTGGCTGGTTCAAAGTACAAATGTACAAAAACTTTCATTCAATCAGGACACAGAATTGTGACTACATTAAAATGTAATTTAAGCCACATTCCATACCCTCCTTGCTTTTACCTCCTCCCCTTTAACCTTCAACAGAGATGCCTCCTTATCATGAGTTATGTCTCCCAGCTAGCTCCAGGCGCCAGAGAACTCCAGGTCCTCCACTTAAGGTTAGCCTGTGCCTTTACTCTACTTTCTGTTTACATTTCCCAGGCCTCAATTCAAAATGCATAATTCTATTGACCAAACTGACTCCATCTTTCTATAAATCTATTGTAGTTGAAATTTCATCTACCTCAGAGGACAGGCGATCTTAAAGTTGTCTCTTCCACAGGGTTGCCATAAGTCAAGCTCAGTTTGAGGGCAATTGACAACAAAAAATTATTTCAAAAACCAAAACCAAAATTCAAATGAGAAAAATATAGAGTTTATCATCCTCTATGCAGCACCTTTACTACAAGGCTCAGTGGAAGCAGCCAAGAAGGAGTTAGCCTTTCCTTCCACAATGCAGTTTGTTATATTCTGGCAAGATCCAGACCCTTCAGTTAAAAACATGGAGCAGTAGCCATTTATGCAGGGTTCATTGGGCAGAATGGAATGGATGTGCTTCATTATGAGTTGCAGATGTATATTCTTCTATGAGTTAAACTCTGTGACCTGCTTTTACATCTGGATAGCTGTGGGTTTCCTTTCCTATCTGATTGACATCAGAAGGTGAATAAGGAATTTCTTATAAGGTCCCAAACCCCTCTCCTCAAGGAACACCTTTTTTGTGCATACACTGATATAAAGGAGTGGAAGGGAGAGACTGGTCAAGGAAGACAAGCCACTTAATTTCTTTCAAACAAAATGAGCAGGCATGACCCAGTGCCATCACAGGAAAGAAAGAGCTGCCGGTGTGTATTAAACATTAGCGCCTTGGCTGCTTAATTATTGGCGCTTTGGCTGCTTAATTATTGGTTAATCTAGCAATTTAACATGCTTCATTTAATTCTAATTAGGAGAATTAATAGGCAGGGAATAAAGATTTAAATGGACTGGAGAAAAACAAAACGGGGGTTTAAGCTGCTCTTCAAAATTGGAGACTTCCACTGTGTCTATTCTTTTCACAACAAAATATACTCTTTTTTTTCTGATAGAAGTGCAACTGGGAAGCCTTCATGGACAAATTCTTCACTGGCATACACCAGCAGTGGCACTGGCCTGTGTGATCTTGTATTAATATTTTAATCACCCAATGTAGAGGAAGGAGATGCTTTTGCCTTTTGATGGGGGATGCGTAAGATGATACTATTCCATTTGTGTGTGTGTGTGTTTTAAAGAGCATGAGGAGCAAAAGATAATTTAGTGGGGATATCACCCTCAGGAGGTACGTACTATTGATGCGGGTGCTTTAAGTCACAGAGCTGTGAATTATTATATTGCTTCCTCAGTCTGATGCTCTCTTTATGTTCTCTCTCCTGGCATAGCTTTGGGGGATGAAGACATGCAGCTTTTCCACTTCAACAGCTGGCTGGCTTCCATTTTTGCCTCCCCCAAATGTTACCGCCTGATCTGCTTAGTGTGTTTGTCTTTGCTAATCAAGCTGCGTACTCTGACAAGTCCTACGACATTGGACATGGCTGTTCTTCTAATTAAGGTGCTAATTGAATTAAATGGCTGCAGTAATGAGCAGATGAGCAGCATAAAAAGTAAAGAGTCAGATAGGCCAATTAACGAAAGAGCTGAGCATAATTATAACATTTAAAATACATGCAGCTCTGTACCAATATTCTTAATTGTTACAGGGAAATTTATGATAATTGGCTCAACAACAGGCTTTGCCTGAGACAAAGCTGGTAATTAAAACAAAAATGATATTCAACACAAATGGCAGAGTGGGGATAAGTAATGCTTGATTTATATATAAGATGTTGGTAGAAAAAGGCACACCACTAACAGACCATCCTGCTGCATTACAGTAATTTTGATGGGGAACGTTAACACAAGGGGTCTCATCTAGACTGAAAAGTATTTGCTTTAGACAACCAGCAACCTAGGCTGGATCAGTTCCTCAGAGGTCCTGGTCCTCATAGATTTTCATTCACATCATACTTGCTGTGTCACCTGAAGTACTGAAGAATTTAGGTGGGGGGGGGGGGATGTTCCATATAAGCAACTTGATACAGAAAATGTTGGTATGGATACCTAAGAAGAGAACAAATGAGTACAATTTAGTCTCTCTCTCTATTTTCCTTTCCTAAACTTTGATGTGGACAAAGGTAGCCTTGGTAGTAAGTGCGGGAAACAGGGTCACTTCTTTTAAACCTAGCATAAATGGGACAGACCACCCACTCAAATATTTGTATCCTTTTAATAATAAATTCATATTGATTCAGTGTAATTGCTTCATGCAGTGGTGCACAAGTCAATGAAAACGCAGCAAAGAAATTTGATAAGTAAGCAACACATTTGCTACCTCAGTGAACAGAACACACAGGGCCCATTGGCGCCAAGGTCTAATAGCAAGATGCAGGACTTTATCAGACACGGCTTTTAAACCACCATAAAAGTTTGATGATAGTATCTTTGGCCATACCTATCGCACGACGCTGTCTCCCTTGCCACTGCCTTGTCCTCAAAGTGTTGTCAGAGCATACCTTGCCATTGACGGAAAAATCTGTCAATAAGCTCTCAATAGCCCTAGTATAGTGCTGGTCCTCAGGTGGGATTGACTGTCCAGAATTATATTTGCCTAACTCCAGAATTACATATAAACACACACACACACACACAATATGCTGGGCAGGGCATAGGGCAGGGGTTAAGGAGAAGGGTGGAAGAATGTGTGAGGGGCCAGTAATAGCTGAATCAATGTGAGTGCTCCCAAGCCTGTATGTTCTCGTCTCAACTCTACCTGAAATTTTATATTTTAGCACATTTTTATTTGAATTTTAAAAATTTATTTGCTATTTAATCCTTATTTTACCATTTTTGTCACATGTTTTTATCACATGGGGTAGGGCTGGGATAGGGAATGGTTTTTCTTTTAATTGCTAATTTTTAATTCTATTGTTTATTTCTGCTGTAATCCACCTTGATTCCTTTAAAGGCGGGATATAAATAAATTATATTATTAATGCACTTCCCTTCATTAATTCATTCATGACAAGAATGGAGGTGGTGTGATAAAGTTCATACTCACCTGATTCTAATTATTATAACTGTTATATATGAAGTTGGTAAACAGTTCTCAAACAGTTCTTTTTCAAACCACATCTTCCTCTCTAACTCCAAATAAATACTGAGGCACAAATATTATTTAATATGCACAGCAGTTTATTTTCATTCAGTAATCTGCATAAGAATGGTAGTTTTCAAACCATTTCATTTCTAGGATACATGCCCCCCCCAAGCATATGGGCATAGCTCAGTTTAAAATGCCTCCACCCAGTGCACAACTTTTCTCTTTGTCATCTATCTAGCTAGAAGTCTTTTAGCGGCATCAGCAATGGGGTGTGAAGTAGATCTCAATAAACAGAGACTTTTGGTTTACTCTAACTGATCCTACTGTAATTATGTGTAACTACCATCAAAAAGCAAAGTAAACAGAAGCTGCCTTCAAAATCCCTCAGTGGGTATGTATGAAAAGCAAAGCAGAGGTTATCAGTATATTTTCTTTTGTAAATTGCTGCAAGATGTTTTCTGTGGTGAGAAGTGACTGCTTAATAAATAAATCTGTGAATGAATGAATGATTCAGCTAGTCCTTAAGAGAGAGAAATGCAGATTCCTACAAACAGCATTCATCCAGCAGCAGCTTTGGGGCCAGTGAATGAGAGGCCTGCAGCTTCATTCCAATCCAGGGCTGGGTCAGCAGACAGACCTAAAATGAACAATTCTATCTGCCCCCAAAAGGAGCTGCCTCAAAAAGGAATGGGTTAAATCTGCTCCTGCCAGCTGCCTGTTCAGGACTGCTTCAGGAGTGTCTGTGCAGTTCCCACAGTCCCAATGCAATTGGGGCCAGAGTGTCCAGAGGCCGTTCCTTCTGGGCCGTTTGCTTAGGCCCTGTGTGAGTTGGGTATGTTTAGCTTGGAGAAGAGAAGGTTAATAGGTGATATGGTAGTCCTTTTTAAATATATGAAGGGGTGTCATTGAGGATGGAGCAAACTTGTTTCTGCTGCTCCAGATATGCTCCCTGTAACTGGCCAGTCTTCCCGCATGCCATGTGGATTGCATATACAAGTACTGTACACGAGGAACATCAGGGCTGGCTCTGCTTAGCTTCCAAGATGAGACGGGATCTGGTGCTTTGAGTCTAGTGTTAGGCAGAGGTACAGACATGGAAACATTTCCTTATAAATGGACATTTTAGGAAGTTATGAAATGTGACTTTGGGAATTTTGCAGGATTCTGTCATATCTTCAGTAGAAATGTTTTGAAGTTCATCACTTGCTGGAGTACATCTGGCAAGTTCACATAGTGGTGTCCATGGTTGTTAGGGTCAAGAAAGTTGTGTTTATCTGTATTCTTTAGAGGTGGTGTGGCAGCTGAAATGTGCACATTCCTTTTACAAAGTCTAGCTGCCATTTTGCCTTTTATTCTATCAATTACACTAAAGTATATTTTCTTAAAAGTCTCATCATCTGTGGGACTGTTTTCATTTACAGCCAGGACAGCATTGCCCTCATACATCAGAATATTTTGAGAACTAGATTTACAAACCATCTTTGGCACTGGCCTTATTTCATTTTTAGGATCTGATTGGTATCCATCTGCCATCTTCAGTATTTTTTCTTTAAGAATGCTTTGAAAACCCATCATTGTGCAGTGCTGTGATTTCTTCTGAAGCTACTGCTATGACTTCAAGGGCTTGGAAAATCTTCATTGGAAATGATCGCAGACTGGCATTTGCTGGGTTTATTTAAAAAAAAATTATGACATTTTTAACCCTGACATTTTGAGGCTGTTGTTTGGGGGGCTAATTGCAAGCAGGGTCTTAGCCACTGATTTTCATAGACTTTGGCTGCCTCTGTTAAGCCTCATCCTCCTGCTAACAACAGCCACAAAGAAAAACTGGGCTAGTAATGATTGCCTCCTAAGTAAAACAGGGAAGTGGGGTGGTCAATACAACCTTGTGCTAATCAGCTAGCTCTTCCTTCCTGTTTACATTCTTGACTCTCATTGACAATAGTGCAGAGGTATAGTGGGGACAGGAGCAAAATCGGTATGTTGCTCACCTCAAAATAAGAATTCTTATCCCCAATGAAATTTTCATTCAGTTCCTAACTTTCTAGCATTGGAGAGAATGAGACACTAAAAACTATTCACACAAGAACTCTTAAATATGTTGTGTTCACATTCACTAGATCAGGGGTAGGCAACCTGCGGCCCGTGGGCCGGATGCAGCCCGGCAAGGCCTTGGGACTGGCCCCAGCCCGGTCCTGCCGCCGATTGCCACCGGGGCCTTTGGCGTCTCGCGCGAGGGGCATGGTGGGGCAATTGTCTATAGAAACCTCAGAAACATGCATTTATCTTAACATTTTTTAAAAAATCAGCAATTTTTTTCTCATGTCCTCCTTTTTTTATTTAAAAAGTGCCCTCCATTTGAAAATGTTGTCCTACATTTGTCCTGGTTTATTTATATATTTAATTTTTAAAATTATTTATTTATTTATTTATTGGCTTTGGCCCCCCCAGTCGTCTGAGGGCCAGCAACCTGGCCCCCGGCTCAAAAGGGTTGCCTACCCCTGCGCTAGATCATTTTGCCTGCCTTGTACATTCTGTTTCTGAATGCTCAAATAAAGTTTCAAGTTTTTCCAATGTTAGACATTTAGGGACTGAAGGAAAATTTCATTGGTGGTGGTGGGAACAGAAATCTTATGGAGGGGATGGCCTTATTTTACCCCCACCCTCCATCACTCTACCCCTGTGCTCAGTAAACAGAATCAGTATAGAGGGGTGTTATTTGGCAAAGGGGATTTCTAGTTCCTGTGTCCTCATACTATGCAAGGTATGCTAAGTATGCTAAGCTCTACCATGGACTGTGCTTAGTGATTTTTCTTAATATAAATGGACTGATATCCAAACACCATCAACAGCTTAGGAAGTTGCTAGGTCAACCCATAGTAATAATGTCAGCTGCACCAAGAGTCAACAAATTCTACTAACTGAAACTGTGTGCATGACAATGAGTAAGTGGACTGGTCTTGTGGTAAGCAGCAGGACATAATTCTGGTATATGTCTTCTTGGTCAACGTGTTCTCTTCATGTTTAAATGTTTTCACTTTTGGTTTCAGGAGGCAACGTGTCTTGTGTCATCATGGCATGCAGATATTCCAACAAGCTTCAGCTGTGAGAAGAATGTAGTTAGTAGAAAATTTCCTTTGGGCTTTGAGTTATATATTGCATATGCAAAAATAATGCTTCAAATTTATGGGAGCTTTCAATAAAAAGTAAATTAAAAGCAATACCCTCTCATGAAAAGGAAGAAACATTTGATAGCTGGAATTTGTTAAGAAGGACAAATGTAAATATATTAAGTGGACTCTCTGTTGTCTATACACGAGATAGTTATTTCTATTAGGAGAATGTGATTATGAATTTATAATACATTGCAAAACATTGCTCATCTCCTTGCACCCCAAAGAAGAATGAATGGGGTAAAGGAACTAGAATGGCTTACAAGTAAAATCATATTGTATTTGAAAACCTGGTCCACAGCTCTTAAGCCACCATGATTTTATACCAATGGTAATAGAATAAATAAAATCCAAACACACACTGCTTCTTTATCAGCATAACTACTTCTGCAGGCAGATTTACCATAACACAGTGTGAGCTGGGGAGAGGGGGGGGGGGTAACAAAAAAAAGATGGTTCATTTACAAATGTAATTTCAATTGAAGATAGTTTTCCAATCTTCTTTCATTTGAGTCTCAATTGAACTTCTTCTCCTTTTTGATGGCATGATTAGACATTGTGAGAGCTGTTGAAGATTAGTCAAGCACAGAGAGAGTAAATTGGGAAGGATGTTTTATCAGCGCACGTCACAATATATGAAAGCAGATGTGTATGCTCTGAGCTGTTCCCTCAAATTACGGTTATGGAATAATTTAGCCCTTTTGATTCTCACAGATTACTGCTTCCACTGATCATGCTGTCAAAATCAAAGTGAGCACTTCATTCCGCTTTTATTCATGCCAGATCTATTTTGCTTTCATAATGAGCAGATATTACCACCGCACAAAGAGGATAAAGACGTTCACAGTGATAGATAGGCAAGAGATTAAATGGGATCTTTATGACTTCTTCAGCCATCAGTTTTGACTGTGCGATAAGACGAGTCGAGTTGGGCACTGATTTGTTCTTTATTGGAGCCAATATTAGCATGGGCTTACTAGTGCACGGTCTGATAAAATCCATTTAAGGTGGAATGCATATAACCATTTTAGACTTAGGAGAACTTCTGTTGCTATCCCCAGCAGTAAAACATACATATCATACATTTAAAAACTGATGGTTTTAAAAATAGTTTCATAAGAACTAATTGTAATTTTATTTTTCTCATAGCTTTTTTCAGAGGAGGATATTAAAGGATTTTCCAGAGTAGCTTTGATTAGCATTTTGTTTCCAAGGAAATATCTCAACAGGTTTGAGTGGCAAAACAAACGGACCTGTGTAACTCTTTTTGCATCATACCTGAAATATGTAAAGATGCCAGAAACATACTTTTAGACCAGTGACTAGGATGCATATATCCCCAAGCCTAGTCCTCTGTTTCCAAGGGAGGCTTTGAGCTCATGTTTTCAAAGAGCTGTTCAATATGCCAGATGGGACCAGTTTTCCATGCCTCATCACTTCTAGAACTGAAAAGGCATTCAAAACCAGTTTAGGATATGAATAGGGCCTGCTGCTCAAAGTGAAAAACTTAAAAAAATATCTAGATCTTTGGAGTTCTAGTGTTCATCAAAGACAGAGTTGAAACAAACAAACAAACAAACAAACCCCCCAAAATATATTTTTGTTTACTAAATGTCCAACACAGCTACCTCTGCATGTTTTCAATGACAGAGTTGGTCAACCTAGTAAACTCTAGGGCCAATTATATGTACATTTTTTTTGGAAAATAATTCAAAACAATGAATTATGGGGGCCATTTCCTCCAAAATATGCCCCGCAGGTTATTTTAGCCCCAGGACACACTATTTTCTAAAGTAGAATTATAGAATCATAAAGCTGGAAGGGAGCCCATATGCCAAACCTGCTCAATGTAGGATCTCTAACTCCAGCAGCTCCATCAGGTAACTGTACATTTTCTCTTTTTAAAGACAACCAGAGAAGGAGACCCAATTTCCTCTCTAGGTGATCGATTCATAAAATCATAGAATCACAGAATTGGAAGAAATGTCAAGAGTCACCATGTCCAACCACGTGCTGTGCAAGAATCCACAAAGTATCCCCAACAGATGGCCATACAGCCTCTGCTTAAAAACCCCCAACGAAGGAGACTCCACCACGCTTTAGAACAGTTCACAGAAATTGCACCCTCTGGAATGGAGGGAGGATGCGATTGGAATGCTGGCGGCAGCAGCAATGTTCCCTCGTGCAGTAAAATGCAGTTGTTAGCCCCATTCTGTTCCGTGCTCACCCATGCATGCACATGTTTTGTAACACAAGGGGCCCGTTTTAGGGCCCGTGTAATAAACATCTAGGACACAGAGAGCAAAGGATGAAAACTACAAGAGAAGAGATTCTACATCAGCATTAAGAACAACATATTGACAGTAAAAGTTATTTGACAATGGAATACATATGCTCCCTTAGAGTGTGGTGGAGTCTCCTTCTTTGGAGGTTTTGAAGCAGAGGCGCACAAGTTTTGTAACATTTTAGAGCCCATGCAATAAAGTTCATAGTCTCTGGAGCACCAGAAAACATGCTTGCTCCAGTATGGCATCTCCTCAAATATTTAAACAGAGCGATCATATCACTTCTTAATCTCCTCTCCAGGCTAAACATACTCAGCTCACTAAGCCTCTACTCATAAACAGTGGCATCCCTGTGGTTGGTGTCACCTGTTGCAAGGGGAGGAGCAAGGAGACAGCAGGGTGTGTGTGTGGAGCCCTGGTGGTGCAACGGTTAAATGCCTGTACTGCAGCCACTCACTCAAAACCATAAGGTTGCGAGTTCAGTACCAGCGAAATGGCTCAAGCTTGACTCAGGCTTGCATCCTTCCGAGGTCGCTAAAATGAGCACATTATTTGGAGCAATTAGCTTACAGTTGTAAACCGCTTAGACGCTATTAGTTCAGTATAAAGCGGTATATAAATGAAGCTGTTTGTTTGTTGTTTGTTCGTATGAATTGCCCTGCTGCCCCCCTTCCCTCATGTTGACTTTCATGCCTGCCCCCTGGCTGGCCCATCATTGCCTGGCAAGACTGCAGCTGAGGTGGGGGGGTTGCTGCAACCTCTGGACAGCCATTTGGGGTCCAGTGGTTGCTCAGGGGAGCAGCTGCCACAGGCCCCAAACAAAAGGCACTGCCCTCCCCCAGCAACACACAACCTTTCTTGCTCATCAAGCAGCTACATATTGCCCCCCTGGATGTCACCTGGTGCATTCCGCGCCTCCCCCACCCCTCTAGTGATGTCACTCCTCATAGGTCACAGTTTCCAGACCTTTCACCTTTCATTTTGCTCGTCCTCCTCTGGACATGCTCCAGCTTCTCAATATCCTTCTTGAATTGTGGTGCCAAGAACTGGACACCGCATTCCAGATGAGGCCTGACCAAAGCAGAATAGAGTGGCACTATTACTTCCCTCAGTCTACACACCATACACCTATAGTTCACTGTCTTATGACCAAGAAGTTCCTTCTAAGTTTAATTGAAATTTACCTTCCAGTAATTTAAAAACCATTAGACCTAGATCTATCCTCTGGAGCAGCAGAGAACAAACCTGCCCCCTCATCTTTGTGACAACCCTTGTGATATTTAATGGGTGCAGTCATGTCACCCCATAGTCTTTTCTTCAACAGGCAGAACATGCTTAACTCTTTCAACCTTTTCTCATATGCTTTTGTTCTCCATACCTCTTTTCATCTCTGTTCCCCTCCTTTGAACCTGCTACAACTTGTCTATATGCTTCCTAAAATGAGATGCCCAGAATTGAACACAATGCACCAGATGAGGCCTGACTAGTTTAGAATATAGTGGGACTATTACTTGCCTTAACTTGGAAACAATGGTTCCATTAATGCAAGCTAAAACAATGTTTGTCTTCTATGCTGCAGCATCACATTGCTGGGTCATATTTTCTTATGATTAACAATGTCTTTTTTCCATGTACTGTACCACTAAGCCACATTCCACCCATCCTATCAGTATGCATTTTGTTTGTGTTGCCTAAATGTAGAATTTTGCATTGGTCTGTTCTGATTTTCAGTCCATTAGTTCCAGCCCAATTTTTGAGTTTAACAAGGGCTCCATTCAGGCTCACCTATTTGCGCTGGATGGAACTGGGTAGATCCAGATTCCCTGCCCCCAAATCCCTCCGGAAGCAAGTGCCCACTATGTACTTCAGGGTAATTTAACCCTGAATGCCATGCAGCTCTGGGGAGAATTCTCATTTGCCAAACCGGTTTAAAAAAAGGCTCCTTTGTTGTCAATCAAATTTATTTCTGCTTTCGTCGAGGTGATGTTTCCCACAGCGATTGGGCCACTGGATGTGTGCTTCCCCCCTCCTTTAAAAAAAAAAAACAGGTGCCAGTATGCGCAGATGCTGTCAAATTTAAAAACCTCCAGGTGTGTGTGGTGTGTATTTGGGTCACTACAGATTATGGATCTCCCCTGCCTCCATTTTCATCCCCAAAATGCAATCTAATGCATCTGCATCCTTTCTCCTTGCCACCGCAATGCCTCATACACACATAATAATAATAATAATAATAATAATAATAATAATAATAATAAATTCCTCACCTCGGAATACCATCTCTGCATCCTTTGCTTTCCCTCAGCCAGCCCAGTTCCTTACAGACAGTAGCAAAAGCATTCTGTATCAATTTGCCAAATTGAGAGAGAAACATTTGTAGCATTCACATTGTAGCATTCACATATAAAAAATAATTTAGAAAAATAGCCTTTTGCAAAGTGTGCTGATGGGAGCAAGCAAATGAAAGGGAAAGGAGCACAAGCGGACACATTCTATCTATATATGTATCTACCTGTAGAACTATGTGCATAGATTGTCAAATATATAAAAAATAAAAAATAAAGAGAGAGCTGCCTGGTGCAAGAGGGAGGCTTGTGCCGTTCCGTGCCCTCCCTCTGACCTACCTTGAACTTGACCCTTTCTCAGGCACCCCGATTGCCCTTTGCTCACCCCGATCGCCCTTTGCATCCTTCCTCCGGCTCCTGCCTCCTCCTCCTCTTGCTCCATTACTACCGATCGCCCTTTGCATCGTTCCTCCGGCTCCTGCCTCCTCCTCCTCTTGCTCCGTTACCCCTGATTACCCTTTGGCACCCTTCCTCCGGTTCCTGCCTCTTCCTCTTGCTCCGTTACCCCCAAAATGATTTACTGAAATCCAGATAAATATCATGGGGGACTTTATGACATGATTTGCTGAAATCCAGCTAAATGACATTTACAGCATTCCTATCATTTACTAAACTAGTGACCAATCAAAAGAAGATATAAAATTAGTTTGGCAGGATTTCTTTGGCAAGATGAGTTTAGCATGACAAACTTATGCAGACTCCTACTAATCACTTCATTGTCATCTAGATACTTGCAAATAGACTCCTTTATAATCTGTTCTAATAGTTTTCCTGGTACTGAGGCCAGACTGACAGGTCTGTAGATCCGTGGACCTTCTTTTCAATGTTTTTGAAGTCAGAAACAATGATTGTCTTCTGGCACCTCACCTGTTTCCTGAGATTTCTCAAAAATGATGACAAAGCAAGTTCCTTCAATACTTTGAGATGCAATTTAACTGGTCCTTCAAATCTGAATTCATTTAATTTAAATAAGTAATTCTTAATTATCTCCTTATCAATATTGTTTTGTAGTCTGGATTCTTCACCAAGGTCTGCATGGATACATACACTTCTCCTTCTCTCTCTCTCTCTCTCTCTCTTTGGAAAAAAGTGAAAAGGAAATGGCTCCAAGTTTTTTTTTTTTGTTTTTTTTTTTGCATGTGAGGATGTAACGGTGGGGTGGGTGGGTTTGCATCCTCCAAGATCATCTGAGCAGGGCTAATACAGTGCCAAACGCCCCATAAATGCCCACATGCATTCCAAGAAAACAGAACATCATGACATTAATTTTTCATAAGGTTAGGTCAGACAAAAGTTTGTCTTGAAACAAAAGTTCACCTCAGATTTATCTGTTCAAAACCATATTATGATGCTCAGTAATAATGAACAAAAGAAATAAACAATACATTATCATCATCATCATCATCATGATTATTAAACTTTATTTATATAGCGCTGTAGATTTACACAGTGCTGTACATACAATTAAAAAATCAATAAAAATGAAACGTGCCATTCTACAGGATAATAACAAAATACATATAAAACAATAGATAATAATACAAGAAAGCATTAAATAAAACAAGCAAGCAACAAATTAAAAACATCGAATATCACATATCAATGCAAATATCAAATAACAATGTATTAATAAATCAGAACAGAATATGGAGAAACAGAATGGTTCCAAAGTGGCCAGGGGGTCAGGCAAGGCTGCATCTATCTCCCTACTTGTTCAGCTTGTATGCAGATAATATCATATAAAGAGCAGGATTGGGCACAGAAGAAGGAGTAGTGAATATAGGAGGAAGGAACATTAACAATCTAAGATATGCAGATGTCACCATACTACTATCACAGACCTAGAACAACTTCTATGGAAAAACAAGGAAGAAAGTGCAAAGGATTACTATTCAGCATAAAGGAAACAAAAATAATTATCACGGAGAATCTACATAAATCCAACTTAGACAAAGAGGACACTGAAATAGTAAAAGAGTTCCTGTATTGGGGATCAAACATTTATAAGAATGGAGACTGCAGCTAAGAAATCAAAAGAAGACTGGGAATGAGGAGGGAAGCTATGAAACAACTGCAAAAGATACTAAGGAGTAAAGATATGCAACTAAGCACTAAAGTTAGATTTGTACAAAACATTGTATTCCCTACAGCCAAGGACAGTTGTGAGATCTGGAAAGTGAAGAAAACAGATAGGAAGAAAATCAATGTATTTGAGATGTGGTGTTGGAGAAGAGTGCTGAGGATGCAATGGGCAGCCAAAAAGACAAACAAAATGGGTTCTTGAACAGGTCAAGCCTAAACTCTCCCTGGTAACCAAGAAGACCAAACTGAGGCTGTCATGCTTTGGCCATATCATGAGAAGGCATAACTCATTGGAAAAGACAATAATGCTAGGAAAAATGGAATGAAATAGGAAAAGAGGAAAGCTCAGAGAGGTCATGGGCATGAATCTGCAGAACTTGAGCACAGCAGTGGAGGAGAGGAGCACTTGGAGATATCTCATCCACAGGGTCACCATGAGTCGGGGTTGACTCAAGTGCAGTTAACAACAACAAATATTTTCCACTGATAACTATATTCCACTGTTTTCTTTACTTTCTTTAAATGATAATACGTTTATGTTTCTACTTAATACAAATTTTGTTTAACTTACAAAACCTAAAACTGATATTAGATCCTAATGGGACTGTAAAAAAGTAATAACTAATTCCTAATATTTCTTAAGGTTAATCAATATTTTTCTCTTAATTCGTAATATTAATTTGTCCATTTTGGCAAGTTCAATTGTCTTCGCCAGCCAATCTTCCTTTGTTGGAGTAATAACAACTTTCCACTTTTTGGCATAGACTATCCTTGCTGCAAAAATCATATATTGTAAAGTCATCCTATATTTCTTCTTGGTTTGCTCAATTAACGTTCCAATGGATAATTTTCTGGGTCCAACTGTATTTTAATTTATTTCTTTTTAAAAAATAAATATCCTGCACCGTCAGGAACTTCCTCCTAATGTTGAGGTGGAATTTCTTTTCCTGGAGCTTGCATCCATTCTTCTGCGTCCTAGTCTCTGGACCAGCAGAAAACAAGCTTGCTCCATCCTCAATATGACATCCCTTTAAGTATTTAAACAGGGCTATCATATCACCTCTTAAGCATCTCCTTTCCAGGCTAAACATACCCAGCTCCCTAAGTCTTTCCTCATAAGGCATGGTTTCCAGGCCCTTCATCATTTTGGTGGCCTTCCTTGTCAACAATTGTATACAATTCTCCCTTAAAAAAAATTAAAGGGGTAATCTTGAACAGAGTCTAACTTGGTATCTATATTAGGTAGCTAATAATGATCGTCCCACATAATGATTATTAAAATTTTAGTCAACTTTAGCTTTTTCACCCTAATGATTACCAAAACTGCATCCACATTGCAGAAATAATCCAATTTTAACTGCCATGGCTCAATGTTATGCAATTCTCGTAAGTGTAGTTTTGTGAGACATTTAGCCTTCTCTGTCAGAGAGCTCTGCTGTCACAACAAACTACAAATCTCAGGATTCCATAGCATAGAAAATTAGCTTTTTCCATTTGTGTAGATCATTTTTAATTTCCATAACATAGATATTCTTTAAAAAAAATTGAATTTTATCTGAAATATAAATTATAATTTCTGCCTCTAAAAAGAACAATTAAGTCTTTTGATAATTATTCAGATCTAAAAATTAACTTTAACAAATCCACATTAATGGCTCTAAACAGGGTCAGTGCTCATTTCCATTACTAAGTTGAAGAGTCAACGTTGTCAGAGACTACTCTGTGATCATGTGGCCAGCATGACTGCACAGAACGCTGTTTACCTTCCTACTGGAGTGGTACCTATTTATCTACTGGCATTTGCATGCTTTTCAACTGCTAGTGATGAGAAGTCGATGATCTCCATCTGGGTATTGACAGGGGAAGTGTGACCCTGTTGGTATTCTTGGACCTTTCAGTGGTCTTCGATACCATCAACCATGGTATCCTTCTGGAAGTCTTGAGAGAGTTGGGGGCACTGAATTGCAGTGGTTCCGATCCTCTCTCTCTGGCAGATTGTAGATGGTGACACTTGGGGACAGTTGCTCTTCTAAAAGGGTGCTTAAATCTGGTGTCCCCTAGGGTGCCATTCTGTCCCCAATGCTATACGTCAGCTGTGGCCCTACCTGGAGCCAGGGGACCTAGAAATAGTGGTACACATGTTGGTAACCTCACTTCTCATTTCTGCAACATGATCTACATGGGAGTATCCTTGTGCCAAATTCGGAAACTTCAGTTGGTTCAGAATATGGCAGCCACACTGGTGGCTGGAAAATCTAGAGGTGACCACGCAACACCAATCTTAAAATCTCTTCATTGGCTGCCTATTAGTTTCTCAATGCTAGGGAATCTTGGGAATTGTAGTTTATTGTGGAACCAAAGGTCTCTGGCAGAGAAGGCAAAATGTCTCACAAAACTACAGTTCTCAGAATTCCCTAGCATTAAGCCAGGGCAGTTAAAGCAGTCTCAAACTGGATTATCTCTGCAGTGTGTTTAGGGCCAATATTGAATTAACTGAAAACTAATGATAAGCAATTAATTATTTTCAATTATTTCCTCTCAATAATTTTCACAAAAAAAAAGAAGAAAGAAAGAAAGAAAGAAAGAAAGAAAGAAAGAAAAGAATATATCTTCTTGACTGATAAATTGAAATTGCAGGAATGTCCCAGGAAAACCTAGGGCTCCTGGTCCACTGATTGTCCTGGAAGATTCACCAGTTGCTCCAACATGAACTCTGCCCACTCCCAGCATTAAAGCTACTGGATATTTTCCCCAAGTATGGTTTATGTGAATCTAAGAACAGCAATGCTACACCCACATATGGAAACAGTAAATAACACCCTGGGTTTTGAGAGTGACAGATATCCTTGTTCTACTGTTATACAAAGGGATCTTTCAGCACCTTTGAAACTAAATGAAAGATAGAAGTTGTTAGCATGAGCTTTTGTAGACCTGAGCCTTTTTCTGCAGATGCATTTGGTGATCTGGGGTAGTAGGCTCAAGTCTATGAAAGCTCATGCTTCCAATTTCTATCTTTCAGTTACTGATTTTACAGACTAACATGGCTATGTTTTGTGACCCCCAAGTAAGACAGAAGACTTGGATGATGCCTTCTTGGAACAGATAACCACACATTAAGAAAGGAGAAATATAGAAGTAATGGGGCAATCTCAACTATACTGATATTTGTTGTAATTCAAACTCTGCCAAAAAATGTAACGTCCAACAAATTCCTCACTTGCCTTGTAGATAATTTCATTGTCCAGAAGGTGATAGAGGCAAGATGGATGGTAGAGGCAACAAGCTAGTTTACATCACATCCTTGCCAACAGTGATGATCTGAGATGGTAGGTGGTAGGATCCTTAGGTGGGAGTGACCATGTTCCCTGGAGTTTGTTATACAGTCAAAAGGGCTGACAAGCATAGTCAGACACTCATTCCAGACTTTAAGAAAGCTGATTTCAGAAAACTTAGGGGAATACTAGGTGTGATCCCATGGTCAGGAATACTAAAAGAGAAGGGTGTTCATGATGGATGGAAGTTTCTTACAAGTGAAATATTGAAGACACAATTTCAACAGTTCCAGTGAGGAGGAAAGGTGAGAGGTGTCTTAAGAAACCAGGATGGATGTCTAAAGAACTTTCAACTGAGCTGAGATTTAAAAGGGATATGTATAAAAACTGAAAAAAAGAGGGCTCCAACAAAGAGGAATTCAAACAAATAGCTAATATATGTAGGGTGAAAGCCAGAAAAATTATAGTGCAGAACTTTCTTAAAAAGTTAAAAACAAAAAGGAAGTACTGAGAAATGGAAGGGCCACTGTTTGAAGAAGATAATGAAAGGTTTCTCCTTTGACATGATTGTCTAGTCATGTCCAACTGTAGAGGGCGGTGTTCATCTCTGCTAATAAGCCAAGAGAGCCAGTGTTGTCAAAGCGTGGTCAAGTGCTCAGCAGAAATGTGTGCTACTTTCCCACCAAAGTGGTACCTATTTATCTACTTGCACTTTTACATGCTTTCGAACTGCTAGGTTGGCAGAAGCTGGGACTAGTGACAGGAGCTCACTGTGTCATGCAGCACTTGACCCCCAACCTCCCAACCTGCTAACACTGCAATCACCAGAGTCAGCACTTTAGTCGCTGAGCCACCATGCCCCCTAATGTTAACGGGACAAAGAAACAGGAAATGCTAAGATCTACACAACATTATCTTTGAATTCAGTCTTCTCCCAAAAAGAGCACAATGCTGAATCTGGGGAATATGGGGTAGATTATGCAGTAGCGGAAATGCAGCACAGAATAGGTAAGGTGGTAGTACAGGAATACCTGGCTATTCTAAATGATTTTTCAGAGGAACTATATCCAAAGTTATTAAGAGAAGTGGCAGCAATTACATTAGAACCACTGTCAATAATTTTGCAAATTCCTGGAGAATTAAAGCCAACTGGAGGAGGGCAAACCTTGTCTCCATCTTCAAAAATGGGGTGGGGGGGGGGAGCGAAACAGTTACCTTGGAGCACATAAACTGACAGTCTGTAAGAACTTAGGCCCTAAACAGACCAGCAATCAATGCTGACATCGGGGAAGAGTGGGTGTGTGGCCACTGCACACCACATGCTCTGACTCTGCCCCATGCTGATGTGACACTGCTCCCCCCCACTGCATGGTGGGAGGAGTCACGGTGCTTCCTTGGTGCAGCATGTACACGCTCTGTGCCAAAGGAGCGCTGAAAAGCCGCGGTGCCAGTGGCAAAGGGGGTGCCGCAGAGTTCTGTCACAGGCCTAATGCTATTCAGCATCTTTATCAATTACTTGGATGAGGGAATAGAGGGCATGCTTATCAAATTTACAGATGACACCAAATTAGGAGCTGAAACGTCTAGGACAGGATCAAAATTCATAATGATCTTAATAGAGTAGAAAGGTGAGCTAAAACTAGCAAAATGCATTTCAACTGGGAGAAATGTAAATTCCTACACTTAGGCAGAAAAAATGAAATGCACAGATATAGGATGGCAGACACCTGGCTTAACAACAGTACATGTGAAAGGAATGTATAAGTCCTAGTACACCACAAGTTGAACATGAGTCAACAGTGTGATGCAGCAGCTAAAAAATCCAGTGCAATTTTAGGCTGCATCAATAGAAGTATAGCATCTAGATCAAAGGAAGTAATAGTGCCACTCTATTCTGCTTTGGTTAGGCCTCACCTGGAATACTGTGTTCAGTTCTGGGTACCACATTTCAAACAGGATGTTGACAAGCTGGAGTGTGACCAGATGAAGGCAATCAAAATGGTGAAAGGAAACCATGCCCTATGAAGGGAGACTTAGGGAGCTGAGTATGTTTAGCCTGGAGAAGAGAGTCATGATAGCTCTAATATTTGAAGGGATGTCATATTGAGGATAGACTAGGACATGGAGCAATGGATTCAAGCTACAGGAAAAGAGATTCAGCCTCAACATTAGGAAGGACGTTTTGACAGTAAGAGCTGTTCTACAGTGGAACACATTCCTTTGATGGAGTCTCTTTCTTTGGGGGGTTTTAAACAGGGGCTGGATGGCCATTTAATCTTGAATCCCACTTGCCCAGGATGCTGAGTACTGTGCTCTAGCTACATAGGTCTCATTATATTATTGTTTTTCTGCAGCAAGTGTTTCAACAGAGGAATAACAGAATAAATTTACACTAAAGACTTCAATAAAATTGTGCAATCAATCTGCATTTGGGTGAATTTGTCACAGTTTTGCATTTGGTAAATACAGGTTGGGTAATTGCCACAGTGCTGCATTACTCCCAAAAGGCAAGGATGACAAACAGCTCCTAAATGGTATGTCATTCAATCCCATCTGATATTTAGTTCTCTGCTGGAATAGATGCTGTTTATTATTTATGTGAAGAACCATGAGGCCATACTACAGCCCCTCATTTTCCCCAACTAAGGCTAAACCTAACATTTGGGATACGTGAGTACTAAATCTGCGAGTCCAGAGAGTTCAACCCTACTGAACAACATGGGACATATTTCTGAATAGACAGTTATAGAAATGTGTTGTTAAAAAGCATAAACTGAGTTTGTGTGGACAGTTGCCATTTATTTCAACAGACTATAACAGGGTTGCTATGTGTTGAGATTAACTTGAGGGTGGATAACAACAACAAATCAATGTGAAATGAGACTATGCAATGTAGTATAGTCAGCAATGTATTGCCCATGAGGTAATTAGAAAACAACCCCTTTCCCCAAATTTTTGCTTTACTTTCCCAAGGATAATGTACTGTAGAAAATGTTCTTCATGGGATACTAATAAATCTGTCTTGATGTTACTATAAAATATGAGGTGAAAGAAATACAGGGCATTTACTTATGAGACTGTTTGTGAAGCTAGTTGAGATCCTACAGTTAAATTCGGCTCTGAGTCTCCACAAAATATGAGATCTAAAAATTTGTCCTCCTTTACTTTAGATAAGTATTTTAGAAACAAAATATAAAATGTTACTTAATTGTTTAACACACACACATACCACTTTGGACAAAAATTAACCCAGAAGCTATTCCTACCAATTCCACAAAGAACATACATCATTTGGGCCTTGGCTGGCTCTTTTTCAACAGTTTGATGAAGTTTCCACCTTAAGGATGGTGGGGGGAAGCAAATTGCAGAGTGTAGACTGAAACACTTGCAATCCTTGTGACAAATACTAATGTATAAATCAGCAGCCCAATCCAGGCCGGGCTGCTGATCATGTTCTTTGCTGAAATGTCACCTGTTCCTATCTAACGATTTGCATAATGCAAAGCTTCTCACTCGTAAAATACAGATTAAGAGGGGAAGCAAAGAGTCATTCTGGAACCATAGAGCCATTTCAAAAGTGGGGAGGGAGGAGAGAGAGGCTTTACTATTAACCCTGCTGCTCCCATAGGTATTTTGGCTTTTGCTTCAGCTACGCATAGAAAATAGTATCTTTTTCGCTTCTATTTTGGCATTGGTTATATATGTTTTATGGATATGTAACAGGGAAACAGTGTAACCAAGTTATCATGGATGTGCCTGCAAAGCCTATACATGTGTAAAGTAAATTCTACAAGTTTGATATGACAGTCAGTATGCTTCTTGACAAGTAGAGTGTCCTGTATGCTAAGTTAGTACCACACCAACTGGGAACAGTTTGACTTCTTGGACCATGGGGTGTGGTTTTGTGAAGGTGAAATTCTGGCAATGAGTTGCACCAAACACAAGTGGGCAAGAATGTTTTTGCTAAAAATATGAAAAATCTGTTTAGGAGGGCTTTAAACTGAGTTGGGGGGGGGGGAGAGACAGTTTTCCTGAGGGCAGGAGTTCATCAAGAGCTGAAGATAGTAACCTGACTGTTAGATAGAGAACAAGATCAGTACTAAAAGAAATCAACAGTGAGTGAGTGAGAGAGAAAAACATTAAATATGCAGCTAGAGCAGTAATTTCCAAACTCTGGCCCTCCAGGTGTTTTGGACTTCAGCTCCCAGAATCCCAGAATCCCAAACCATTGGTCAAGGTGGCTGAGGCTTCTGGGAGCTGAAGTCCAAAAACCTGGAGGACCAGAGTTGGGATATTGCTGAGCTAGAGGGAACGGCCCATGGTCTTAGATGTCTCTATACTAATGCACAGAGCATGGGAAACAGCAAAGATGAACTTGAACTTTTAACACAGCAAAGCAAATATGATATAATAGGCATCATTGAAACCTAGTGGGATGAATTTCATGATTAGAATGTAGTAATAGAGAGGTATAACCTATTTCAGGGAAATCAAACAGAAGGGAAGGAGGAGAGCATTGTATGTCAGTGATATTTATACCTGTGAAGACATCCATGACTTAAATCCTGGAACCCAGGTTGAGGGCATCTGGGTAAAATGGAGTGAAACTGCAGGGATGTCAGCGTGGGATATATTACAGATTCCGAGCAAGACTGAGGACCACACATTCAAAAAGGAGAGATGCAGTACTAAAGGGGATTTCAACTATCCTAATATTTGTTGGAAGTCAACTGTGCTAAAAAATTTAAGGTTCAACAAAGTCCTCATTTGTCTTGCAGACAATTTCATTGTCCAGAAGGTAATAGAGGCAACAAGAGAATCAGATGTTTTAGATCTAATCCAAACAATAGCAATGATCTGGTTAATGGGATGGAAGTGGCAGCATCCTTATATGGGAGTGACCATGTTCCTCTGGAATTTGTTATACATAGGGAAGGGGAAGCCAAGCATAGTCAGACATTCATTCTATAATTTAAGAAAGCTGATTTCAGTAAACTTAGAGAAATACTAGGTTTGATCACATGATCAGGAATCCTAAAAGAGGAGGGCATTCATGAGGGATAGAGGTTTCTTAAAAGTGAAAGAGTGAAGGCACCATTCCAATGAGGAGGAAAGATGAGAGGTGTCTTAAGAAACCAGGTGGATGTCTAAAGAACCTTCAGCTGAACTAAGATTTAAAAGGCACATGTACAAGAAATGGAAAAGGAGGAAATCATCAAAGAGGAATTTTAAAAAAACAACCCAGCATGTGTAGTGAGAAAGTCAAAAAAGCTAAAGCACAGAATGAACTCACGTTTGCTATAGCGAGGTTAAAAATAATAATATGGATATTTTTGTTGTTGTTCTTCTTATATCTGTAGAAAAAGGAAGAACAAGGAAATGGTAGAGCTGGTGTGTGGAGAAGATGCTGAAATGCTAACAGGGGACAGAGAAAAGGCAGAACTACACATCTTCTTTGCCTCAATCTTCTCCCGAAAGGAGAACAGAGCAGAACTTGTAGAAAATAGGGCAGATGATTCATTAGAGGAGATGAAACACAGAATAGGTAAAGAGGTAGTACTGTAATTTCTGGTTACTCTAAATTAATTCAAGTCTCCAGGACAAGATTAACTTCATCCAAGAACTGACAAATGTATTCACAGAGCAACTGGCAATATTTTTTTCAGAATTCCTGGAAAACAGAAGTCCTAAAAAACTGGAGGAGGGAAAATGTTTACTGCAACTTCAAAAGGGGTGGGGGTGGGTGCGAGAGAGAAGCAAACAATTACTATGGAGCAGATTATTAAAGAGACACTCTGTAAGAATGTAGGAAAGAATGCCATGCTCACTAAAGATCAACACAAGTTTCTCAAAAACATACCCTGCCAGAGTTGTCTTATCTCTTTTTTTATACATTTACAACCTTGGTAGATGAAAGAAATGCTGTGGATATAGTGTATCTTGATTTCAGTCAGACCTTTGACAAGTATCCCCATGATATCCTATAGACAAGCTAGTATAGTGTGGGCTAGACAATGCAACTGTCAGATCAATTTGTAGTTGGTTGACTGACTGACCCAAAGGGGGTTAGCCAAGTGCTCCTCTTAATCCTGGAAAGAAGTGACGAGTAGGTTGCCACAGAGTTTTGTCCTGGATGCATTGCTATTCAACACTTATTTAACACTTAGGGAGCTGGGTGTCTTTAGCCTGGAGAAGAGAAGGTTGAGAGGTGATATGATAGCCCTGTTTAAATATTTGATTGCAACAGTAGCAAAACAGAACTGGATAAATTCACAATAAGTTAGGAAAAGCCACGAAACAGCGGTCCTGTAATGACCCTTTCAGCTGCTCCAGAGTAAGTGACCTCCGAGAGGTTCACTCTTTCCCTGTGCTAATTGCTCATCTCCACTCAGCCTCAGTGTTAGCCTTAGTCCAAGGAACTTTGAGGGAGAAGAAAGGTGAGGAGGAGGTGGTGAAGCAGACCCCTTTTGAGGCAGCCTTGGGGTGGCGCAGCCATACGCAGTGCCCTCACTCTCACCCTTGGATCCTTAGAGGGAACAGGCCCTGCAATCTGGAAACCCTATAGCTATAGAGTGTCATGACTATAGGTGTCTTCTAAATAACAGTCATGACTTCCTAGCTTTTTCTCCATGGATATTATATTTTAATACTTCAGAATTCTAGTCCAGATTTTGAAAGATTTAAGTATTTATACATGGGGAAGATTTTTTTTTACAATGTACAAACTACAAAACACACAATATGTTTTGTAAAGTTAAAACAAAGTTTCCTATGAGAAACAAAATGTTTTATCAACATTTTTCAAGATGAGCTTATGCTGCAGAATATTGCAAATTTTAGCATGCCTTTGGGCTAGCCTTCCTACATGTACCATTTTGTAAGCTGGTTTATTTATTTTATTTACTTTGTATCCAACATTTCTCATCATGGAAGACCAAAGTGGCTTATATTCACACTTTGTCACACTGTGAAAAGCTTAAGTATATACTTAGTGCTTTTATTTTTGTATGTGTGTGTGCGCGCACTTGTCTTGTTATGCTATTGGTGAAAGAGAGAGAGGAAGAGGGAGGGAGGAAGGAAGGAAGGAAGGACTCTGCTATAGACCATCACACTGCTACAGACTTTCATTGTGTGTCACCTTTTACAGGCAAACAAGGAATTGAAAGCACATAGCCAAGCAGCAAACAGAGAGGGGACAAGATCCACATGCACTAAGATGGTCAACTGTTTATTCCGTGTTTATTCAGAATTTAAAAAGCCCAGCGTGTTTTGGCCATACTAGGTCTTCTTCAGGGGCTGAAAGCAAACATAAATACACTTAAAATAAATATTTAAAAAGACAGGACAACACTAATCAAATTATGATACAAAATTATAAATCTTATCAAAGTTATACATATCTTTGAACTTCTACATTCTGTTAATCTTACCATGTTAAAGAAGAAGAAACTTTCCCCCTCAGTCCAGTCTTTAGATTAGATTTTCTGGGATATTGAAATGTTATATTCTAACATTTGTTTTATAATGAAACATGCTTTACACCTGGAATCCCTGTTACACACATGGTCATGGTGTCCCTGCTCCTTATTTAGGCAGAAGAAAATATTTATAATGTTTTTACAATCAGTCCTTACTGTATCATAGCTAATAAGGAACATTAATATGAGAAAGAATTGTTGTTGCTGTTATGTGCCTTCAAGTCATTTTTGACTTATGGTGACACCTAACCATGGGGGTTTCTTGGCAAGATTCTTTCAGAGGAGGTTTGCCATTGCCTTCCCCTGACTTGCTCAAGGTATTCAGTGGGTTTCATGGCTGAGCTTGGAATTGAACCCTGCTCTCCAGAGTTATAGTTCACAATAAAACCATTACACAACACTGACCATGTACTGCATATTCTCCATATAAAGTGAAATATCTGAACTTCAGCACCACAGAATGTTGTAACTAAGTACATTCATCTTACAAAGAAAGGAAGAAATAGTCACAGAGTAGCTGGATTGCTCAAGGGAAAAAAAGGCACTACAGGAGTGTTAGGCATGGCACTTTGCAAAATGGCAGCCTAGGGTTGCCTGAATTGGAATTTTATTTTGATGCCTTCCAGATCAATAATGTCATTCAATGTTTCCACCAAAGACCTTCCTGGGCTGCCCTGGAGCTAGATCTGGCCTCCCTTGCAGAGCTCAGTGCATTTTTTTCCACCCTCATTGGAGAAGATAATTCATAGAATTAATAATCCATATTTGTATCATACTCTCATGGCCTGGAAAAAGTGGAGGCAAATTCTTGCTCCAAGCCCTTCACCAATACAACAATTTATTTTTCATCCCCTGTTTGTGGAGCCTGATAGGTGGACTTGTTTCCATCCATGGTACAGTGGTGGGGTGGTGGGGTGTTTATGGTGAGAGTCCTATTTGTACATGGTAGACCCAGGTCCAGAGAGTGTCTGATCAAGGCCCTTTCCTCCTTTGAGCTCCCTTGGATGCAACTGAATCAAACTGCATCCTTTTTAGCTCAGCTCGTTAGGAGGAAAGGACTCCATCGCTCACTTACTCTGTTTGAATACATGTGTATAAACGAAGATACTTGCATTAAAGGCAGTGTCAAAAATATATAAGTGGATGCTACACGAGACTTTCAGTTGTGGGCTGATTCATAAAGTGGCGTGGGAGATGGATTTAAACATTCAAATAAAAGATTCAGAGTGACTTAAATTCTGGAACACTCCTCCATATAAATCTAATTCTATAGCCCTGAAAGAAACCACTCTTAAAGTTGTGCATAGATAGTACCTCACACCACTACAACTTGCACACATTGCTAAGAACCTCACCTCGTGCTGTTGGAAAGGGTGTAGTAATAGAGGTACCTTCTGCACATGTGGTACGATTGTCCAAGTGTATTTGCTTTTTGACATTCGGTAGTTAACTTAGGCCCTTTCCAGATGGGCCTTTTAGTACATACTGTGTACGTACTAGGGTTGCCCGAGGGCGTCTCTTTCAGACGCCCCCAACCCTAGTATGTACACAGTACGTACAAAATGGTGGCACCCATTCTACATGGGTGCCGCCATTAGGATGTCACAAGAGCGCTGCCTCCAAATGGAGCAGCGCAGACGTGACGTCCTGGTGCCATGGAAGGGCGCCTATGGAAGGGCACAGGAAGCAGCTCTGAAACGGAGCTCCTTCCTTCATGTGTGTCGCTGGTGCAGCTTTTACACAGCTGCGCCAGCAACACAAAGGAGAAAGGGGCTGAGTGGCCCCTTTCTCCTTTCCCCGCCACTGTCGGGGTGTCCTTGGGGCTTGAAGCCCCAAGGACACCCCTTTCCAGGCTGAGGCCCCAATCCATCAGGGAAAGGGGTGGTCTGTAACGTGCCTTAGTTTCAGAAATCTCTGATCAAAAAAATTCCCCCTTTCCAGAACTTTTATTGCTTTCAGTGTTTATTAATGAAAACAAGACAATACACAATAAAGATATTATTGCATTTTTGTTGGCTTTGGCCAGGATTGAAATTGCCAGAGCTTGGAAAACTGGAAAGGTCAAAATGACTGATTGGTGGTCTCGATTTTGGAATTTTTGGTATATGGAAAAGCTCACTGATCAATCTAGAAGGTTGCAGGGGTGGAATCTTCCTCTGCCTTTTGAAGAACGATGGTCCCCACTTATATCTTATCTCAACAACATTGGAGCAGAAGTGGGTTTTCCTTTGTAATATGATTCCCTTTCGATGATTGAACTGGTGCAAAGAAGATATCTCTGTGTTCTGAGTCCATCCCTGTTTTTATGTAATGTTGCTGTTTTACATTCCTTGTGACTTTGAATTTTTGAAGTTGGTTTTTAAGGATCTGTATTTTAGCTTATTTTTGTTTGTATTTGTTATTGTTTTCGGCCCTTTTTTTGGGTAAGAAATAAAGTATATTTTTTTAAACAAAGGGAAGAGAAGGGGAGCCAAGATAAGTAGCGAATGGACTCTGGAAAAACTATAGTTAGAAAAACCAGTTGAACAGAACAGAATCCCTTATTTGATAAAACAAATTTAGAATTTTGGAAGGTGGGGGAGTATGTGGTTGCTTCTATCTTGGAGTCAGAAGAGGAGGAAGAGAAACAGCCTTTCTTACTTTCTGAGGAGTTGAAGAGTCAAAGGAAAGGAAAGCTCTCACCAGGGATCTGCAAACTCTTGGAAGACTTGGCAGGGAGCTGGTTAATAGACTGCTCTTCGCTGCCTGACTGCGAATGGTAGTGACACCTGACTGAGAACTTAGGGAAAGAGTTGGCGGCTTATTAAAGCTGTGGGACCCCGGCTGAACCCCATGACTACACGCTAGGATTGCTGTGTGCCCCACGATAACTCGCAGCTGCTGATAAAGTCCAGTGGTAATGGCTTTTTGCTAATGAGAAAAGTGCTGCTGATTATGACAAATAGCCTCAGACCAACAGGCTAAGCTGCTACACAGGCTCCCAATTGTCAGTCTGGCTGATTTTTGCATTTCATTATTCCTTTCCTGATGTCCTGGCTCCTTCTATTCTCAACATACTCCTATAGCCGTGTGTCACAATTTTAATAACACTTCTTTATCTCAATTTTCCCCTCTTTCCATGGAAGCTGGAAAGAAATGGATGTTGAAGGAACAATGTTTAACCTTGCTTGTATGCCACAGCAAAAGAACCCCTTCAAGCCATTGTTTAAGAATTTCAAAGGCACAAACAACCAGACAGAGTCTATGTGGTTTACATACCCTCCAACACTTCACAGATGAAAACCAGGACACATGGGACCGAGCTATATCAGAGTGCGGTCAAAAAGGTGTGGCCAGGCAAGAAGAAGGTAAAAGTTATTAGGGAGGAAGAAAATACAAAACTACTATGGTAATAATAATAATAATAATAATAATAATAATAATAATAATAATAATAAATTGTTTATTTATATATCGCTTTTCCTATAGATCAAAGTGGTGTACAGCAGATAAAATGGATACAATAAAAGATGAAATAGCATTAAAAACAAATTAACAAACATTAATACGATTTACAATCCAATATCGTTATCTAAAAGCATACAATTCAAAGATATTAAAATCAGGGGTATATATACATTGTAGTCAATAGCGTAGTCAATATATACATCATAGTCCATTAGAGCTTTAAGATATTATGTCCCTTTCCTCTATCCCATTATCTTCTTAGGTTTGTTTGGTAGGAACAAAGGAGAGGGTTCTTCTTGGTGACTGAGAAACCTTTGAATTTGTGTACCAAGTTTAGGAAAGCATGGGGGGGGGAATCAAATCAAGACATACAAGAGTTTACATGCATATGTGTGCATGTACATGCAGCAATATTAACAATATTATATAATATATTATTGAAAAATCAAAATGCCTTTGTTAGAACTTGTTAAAAATTATAGATTTCTCCTAGATCCATGGTGGCTGCATGAGCTTCATGTTCACAAACAAACAAATACAGCACCTAATGCAAATTATAGATCAGGACAAGTTCCAGCTTCCCAGAGTGTAACAGTCATGTGGTCACAAGGAGGCAATTCTAGATTCTCAGCCCAATCTACTTCACAGGGTTATGTTTAGGGTAAAAATGGTAGTGATAGATGTGGATGGGGAAAATAATGTACAAAGCTTTTAGCTGTCAGAGATAAATTGAATTAATTCATAAAAATATAGTTGGAAGAAACAGGATTGTTATAAAGAAATACATGCATTTCAACAATCTTTTAGAACATCTCCCTCAAGTACAATCTTGTACACTAAGGATCTTATCCCATGGGTTTTTAAACCCAGTTTACTTTTCCTGAATTCAATCCTAATTTGGGAGGAAGCTGGGTCTTATCAGATATAAATCGCCACTGAAATTGCTGCTGCGGGCCATCCCAGATGCAGCCTCGGTTGAAGCTATGCCCATCTGGGTCCTTTTTCCACTTGGAATCTTCCATCATTACAAAATGGCTGCCTGAGCGGTTTAGAGGACCCAGGCTGCATCTGAGATGGACTGTGGCGGCAATTTCAGTGGCAATTTATGTCTGATAAGACTCAGCTGCATCCCGAATTAGAATCGAATTCGGGAAAGGTAAGCCAGGCTTAAAAGCCCATGGGATAAGCTCCTAAAACTAAGCCCCACTGAACTCACCAGGGCCTGTTTCTGAGAAGATATATGCATAATTCATTGCAAATGTAAATGGAAAATTTCTCTGCAGGAAATAGATTGTTAATGGCCAGTAGATCTGTCCCAATAATCAGTAAATCTCTCTCAAGACAGTTTCTTTCCTATGGCATTGTGTAGCCCTGGCGTGCTCACACACATACTCACTGAAGATTAATAAAGAAGGAAGGCTGGAAAAAAGAAAACCAGTAAAACTAAACCTTAAAATATAAGGTGTGTGGTGTTTTGTGTGCCTTCAAGTTGTTTCTGACATATGGCCTATCACAGGGTTTTCTGGGGCTGAGAGTATGTGACTTGCCCAAGGCCACCCAGTGAGTTTCCATGGCTGAGCAGGGAATCAAACCCTGATCTCCATGCTGATCCACTACATCACATTGGCTCTCTAAAACATAAAGTATAAAACATATGGATTAATATTGCAAACAAGTATTCTAGATTTGAAAGTATTTATTCTCTTGATTGTTATTGCTCTTGTTATTTTGAGATGAAAATATAAGGTACATCTCAAAATAACAGGCGAATAAATACTGGAACCTGGAATGCTGCTTTGTAATATTAATCTGATTTTAGGGAAATCAGAGGTGGAGGGGGAATCTAAAATCCATATGGGGTGATGTTGGTGGACTTTATGTCTGGGACAGTGAGAGGTTGAGATTGAATTTGTGCGGTTTGATGCCATAATTCAAGAGGCTCTCAAGGAAAGTTTTACTTCCTCTGCTTTTTAAGAAGTGGGTTTACTCCTTTTGCTTTCCCTAGGAAGCAATCTGTAGTCACAGATCACAGACTTTCTACTCCAAAACTCTGAAATGATTACTCTCTCTAGTCATTCTGGGAAGGGCAAGATTCATTCCTCTCTTCTCCTAAACACAGACTGCATCCTGCTGCAGTAACTTAGTATAGTACAGTATGCAGTGATGGAGACAAGCTGAGAAACAGGTGGAAGATGAGAAAATGAAATTTTAGGAAGCAAGAAGAAGGGGGCAGCTGGAGGCAGGGGCTTCACAACTATTACCATTACATTCACTTATATAGGGGAACTACAATTAGTACAAAAACATTACTAAAGATTTTGTATGGTGTGGTAGGGGAGGAGGTCAATGGGTGTGTGTGTCTGACACCATCTGGCTGCCCTTTGTAACATTGAAAACTCCAGGGTACATCTACACTGTAGAAATAAAGCAGTTTTACACTACTTTAACTGCCGTAGCTCCATTCTATGCAATACCCAGATTTTGGTTTTACAAGGTCTTTAAGCCTCTCCTCCAAAGAGTTCGGGTGCCTCACAAAACTATAGATCCGAGGATTCTGTAAAATGAAGCCACGGCAATTAAACTGGTGTCAAACTGCATTACAGTGTAAATGCACCCTCAGTTTCAAGCCAGGTCCCATCATCATGAATCTCTTTTTCCATAGTTAATTACATTTTAAAACAAGATTACTGGGATATTCAGGGTTAGGTGATTGTTTAATTGTTCTTCAAAAATAAATGATTGTTAGCATTGTTATAACAAACCATGTTAGACTCATTAAATCTGAGCATCTCCATTTCTACTTTTTAAAATAGATGTTAATAATAATGTAAGATATGGATTTAATTTGTCCTGTTGATCCGATATAATATTCTTAAGTTCCTTTCTTACATCCTCAGCCATTTGCAACAGACTGAAACTTTATGAATGGGGTTATAGAAGGGGGGTATCTTCTGTCTGTGCAGTCTCTGTTTGTGGGGGTAATATTTATACCATTTATTAAAAAATCAATGCCAAGAAATACTTTTAAAAGTGTTAAAACATTTTAAATGTTAAAACACACAGCCTATATAATAAAAATGCTTCATTATGGACACTTGATTATTATGCAGTGCTTAAGAAACCAATACAAAGCAAGCTATTGCAGAAAAGATGAATACAAAATACAGCGTGGCCAGGGATCTTCAGCAGTGGAGATGTGCATCTCTGGTGTTCAGACAGATGCTGTAGGTACACAAAAATGTTTCTGCTTTTGCCTGAAAAATGCTGGATGCTATTTATCTAACTCCCCCAACTAATTTTTAAACAAATACAAAGCAGTTTCAGCACCAGAGACCTGTTTCAGAAAAAGAAGACACTAGTTGTGTCAGTGTTCACAGGATTAAAAAAGAAGGAAATTGATCTTTCTAGGCCATTCTTAATCAACAGTAAATAATGTAATATAAATAAAAATGTACCTCTTCTGCCCTTTTTTACAATGTTGGGGGGAGGATTTACACTCACTCGTCCATGAAAATTAATTCACCAGTGCGCTGTGCTCACCTTGTGGGAATACAAGACGAAAAATATTACAGCATCTCCTCCTCGTAGCAAGAGACTATGCCCCTCCCCATGCTGCCCTTTAGCAAAGCATGCAAGTGTGATAAATCCTCTCATTCCTTAGTTAAATGAAGAGTAGGTTACATGCTATGTTAAATATATGCATCAACATGCAAGGAGAGACTCCATTTCTATCTTACTGCCTGTAAGTATGTTCACACAGGCCCAGTCTGGATCATGGCCACTCTGTTTGGGTAGGGGAGATTTTAAACATTGCAAATTTGCTTCTTGAGGAATCAATTAGTGCTAAGTAACGATTACTTTTTCTTTAAACCACCTCTTTAAGAAGGGGGAAATGGGGTGCTGTGACTGGGAACAAAATGTTTAAACCTGCTTCTCCCATGCTTACTAGGAAATAAGAAAGAAAGTATGACTATCCTGAATGCTATATATTTCATATACAAAATACTCAATATAGAAAGGTAAAAAATATATAATGTTCAGCGTTTGTTTGTACATTGTTTTTAGACCCCCCCCCTTCTTGGTCTTATTCACATATATCAGAGATTTCTGAGTCGTAAGGTTTGTTACGGTAATGGATGAGAGACAGCTAGACTACTGTATAATACTGATGATTATACAGGCAGAACATAGTAGAAGCAAACAGGTTTCTAAAGAAGGCAGTAGAAGCCCGCAAGCATCAATTGCTTAATTACAGTAAACTCCCAGGAAGTCCCCGTTTAAATTCAAACTGCAAATTTAAAAGCTTGCCTTTTTGCATTTCTTCTCAGCTTCCATGGTGTTTCTTTCCAAATGTTATAGCCATGGAGAAATTGTGAGGTGCTTTCTTGAGTCCCCAAATCTCTCATTCAAGTTAGTCTGGAGGGAAGAATTGCATTATCAGAGACTTTTGTCTTGACCATTGGTTTAGTGGTTTTGAGGCAGAGACTTTTGTCTTGCCTAGTAGTTTAGTGTTTTCAAACATCTCTAGAATTTTACTACTTAAATACTGGAATGCACTCTGTGATAATTGCTAATATTTTGTTGTTCTTTTTGCATCCATGTTTTATTATCCTGTCTTAGGGTCAAATTAGACAATAAATTTAGCACATTTTTAGAAGTACTTCCTCAAATAGGGAAAGAGATTTATCATCTCAAATTATTTTAGTCAACTGTGCATTTTGCATTTAGCAGTATTTGTTTTGTGTCTGTTATTTTAGGGTAAAATGGGTTGATTGCTGAGGCACATAGCTCTGAGGAAATCCTTTAGCATCAGGTCTGATTCTAAATATAGGTGTTGTTATATTCTTGGTTAGGGGATGTGGTGGCTTAGTGGTTAAGAGGCCAATTCGGATGATCAGAAGGTCAAAAGGTTGGCAATTCGAGGCCCTGGTACTGCATGATGGGGCGAGCTCCTATTACTAGTCCCAGCTTCTGCCAACCTAGCAGTTTGAAAGCATGCAAAAGCAAGTAGATAGATAGGTACCACTGCAGTGGGAAGGTAACAGCATTCAGTGCAGTCATGCTGGCTACATGACTACCAGAGCAGTCCTCGGACAAAGCTGGCCCTTTGGCTTAGCAACGGAGATGAGCACCACCCCTAAAAATGACTATTCATGTCAAGGGAAAACCTTTACCTTTACCTTATATTCTTGGTTACATTGTTTAGTAAGGTGCATAAAATCAGTCAGTCTGTTAAACAAATAAGCAAAAATAAGCAAAAATTCCACCCACGTGGAATTTTCATTTTATATCGTGCCAAAAGTGACACAATGAAGAGTGTAACTATGAATCTTTCAAAGCACTGAATCTGAGAAATTCTTTGTTCTGTTCCACTAGTAAAGATAAAACAATACACATTTTAAATCTGAGATCTTTCTCTTTATTCTGTTAATTTAATCCTTTCTGCTATTCCACTCCTTCCTCAATTTTCAGTTTGAATGTACAGACTAGGAAAATTTCTTGGATTATTCATAATCTAGGCAATTTTGAAAAGATTCAGGTGCTGAGGTGAACAATGTTAAAGAAGGGGGAAATATATAAGTTGAAAAAAATATTAATAGTTTTAGTGGTACTACCATTTTTATTGTCCAGCTTGTGTGAATGACGTTATTTCAAACTGGGTGCCAATGGAGCAGGCAAAAAGATGCTTTAATCAACAGCTAGAAAATTTGAAAATAGGATGCATGGCATAATGTGAAATCAAAGAGCAAGTAATGCATACACTGAGTACATTTCAAAGAAGGAATGATGTTGGAGACACTTTATTTTCAGAACTACTTTGCATAGTCTGTGCTAAACTGCTCAAAAGATATTTTGAGAAAAAATGGCAAAAGCCTATATCTTCCCACATTTAGTATGCAGTTATGAATTCACTTTTGGTGGTCAAGCACCTTCTCTGCAATTAAATCTGGTGATAGGTCTTCTTTTTGTCCAAATCTGATACAATTCTGAAGGTATGTTTTAAAATAAATATTTACACATTTGGCTTCACTGGCTAGTTATACAATTATTTAAAGGGGTCACAAAAGAGGTCAGCGCTTATTATAATTGAGAAAGAGAGAGGTAAACTCATAATAGGATTTTTCATGTGGAACGATCATCTTATATAATATGTCTGAAAATGCAATCCATTACTACTAATTGCCACGCTGGCTTTGAAAAACAGAATCACACTTCCTTTGGGTTAGGCAGGGGCCAAATCCTTCTTCTTTGCTTCATTGTTCTTTCCTTCTACCCCAGTCTATTCCCACCCCTTTTTCTCTCCCAAGAAAAATGCAGGCCTTCGGACATTAGTGGAGAAGGGCCCAGGGTCTCCCTATCGGTCTGAAGCAGAAGCTAAACAATATTAGCCAATCATTTTTGATAGATGAAGCATGGAAATTAGTTCCAGAGTTTAACTGATAACTGAAACCACAGAGTTACATTCCATTATGGCAGCCTTAATTGATGAGCTCATTAAGCCCATTATTAGAGAAATTGATTTCAAATAGGCACTTAAAACTGGCTGGCAAAAGAAAAAAAAAAGGTGAGGAGATACCACACAATGTGAAGAAAGTAACTAAAATACATAATGAAGCAAGTAATTTTATAGGTTTTTTTAATGAAAGCCTCAAGAGCATATTAGTTGCTGTGTGGATTTTAAACACTCATTTTATGTACTAATAAAGCTTTTGTAGATTGTGTCCATTAGGGAGTTCTGAATGCCTCCAATCTTTAATGCAGCACTGCTACTAATTAATTAATTAACCCCCAGCTGAAGCAATCAATTAGTCATGCAGAATCAGCACTGTAAAGCCACTCCAGGTATTGTCTTGTAGCAGGAAGAATTGGTAGAAATGTAGCCTTTGCTGTATGTTTGGCTATTTTTCTTTCCATTGTTCTTTGGGTTAATGGAAACAACTGGAATTAAAGTCCTCAGATGTGTCTTTAAAATGATGGTGAGTGGTCCACAATAGTGATAGGCTGGAGAGCTAAAGGACAGCCGTTTATTATTCATAATTAGTTACATTTTGAGGGGGATACAACATGCTTTATAATTTTTGTTTCATTTTGACTCTGAATAGCCCTACAGGCCTAAAGAGAAAAAGATTAAGCAACCTGACCCACTGAGTTTAGTAAACTTCACGGGTGAGTGGGGTCAATCTCATCATTAAGCCTCATTGTTACAACAAGGGGTAACATTTTCATTGAGATTTATCATGGGAGCGTCTAGATGAGGCTTTTAAAATGCTGTCATGATGACACTTTTATGCAGTCAGTTTTACAGAGCTTCCGGACAATATCGTGCAAGCTTAATCCCACTGTGGCTTTTCACAACGTTATTGGTTTTTTATTACTGTAGCGAAAATATGGTGTAATGGTTTGACTCTGGGTCTATGAGCCTAGAGACCAGGGTTTGAATGCCTGCTCATGGAAACCCACTGGATGATCTTGGGTAGATCACACTCTCTCATCCCCTCCGGAAGGCAATAGAAAACCTCCCCTGAACAAATCTTGCCAAGAAAATCCAATGATAGGGGTTGCCATAAATCAGAAACAACTTGAAGGCATACAACAAGAAGAAGGAAAAACAAAGGAAGACCTGGATAGCAAGGCAATCTCCTTGCAGTGGATAGGAACATGCATAAGTGAGGCACAGTGGAAGAACTTCCCTAGAGAAAGCATCTAACATGTGGAGGATTCATAGAATCATAGAAACGTAGAGTTGGAAGAGACCACAAAGGCCATCCAGTCCAACCCCCTGCCATGCAGGAAATCTCAATCAAAGCATCCCCGACAGATGGCCATCCAGGCTCTGTTTAAAGACCTCCAAGGAAGGAGACTCCACTACACTCCGAGGGAGTGTGTTCCACTGTCAAAAAACCCTTACTGTCAGGAAGTTCTTCCTAATGTTGAGGTGGAATCTCTTATCCTTTAGCTTGCATCCATTGCTCCGGGTCCTGTTCTCTGGAGCAGCAGAAAACAAGATTCCTTTCCTTTTGCTAGCACAATGTATTCATTCTGGACCAAGTAGGAGAAATAAGGTCTGCAGGTTTTCTTGGCAGGTTTAGAAGCTTTCATGGTAATCTCAACTGAATAGATCTGGTTGTAAGAACAACTAGATTGTCATTGGGCATTCTAAGATAAAAACCAGGCTCTATAGCCCAGCCCATAGCTATAAATTAGTTGCAATCCTCCTGCTATATGTTCAGACACACTATAAAATAAATAAAGTAAAAATGCAAATGTGCTTCTTTAAAAAATCCCCAGTTACACCTGCTTGAGCAAAAATTTGGGTTCCTTTCACATTATACAGTTTTAGTGCTATGATACCACTACAGTGCGCCCGCGTCATATGCGAATGAACCATACGTGGCTTTCAGCGTATGCTGAAAGCTAGGGAGCCCGCAGGAGTGCACGGGGTGCAAAGGGCGGCATGTCCCATTAAGAATAATGGGGCGCGCGCCCATAGCGTGTGCATGCCACCGCACCACCCCGCCATGCACGAGCCCCATTATTATCAATGGGGCTTGAGCATACACTTTTTTATACGGGGGTGGTGGTGTCCAGAACGGATCCCCTGCATTAAAAAAGGGTGCACTGCATAACCACCATAGTTCCATTCTATGAGATACTGGTGATGTATTTAGAATTATCAGCCAGTATCTCTGACCTGCCTACATAACCCAGGATTCCAGAGGATGATTCCTAAAATGGCATTGAGTAGCACCCATTGCGAATTATTGGAGAAATGGTGTATATGATGGCCAATGAAGAGGGAGAGGCAAGCAAACCACAGTGGTAAGGCTATTAATATTCAATTATTTCATTCGCACAAATAAGGATGAATAATTTCTACAGTTTTCTTACCACTATGAAGAAAATTGATATTTCTGCACAGTTCCTCCCTTGTATTTACACATCCAGAAGCGTTTTTGTGCACAGAAATGCACATGGCTTTTGCATTATAGCTGTGGCTATTTGTGCAAAAAACACTCTTTCCAGACAGCCATGTGAGTTTGTGCATGCACACGTGCAATATTTTTGTTTTCTGTGCAAAATCTGGCAATCCTCTGTAACAAAAATCTTGTAAATCAGAATTCTTGCACAACAATCTTGTACAAAAAATCTTGAAGAACAAAAATTTTGCACAAGAATATCAATCTTGCACAACAAAACTATAATAACTATTTTTTGTGCAAGATGGCAGTTGTTTTCTACAAGATGTGTAATATTTTTACTTCTTACATATTTTTTAAAATAATGTTTGTGTTTTCCTTGATTTAACTTGGCTAATTTGCTGCTTCATATCATTCCTTGCATCTTATTGCAAGATACAAGTCTGTTTCCTCATTGCCTCTTCAGGGATACATTAATGTTCAAGCCAACACACAAACACTAATATTGTCTCAATGCACACACAGAAACACATTTGTGACCTGTCTCTTTCCTTTTCCCCTCTTCTGAGCTTTGCCATCAACAAAACTAGATCCAAGTGACACTTTGCTGTCTTAGCATGCCGCCTACTATTTAAAAAACATTTTGATCTGTGCACAGCAGCCAGAAGGTTCACAAGGGGCTTTTGCTCAATGCTGCATGTCCAGTGGTAGTACTTGCATGAAGCTGCTCGTGGAGTCTGCATTAGGGTTTGTCCACCCACCAAGGAGCTTTGAAATGTCATACTATCTACACAGGGAGGGCAGGGATATCAGATATGAAATGTCTGAGTAGCACCACAGAGGAGAAATAAATAATAATAATAATAAATTTTATTTCTACCCCGCCCTTCCACAGATGTGATCAGGGCGGCTTACAAAAAGAAAGCCAAGGAGCAGAACAACACCAACACTAATAAGGAGAACTTTTGTGAAGAATTGGATTTTCATGCTGGAAACATTCAGACACCAAGGAATGGCCACGATGCGTGGTGCACACCCCCTGTGCTTCATTAGCATTGTTCCCCTTTGTTTCTGTGAATGCAGCCTCATCTGGAACAGCTCACCAGTAGCATTTCAGTAATACATTCCAAGGCAAGTGGGTGTTGATTATAGTCAATATTTTGTTAATTCCAGCAATGATGGTCAGACAGTAAAGCTAAACAGTAAAGCTGTTGATTTTTCATTTAAACCAATGGCTTTGTTATTACTTCTTCAGCATTCACCCAAATGCAGAATATTTTCCCTTCACAGTTCAAGGAGTTCAGAGGTTTTAATGAGCACTGTCCTGACTTTCTCAAATATTATTTTGATTCCAAAATGCTGAACAATTCCAAAATGTTCCAGTATATTTCAGATTAAATTACAGTTGTCATTTTCTGCTTTTATTGTTTTAATAGTCAATTCAATTTAAAATGGGCCATTAAAACTACTCATTTGTACAATATCATCCTATAACTGTTTTTTTATTTAGCAGTTCTGAAAACATCTACCAAACTATTGCCATTTAAGATCTACTTAAAGGCCAATTTAGACAACATTTGCCCTTCTGTAAATAAGCCTTACTGTTATGCTAAATATGAAATTGAACCAACTGTTTTGTTTTGAAGGCTAATTTTAAATGGCAATTAGTTCTCCTGAACTGCAACATTTATTTAAATCACAGCATTCATTAGCATAAATCAGGTGCAAAACTGTATTTTGAAATGTGTATTGTTTGCCTGATGTTCCAAACATGCGGTACAGAAAAAAAATGCTGAAATGGGATGTACAAGTTTTCATGTACTTAATTAACTCTAATCCTCCATTTAATGTATCATCTTGTAAATATGTGCATTTCAGGGGGTTGCATAAAACATTTTCATTGTGGTGCCCAGTGACAAAGTTGTAAAGGGATGCCCCAGCAAATAATCAATGGACACTTGCAGATTTGGGTAAAAGCCCACAATTTTTATGGATTATGGCTTTAGATGTCTGGGCCAGACCTCAGCAACCTGATTGTTGCCCAGTGAACTGCTCCTAGTCAAAATACTGGAAGCCCCCCTAGACTCATGCGATGCCACATGGGTGCAAATCTCTGTGTGAATGCCCTGTCACCAAGGTGCAAAGCCAAATCCTCTGCCCTTGAGCTGTATGTGACCCATTGTCATCTTTGCATCCAAGACTTCTTAAGGGGGTATTCACTGGGTATGACAGGAGTGCAGGCCTAGTCTTCCCACAAACCAAATTCAATCCCATGTCAAACCACCAGGAGAGGTGGAAAACTCCTGTCTCCTGCCAACCTTACTGCAATTGCAACCAAGACCCAGCTTATGCCTTATTGCCTTTTGCCATGTGTCCATGCCAGCATGCAAGAGGTCAACTCCATCATCCCTGAACAGTAACTTCTGAGGAAAAGTTATTCCATTGTGTTGAATGCAGCAGCCACCAAGAGATGAAACAGCATTCCCAAATGCCTTGGTGGCTTTTCTCTTGGCCATGTGCACTTTTCCTGGGTGAACCATTCCCTATCAGAAACAATCTTCCGATTAAGAAGGTGGGGAAATAAGTCACAAACCACAATAGCTGGTGGTAAGTGGCTCCTTTTGTGGTGTAATAGGCTGTGAGAACAGCTGGAGAATTCCCCCCAATAAAGTGGACTTGGATGGGCCCATGGCGTTCTCAATTTTGATTTGGGGGTCACTTCTATTGAGAAGATCTACCCTGAATCAGCAAAGAGGACGCGGGAAAGGGAACCAAAGAGCAGTTCAACCTCGCCAAAATACCTCTTTTAATACAAGAAGACTTTAAAATGCCGTTTAATTAGAGGTAAATACACTATAACAGATCCTCACAAGAAATTTAAACAGGGCTATCATATCACCTCTTAACCTTCTCTTCTCCAGGCTAAGCATACCCAGCTCCCTGAGTCTTTCCTCATAGGGCAGATGCTTCACCATTTTAGTCGCCCTCCTTTGGACACGCTCTAGTTTCTCAATGTCCTTTTTGAATTGTGGTGCCCAGAACTGGACACAATATTCCAGGTGGGGCCTGACCATAACAGAATATAGTGGCACTGTTACTTCTCTTGATCTAGACACTATACTTCTATTGATGCAGCCTAAAATCGAATTGGCCTTGTTAGCTGCCACATCGCACTGTTGACTCATGTTCAACTTGTGGTCTACTTGGACTCCTAGATCCCTTTGACATGTAGTCTTGTTCAGCCAGGTGTCCCCCATCCTATATCTGTGCATTTTATTTTTCTGTCCTAAGTGCAGTACCTTACATTTCTCCCTGTTGAAGTTCATTTTGTTAGCTGTGGCCCAGCTTTCTAGTCTATTCAGGTAGTTTTGAATTTTAATCCTGTCCTCTGGTGTATTAGTTACTCCTCCTAATTTGGTATCATTTGCAAATTTGATAAGTATGCTCCCAATTCTGTCTTCCACGTCATTGATAAAGATGTTGAATAGCACTGGTCCCAGGACAGAGCCACTGGTCACTTCTCTCCAGGATGAAAAGGAGCCATTGTTGAGCACCCTTTGGGTTTGGCCAGTCAACCAATTGCAAATCCATGTAACTGGTTCTTTGTTTAGCCCACATTTCACTAGCTTGTTTGCAAGAATGTCATGGGGAACGTTGTCAAAGGCCTTACTGAAATCATTACGTACTCTCCAAATTTCAAAAATCTACTGTCATATTTGTTAATTTTAAAAGAATGTAAGGAGTTAGAAAATATCGGTGCGTTACAGACGCACCAAAAGTACGTGCCGAGCACGTACTAAGGTTAGAAAATGGTGTCCTTTCCTGACGCCCCTAACCCTAGTATGCCCTGGTGGCGCAGTGGTTAAATGCCTGTACTGCAGCCACTCACAAGGTTGCGAGCAAAAGGGCCCAAGCTTGACTCAAGCTTGCATCCTTTCGAGGTCACTAAAATGAGTACCCAGACTGTTGGGGGCAAATTAGCTTACTTGCTAATTAGCTTACTTGCTGTTCACCGCTATGATCTTTGGAATAGCGGTATATAAATAAAACAAATAAATAATAATAATAATACAAAATGGCAGCACTCATTCTACACGGGCGCCGCCATTTTGACATTGCGGATGCCTAGCGTCTGCACGTTGTGCGGCGCTAATGATGTCACGAGTGCACCATTGGCGCCTTGCGACATCATTAGGGTGCCACAAGAAGAAGCTGGGGCTCCTCCGTGCCGCAAATGACGGCATTTTTCAGACTGCCCTTTTGGGCGGTCTGTAAAGCGCCATTATTTCATAAGGAAGACCCATAGGCTCACAGTATGCAACCAGTGAACTTGCTAACAGAAAATCAGTGGTAGAGAAATAAATACCTTCGGGGGGGGGGGGGGGAGGGTTGGAATGTCTATTATTGTTTTCCTGTGAAGACTACTATGAGAAACATAGCAAAAGGAGATACATGAAAGTAACTTGGTTTGTAAATGATATTTTATTTCTTGTTTAAAAACTAATTTCATAACATATCGGTTAAGGAGTAGATACTTAAGAAATGACAGTAGATATATACATAATCTTCTGCGATGTAAAAATAAAAATGTCTACATACACACACACATATATATAAGTGTTATAAAGGAGATGTAGTTACATATAGCTTTTGTTTTGATAGAGGAATATATATGATCAGCTGTTAAGATGGTATTTACTGCAACTAGTATTTGGGAGAGGGAGTAGGGGGGAATATATAACAAAGAGGATGATAAAGCAAATTTTCTTTACTTGTATATATTGTAAATTTCAATAAAGATTATTTAATAAAGCTGTCAAAAGAAAGAAAGAAAGAAAGAAAGAAAGAAAGAAAGAAAGTTGGAAGTGATCCAGCCACATGATGGTAACAGCCTGGAAGGTCATGTGCAGATCTTGTAAGCATTCTCAGACCCACTTTGAAAAGATCTGTTTATATTTGAGAGTTGTATAAGAAACAGGTTTCTTGACATTATTTCTTAGGGTTATTTATTTCATAACCAGTATGTTGTATGCTTGTATGAATTGTTATAGAGTGGCAAAAAAATTTCTATACCTCTTTGTTGCTTACCCACAGGCACACCCCAGCTCATGAAAGAAAGTAGCCAGTACCAGTAGCACAAGCTTTGAAGCACACAGACATGTCTCAAGATGCCCCAAAGATAATTATTTTATTAATATAAATCTGGACATATTTTGGCCTGTGTATAATTTCAAAACTTTCCTCAGGCTCTATAGGAAATGATAAAAGCACATCATCTAAATATATATGTGACAGGGGTTATTTCTGGTCATCCTCAACCAAGTAGGGTGCCCCCTGCCACTTGGTCCATGTTTGCTGCACACTATCACTTTATTCTGGATTAATGCTTTATAATGTTTATAATTTATTTCAAGAGTCACATTATAGTACAGATGTCTTGTCCAAAGCAAATAGAACACTTCCCTCTGTTTGGTTACTAACACAGACTGGAAACACTAACACAAATAATCATTTTCTTCCTCCATATTTAACAAGTAAGAACTTCTGGGTGGCATCTCATCAAACCAGAGCAAGAATGTGGAAAAAAAGGAAAGGGAATTTTAGAACTATTGGGGTCCTTCTACTCATTCCCTTTCTTAGATGGTTGTCTGGGTCTCCTCATTCCTAGGCTGTTTTATGTTCACCTTATCTTGGACTTTGCTCATGCCAGCTACTTCTTTTTCTTCATGGGTTTCCTTGGCATGGCTGGTCCCAGACACCACTACTCCTGGGATCGCATAGCTGTTTGGATCTCTCACACTTTTCAGTATCTTGCTTGGGCGGGGGGGGGGGGCTCCCCACTCCTTCACTGGGCTTGGCATAATATATCACACTATCTGAGAAAAATACACTCCCCTGAAATCTCTGGGCTCTGAGTCTGTGCTCCCCTTCTTTTTTGACTTGCTTGCCTATTTTGCCTATTCCTTTTCATCCCTGCTAATTTGATCAATCCTTACCAAGGCCACCCCTCTCCTGCCACCCCTTCCTCCACTACCCTTTCTGTTTTGTTTTGTTTTGTTTTGTTTTGTAACTTGCTCCTTGTACTCTCTGACTCTGAGTCAGTGCTCCCCTTCTTTTTTTGACCTGGATGCCTGCTTTGATTGTTAGAAAAACTGGTCCTGGGAGGGGGAACAGAGGAAGATCAGCCTTGGTGAAGATGTACCAAACAAGCAAGGATGAGAAGGAATCAGGAATCAGAGTAGACAGTGAGGTCAAGAAAGAAGGGGAATGCAGACTCAGAGCCCAGAGAGTCCACTGTTTGGGAGTCCTTTAGACTAGAGGGTGAAAGGGGACTGATAGTGATTTTTAGTTATATGCCCCTGTATCAAGCAGAACTGGAAAACCATATCAAAATTTCCAGTATGCAATGAATCTTTATTTATTAATTACTAATATCTAATCTATCCATTCCTGTGCTGCCTTGTCCCTCTCTCTCAAAGAATTATTCAAAATGAAACTGTTGTGGTTGGAGGCAGACCTACAACTGAACAATTGTTTTTCAGAAAGTTATGCAGTTCTGAGTATAACTGTGTGCATCTCTTGAAAATGCACAGTCTCTAAACATTGCAGCGAGTTTTTTGTACTTTCCAATAAAAAAAAAATCTGAATGTTTCCACACTAAAGGAAAAAATACTGATGCCTTTTCCTTAACATCTGTTGGGAAGTGGGAGAATCAAGAATTTCCATTCCTATATCTCTCTTATCTGAAGGCACCATGCTATGGCAGTATCGTCTCCAGGAATCAAGGTATTTCCATTTTTGTTGAAGTCTGTTAAAGAAAAGGTATGGCATAGCTCTATTCTATATACACACAGTAACTTTGAAAGACAAAGGATACTACAGGGTAGCAGAAACATTTCAGAACAAACCTGGTGTTATTTTATTAAATTTTGTTGTTTTATTTTATTTTATTCATGTGGAAAATGGAGGTGGGGATGGAGGTGGGGTTGACCACAAATCTGTTTGGCATAAGAATTGGTTTCACTGCTTAAATGTACTTTGTGCCGTTATTCTTAGTCACACCTTCATTATGCTTATCTTTCTAAACTATCACAAGCTCTCTGGGCTGACATATGAGACATCTTAAGGAGAAAGGAGAAACATTACATATATAAATGCCCGAGGTGCCGGAAGCATAAATTGTAACAACCTTTCTCAATGCTGACCATAAGTAGAGGCTTTCTACTGTGTTTTGGTTATTTGGTTTATTTATGAAATCCTTCAATTGATTTACCTTTCATTAAAAGTATGTGTATGGTTTTGGTTTCTTCATTTTCTTTTTCAAAATGAAAAGGACTGTGGAAATGGAGAGTGCACATGCATCCACAAAATACTTCACGGAAATGAAGAAATGAGCTATTGTAAATTGCCATCTTTCAACTAACAACAACTTGGAGTCAGCAATGAATTTGACTCCCAGTAGGCACAAAGCTCCGACAATCCCTAATGATTTTTAAGCTCTTTTTGGCAGATGAGAGTTGTACTTCAAAATATCTGGAGGGTAATAGGCTGGGGAAGTCTGTGTTAGAGTATTAAAAGAACTGGCAAATGTAATATCAGAGCCGTTGGCAATAATCTTTGAGAATTCCTGGAGAACAGGAAAAGTCCCAGCAGACTGGAGGAGGGCAAACGTTGTCCCCATCTTCAAAAAGGGGAGAAAAGGTGGATCCCAACAATTATCATCAAGTTAGTCTGACATCAATACCAGGAAAGATTCTAGAGCAGATCATTAAACAGAGAGTCTGTGAACAGTTAATAAAATAAATAAATAAATAATAATAATAATAATAATAATAATAATAACTTTATTTTTATACCGCCCTTCTGAAGATCAGGGCGGTTTACAGCATATTAAAACACATCATATCCATCATATACAACAAGATAAAACAATACACAAACAGAATAAAAGCCCCGTTAGCCTGTCCTCTTTGCCACAGAAGAGGAAGGGAGGCCCACTGGACTTTAATAAGTTAGAAGGCAATTGCATAATCACAAAGAGTCAACATGGGTTTCAGAGAAACAAGTCATGCCAGACAAATCTTATCTCTTTCTTTGATAAAATTACCAGGTTGGTAGATGAAGGAAATTCTGTGGATATAGTATATCTTGATTTCAGATATAGGATGGGTGACACCTGGCATTTGGATCCTGGTGGTGTATTACCACATTGTGCACAGTAGTATCATCCCTGAGTGAATGTTGCCTACTTAAAGCTAATCTGCAGTTAATTGTTTCTTTATTTATTTTTTCCTCACATGCTAATTAGTGTCATATATTATGTGCCCCAAAGTAACAGAGCTTTGCTATTTAACTTATATTTCAGAACTCTCTCATCCCAGCTTCATACTATGGGTTAGCAGATAACTCTTTACTGTGTTTCAGGAACTAAAATCTTCTCATGAGGTAGAAAAAAAGGGCAGCGTCTGGACTCTGGAAAGTTATTTTTAAGAAGAATGAATGCAATAACTTTGTTGTTGTTGTTATTGTTGTTGCTGTTTGCCTTCAAGTTTTTTCTGAATTATGGAGACCCTATGCCTAAAGTATCATGGAGTTTTTTTGTTTGTTTGTTTGTTTTTTGGCAAAATTTGTTAAGGAAGGGGGTTGTCATTGCCTTTCTCCGAGGCTGAGAGAGTGAGACTTGCCAAGGGTCATCCAGTGACTGAGGAGGTGTTTGAACTCTGGTCTTTACGAGTCCCAGTCCAACACTCCATTCACCATGTGTCACCACAGCACAGCATGCAGAAGCTCATTATAATTGAGCAGCAGGGCCTATAGGATTATCCCACTGATGCACAGTTAGAAATGGTTTCAGCATGTCATTTCTATTTGTTCTTCTTAAAAGCAAATTTGCAGCCTCTGAACAGGAGAACTAAGCATCCAAATGAAACATGCAAATTTGCTATTCCTCATGGCTTGTTACTTCTTCTCATATTCAGCTTCTTCCTCTAGGTGACAACTTTTCCTGCACATTGTTATTTCTTATTAGATGCTTATTGTATTTATATACCTCCTTTCTTCCAGAGTGGGACCCAAGGTGGTTCACAGAAGGGAACCGATTAAAACTCACCAGTGCAATTTTAAAAACAATCAAAATAGTCACAATTAATGTGTGTGTGTGTGTGTGTGTGTGTGTGTGTGTACAAAAGTTAAAAAACAAATAAAACACTCCCCAAATAAAAAAGCCTCCCTGGCACAGTTACATATTACAAGCCTGTTGGCTTTTGTTTGCCAGTGGAAAGAAAGCAAGAAGGGGGTCAACCTAGCCTCCTGCCAGAGGGTGATCTCTCTCTCTTATCCTCACCAAGAGAGCCTGCAATGGTGGCAGGACTGAGAGAAAGCCTTTCCTCTGAAGATCTTGTATAAGGAGATACAGGGGCTATACACACTGGCGGGAAAGGTCGGGTTAGGGGCGGCATTGGGGCATTTTGCAGCTCCTTTTTGTGCCCTGCAAAGGCCAAATTGGGGCTGCAGCATGCAGTTGCTGCAGCCCCAATCTGGCTGTAAAAGGGCGGCCAGCACAGCCCCACAGTCTTACAGGAAGTCTAGATCTAAGCCACATACACACATAGACAGACAGACAGACAGACAGACAGACAGACAGACAGACAGACAGATAAAGGGCCAGAACAGACAGGCCAAATAAAGTTGCTTCGGGTCACTTTGGAGGTACGCTATTTAAATGACACATGCACCTTAAGAGGCCAGAAGCTGTGCCAAAGCTGCACTTCAGCCCTTAGGACTGGAGCGTGACTTTGGCACAGCTTCCAGCCTCTTGGGATCATGCATGCATCATTTAAACAGCACATTTCCAAAGTGGCCCGAAGCAGCTTTATTTTGGCCTGTCTGTTCAGGCCCACAGATACATAGCACTTTGAATTGGAAACAGTGAAAACCACCTACTGTTAACCCAATTCCTTAACTGATTCAACAATAAAAATGCTGCATTTCTAAAATATTCCTAGCATTTGAAAAGCAAGCATATGACCCCTCTTTATATGGCCATCTTTAATATTCCAAAGAATGAATCTCCTAAACTGTATTGCCTAAGCAATTAATATAGATTAGTTTCTTTTTTTAAAAAAAACCAATGCAGCTGTAAGCTTTACATTAAACATTTTTAAACAGCCCTAAGTGTAATATTGCTAGCATTGTAACGATATATCTAGTTACCATGCTGAAGTTTAAACAGAATGTTCCTATTTCTTTGTGGTTTCTCCTTCTTCAAGACGTTGTACACATTTTAATCCTTTCCACAACACAGAGGAAAGCATATCAATAAATTATTTCTTCATTGAAGCCCTTTTACCAGGGGAAAATAAAATCCTCCCCAGTTTGATAGCAGATACTTAATCAGTTGCATGATTATGGCTCCCCACCTTGTTGTGTTAAAAGACAGATTTTCCACTATTTGCACTCTTTTTTAATCCATAGGAAGTCAATTTTCCACTCATATATTAGTTTATTTTATATTTTCAAATTGATTCTACAATATATTGATTTCCTGTTGTGTGTATTGTATCCTGATCTAGGATTATACGTTTAGTAGAAGTGGATATTCCTGCTACATAAAGGTTGCTGCAGCTCTATAGGATGCTTATCTTGAAAAGGGAGAGTCCAATTTTATTGAAACAGCTAAAATCCCACTTAATTGAATTTTTTTTCTAAAATGTACAAGCTCAGATACTTTTGGTTTCCAATTCAGCTTCAGAATTGTACGGTGTTTAAATTTCCAAACCTATAAAGACCTTTATGAAGAAGGACCTACAAATATTGTATTTTTGATATGGTGAATTACTGTAGAAGCTGGAGGTAAGAAGCAGTGAAATATCTATACTTTGTAGAACATCTTTTGATCATGCTGGCTTTTCATGGCCTGTTTAACACATTCCTATGGAAAAAGATCATGTTTGAGCCTACATTTTACAATGTTAGAGCCTTGAAATGCTGCAGAATACCATTAAGGCAGCATACTGGAACAGAGAGAAACAGAGCCCTCCAGCAGCTGGCAAGATGAACCATTTCTCAGAAAGGCACTAGGGAGGAGGAGATGGGAGGCTGAAACAGAGAGCTTTTGAATTTGCTTGGCCTGTTTATCTCAAAGGTAACCTCTAGCTCTCTTTAGAAAACATCTCCAAGTGACTGTTTTTACAATAATGGATGGAAACATTTTTGATGCTGGCCATAGCTTTTCAGGGTTCAGCAGATCCACAACCTAAGGCAGACATCTGAGCACTGAACAGAATATGGAGTATGGTGGGGAGAAGAGGGGAAGAGGCAGGAGAAACGGGTAGCTCCAGTATCAATAGACTGCTACCGCCATCCCTACTCACATGAGTAGCCCCCCACCACTGTCCCCTTTGCCACAGGGAAGGAGAAAGGGTAAGTGCGCCCTTTGGACCATGTCTCCCAGAAGACCCCCTCCCCACGCACCAGGAGACACCATGGGTGGCAATGCCCCAGCCTCTGCCTGCCTCTGCTTTCATCCTTGACCATATTACATTCTCTACCTTTGTCAATAATCAAACTATTAAAAGGATTCCAAAGATCTCGTATTCTCTGCCCCTTAAAGAAAAACACACTTATCAAGCTGGTGTACATTTCTCACTGTGTAAGACTGACCATAAAACAATACAGTCAGCATCCCCATAGGCGGGCTTGCCTTCCACAGCTTTGAGTTTATGTGGAAGGCAAGCCCTGGCAAAAGTAATGGAGCATGTACCTGCGCCACCGCAAGCATGTGCCCCATTATTTTCTATGGGGCTTGAGCATACATTCTTTTCCCCATACGTGGTGTGTGTGTGTCCATAATGGAACCCCCGCATATGGGGAGGGCAGACTGTATATTACTTTTTAAAAAATGCACAATTGTGGCTACAGGAAAATAGTGCAAACCTGTAATGTTTTCATGTGGGAAGCTGAAATTGAAATAGTGACTCTCCACCATATGCATGTGAACTAAAATTGAAATGCTCTTTAAAGAGAGAGAGAGAGAGAGAGTATAGTCTTCACTTGACCACATTCCTTTTCCCGCCTACTTTCGGAAGAACAAAAATAAGCTTCGAAGATTGAAAATTGAAAATTAAATTAAATTGCAGGCAGAATTTTTTCAAGGAAATTTTGGGGATGGAACATATTGTTCAAGGACACCAATGGCTCTTTGTCGTTTTAAGACTATACCTGGTTAAATAGAATCACTATTTGGTTTTTCATCAGGGAAGTGGTCCAGATTAGTGCATCTCAACATTTTTGATGTGAGAGACCAGTAATTTTTCTTCCAATGTGTCAGCAACTGGTCCCCTTCCTTCCTTTCTTCCTTCCTTCCTTGAAACCCTTGAAAATTGCCAAGGACCAGTAGCCAATTGCTTGTGGACTAGCACCAACACTATGAGTAGAAACCACCCTATCTTACCTTTTTATGGCAATCTTTTTAGGCTTTCACTCTGTGGTCAATTTTGTCATTGCTTCCAAAGTGCTATAGCTGTGTAGTGTGAAAAGGCCTCTTGTTATGCTGATACCTTCCTCTCATGCATGAGTGGTATCCCTTTGGGAATACAGTGCACCCTTTTTTTACGCGGGGGATCCGTTCCAGAGCCTCCCACTTAAAAAAAAAGCATGTATGCTCTAGCCCCATTGAAAGTAATGGGGTTCGTGCATGTGGTGGCAGTGTGGTGGTATGGCAGCGCACACGCACCACGGGCGCACAGCCCATTAATGGGTGTGCCGTCCCTTGTGCCCCGCGAACTCCCACACAGCTTTCAGTGTATGCTGAAAGCCACGTATAGTGCGTCTGCATATGATGCGGGTGCACTGTACAGAAATCCACATTTGGAACATAAGTTCATTATTTAATATGTAGGATGACTTTCAATAGAGGATGTAATGTATTCTGTGAATGAGGGAAACTATTTTTCTCCCCTGCCCACTGTGTTTCTAGCCAACATGACTGCAGCAAGGAACTTAATGTTTACTACTGTATATTTGTTTTCAGTGTACTAGATATAGATCAGGGGAAAATACATCAGGATATGTACATTGGTGGTATGTTTGTTTATCTGTTGTTTTTTCTAGAAATGTATTATTTTAAGATACACTAAGTACAGTTACATCACATGCCACTCCAACCCTTGCTTCGCCAGTTCACAGTGTGAATAAATAAGGCAAATCTCTAAATCTGGTTCAATGGAGAATGTCCGAGCTAAAATTATGTCAGAGCATCCCCCTCCAGCACCACCATCTGCACAGCTTTCTTATTGCTTTTTACATTTGCTACCTTGTTAAGCCCCCACTGGGGTAAATAAAACATGAAGAGAGAGAGAGAGAGAGACAAAAGTGTGAGGCTTTTATTTACTCTCATTTTTGGGATATATTTCTCTAGCCGAATGCCTTTCTCTTTAATGAAACCCTTGACTGCTCCACTGGTGAATGTGATTTAAGCCCTGGAGAGACAGCCATGATTCACAAACTGTGTTCTGCTCCAGCACTGACCGTTATCTGATGCCTCTTCATGCACAGTTGCCTAAATGACAGTTTAATGGCTCACTGTAAAGGCTAGTTATTTTGTATCTCTATCCAGTGAAAATGGCTAATGGTGATAAGGAAAGGGAAAAAAACAAAGCAATTGCTCAGATCTTCAGGCTCATCCAAGCTACTTAGCACGTGCTGGGAGCCTTCAATTAATTATTTCTTCACTCCACTGAAGCACTCCAAAATGATTTCAAAACTCACCAGCTGCACTAAGAGTCCGTGTTAACAGGGCGCAAGAAACTGAGACTGCACATAAGTAGAACTGACAGAATTTTATGGGGGAACCTATGGTGATGAAAAGAATATTTTAGCATGAGAAAAATTAGGTGGATAAAATGATTACAGAACAAAGGGAGAATGAAGTTCTCTTACTGGGTGTAGAAAGTTTTGAAACAATTTGGGGAACTGAAAGAACATCCTGCCATCCTCCGTTTGAACTTCTTAACAAAGGATGCAGTTTCAGAATATACGTGCATATTTTGCATATAGTTGATGGCAACTCCCATTCCGTCTAGTCACTCTTTGCTGAATATAAAAGATGCTAGCAGGGCTTTGGAGCTCTAACAAGTTGTGATTCTCAACCTATGGCTCCCCAGATCTTTTGGATTTTTGCTCTTATGATGATTGAGGCTTCTGGGAGATAATGTCCCAGCATCTGGATGACCAAAGGTTGAGAACCATGGGTGCAGCAAAAGGAATGTTGCCAAGTGCAGTTTGTCATGAAGGGATGGGAGAAAGCCCTGAGGGAAGCCCTGCTCAGTTGCAACAACCACAGACCTCTCCACAGCTATTTCTCATTCATCTCTTGCATCATGGAGGCTGGTTTTCTTGGTTGAGGTTATTGCCAAGTCCAGATACTGACTTTCATTAAGCAAGCACTATATCCAGTGTGCTCCAGCACTGCTGAGGCACCTCCAGTGTAATCAAGCTAAGGAGGAGGAAATGGTCAATGCTGCTGTGGTCCCACCTATGTTCCCAAATCCATCTTTTCTTCAGATTTTCCAAGCCTAAGAAATCTTAAACAATCATATTATTTATGTAATATACAGACCCCAGGTTGAGGAATAAAACAACTTAGTATACTTTATTATACTGATATCCTATCTTCTTGCATTAAAAAAAAACATAGATCAAAAAGAGTGGCACAAAAATATACAATTGTCTTTCGGGTTGTTTCTAGGGGGAAAACTCAGGGCTTGTCCACACTGGGGAAAAATCCCAGACTCATCCAAAGCTGATTCTTGCACTACTCATGATGTATGGCTATCTCTGGGAAGATCCTGTAGTTTTTGGCCCTTAACCTGACTTTGCTCTAAACTAAGCAAAGCCCTTTTCTGTCCTCAGAAAAAGTGGTGCATGCCAGGCAAGCTTTACACAGAGGAAGCAACACTAGCACTTCTGCAAACAGGCCACTGCCACCACTTCCTCATGAGCAGGAACTTCTTCCAACTCCTTAGTGCTTCTGTTGCTTCTGCTAAAATCAGAACAGGGCACCTGTGCCATCAATGAAGGTGCAGAGTGACCCCCTCTTTGTTGATAACATGGCAGAGTATCCTCAGCAGAAGGGCCGGCATGCTGGGCAGTCTCTCTTAGGGAGCTGCTTAGGCTGGTAAGGTTGCAGCACTGAGGGGATGAGTCAGCGGAGCTGTTGTGGTGTCAGCCCAATTTGTCTGTATGCACAATGACATGGTTTCCTAACTGGTTTGGCCTGGTGCAAGTGGTTGCCAATGTAGTCAGCCCAAGGCTAGTCCAGGGCATAATGCTCCAGATTGGGCCCAGATTAAATGGACATTGTAGATGAGTTTTGCCTCTTTTATAAGAATGTCACCATAGAGAAGATTCAGTTGGGTGTTACATTTTCATGTACAAGACTGCGTGATTTACTCTAAGGCAATCTACAAGATGCATGTAGTATCCCATAATGTCTCAGTGTATTTTCCGTTCTTGCTTATGTTATTTTATTCTGGAAATAAACCAGCAAATCAATTTGTTATTGTGATACTGTCTAATTTCTTTTTTTCTTTTTTTTCAGGTGTAGATTTCCCACCTATGTTGTGCTGTGTTGCACTGTTAAGCGTGCATGTATCTGCTTGCTGTGTGTGATGACCTCCTGGCGGAAACTCCTGTCCCTTGTTCTCTTTTCCTATTTTGATTTCTGGTAGCTGTCCAGATAGGACCCCCTCTGCCCTCAAAACAAATCTCCATATTTGGTAATAACAAATATAACCCTCTTTATCTACATTACTTTCAGAGCTCAAGTCTTTATTCTTCATCTGCATCACCACACATAGACTGGTGTGGAGAAATTACATTTGAAATCCTTTATGTTGTTCTGTGTTTAACAACACAGGGTTACATGTACATAGGATATATGCCCTTATGGATTTGTTTCAGGTTGGAGTGACATTTACTAGTTGTAGCCTGAATTCTTTGCCATGCTGGCCTGATGCCTTGTCATTTTTCCTGCTAGAGGCTTTTCTGTAGAATTGCTCACAGCTACTGTATTTATTTTATTTTATTTTATTTTATTTTATTTTATTTGTATGCTGCCTTTCTCCCAGAGTTTGTTATACAATGGAAAGGAAAAGCCAGGCATAGTCAGACACGCATTCTAGACTTTAGGAGAGCAGATTTCAGTAAACTTAGAGAAGTATTGAGGGTGATCCCGTGGTCAGAAATACTGAAAGATAAAGGAGTTCAGGACGGATGGGACTTTCTCAAAATGGAGATACTGAAGGCACAATTTCAAACAGTTCCAGTGAGAAAGAAAAATGGGAAGTGTCTCAAGAAACCAGGATGGTTGACTAAGGAACTTTCAAATGAGCTAAGTTTTAAACGGAACATGTATAAGAAATTGAAAAATGGAGAAATCATCAAAGAGGAATTCAAAGAAATAGCAGGCATTTGTAGGGGTAAAATCAGAAAAGTTAAAGCGCAAAATAAACTCAGGCTTGCTAGAGAGGTTAAAAAGAATAAAAAGGGCTTTTTTGGATATGTCCACAGCAAAAGGAAGAAGAAGGAAATGGTAGGGCCGCTACGTGGAGAAGATGGCAAAATGCTAACAGGGAACAGAGAAAAGGCAGAATTACTCAACACCTTTTTTGCCTCAGTCTTCTCAGAAAAGTCAAAGGGTGCTCAACCTGAGGATAATGGAGCAGAGGACAGAATAGAGGAATTTCAGTACAGAATAAGTAAAGAGATAGTAGAGGAACACCTTATTAATCTAAATGAATTTAAGTCTCCAGGACCAGATGAACTACATCCAAGGGTATTAAAAGAACTGGCAAATGTAATATGGGAGCCATTGGCAATAATCTTTGAGAACTCCTGGAGAACAGGAGAAGTCCCAGCAGACTGGAGGAGGGCAAACGTTGTCCCCATCTTCAAAAAGGGAAAAAAGAGGACCCCAACAATTATCGTCCAGTTAGTCTGACTTCAATACCAGGAAAGATTCTAGAGCAGATCATTAAGCAGAGAGTCTGTGAACATCTAGAAGGCAATTCCATAATCACAAAAAGTCAACACAAGTTTCAGAGAAACAAGTCATGCCAGACAAATCTAATCTCTTTCTTTGATAAAATTACCAGCTTGGTAGATGAAGGGAATGCT
>NC_056524.1:142851693-142884982 GCF_019175285.1 Sceloporus undulatus | reverse complement strand
AATTGCTAGACAGGGATGACCTGGATCTGGTGTGAAAAAACTCATGCTGCATTGCTAGAAACAGGAGTGATTGCGGATCTGAGCTGCAAACCCCCCACGGTGACAAGTCCTAGGACCATCCTTTGCCCCTCCTTTGTTGCCTTAGACCACATTGTCCCTTGGGCCAGATATGGCCCATCTGGCTCCAGGGGCTCCAGAAATTATAAAGTGTGGTGTGTGTGCGTGTGCGTGTGCAGTGGTGCTTCAGGTTACCTATCAACTTATAGTGACCTCATGATCCATGGGGTTTCCTTGGCAAAAAAAATACTCACATATGGTTTTCGAGTTCCTTCCACTGATAGCCTACAGCACCTGGGATTCCCTGCTGATCTAAGTACTAAGCAGGCTGACTGACCCTACAGATATCAAGATCTGGATATTGTGGACATCTGCTCCCAGCATTACTCAGCAATGGCTACCCCGCTATGCTGCGGAACTTGCTGTCCATGTTCCAGCAGCCACTAGCTGGAGGGCCATATGTTACAATAAGTAACACACTGCATATAGAAAATTAAAGGGTTGAGAAATAAAAAAAAATCATATGTTTAGTGAACTGCAATGAATGATTGTCACATCCCTACTCAGAAACCCCAGCATTTTACCCAGGGACAGCATCCTTGGGCAGCATTAGTGTAGTCATTCTGATGTCCCAAGCCAGCAGTTGGACTAAAATAAGAAAGTGTGTTTGCTCTCTTTGCTGACTCACCTTCCATCTTTTCTAGAATGGACTGGATTATTTATAGGAAATGGTCACAGAAGCTCCCTGGTGCCACTCCCAAATCTCCACTCACAGAGTTAGTTTGGCTGTCTAGAAGGAAAATCTGACATAGAGCCACCTCCGTGCTCATATTGTTCCATGCCCACATCAACAGAGGGATGCTTAGGAACAGACCAAAGAGCTGGAAAACATTTAGAATGGTTCCATGGTCAGCCCTCAACGCTTCAATGTAATCATGCATGCAGGATGTTTTTGCTTTCTTTGAGAAATATACATTATAACTTATTATAACCATCACATATAACTCTTTAAAGAATTGCTGAATGGTGGAGCCCCATCCTTGCTAGTCTATTTACTACAATAAACAGTACTGGACAAATGCGTCATGGGTGGAAAATGAGCATGTTTCCCATTTCAAGAAAGGAAACAGGAAGATCCACAAAATTATCGGCTAATCAGCTTGCTTGACATCACTCAAAGCTATATGCTCAACATTTGTCACAAGTTAATGGATTGTTACAAGAAAAGCAAATCATACACGAAGAACAGGCAGAATTCAGAAGTGGATACAGTACTATAGAGAAGTGTTTCATATTAAGCACATTATCAGGAAGTATACTAAGGGAAATAGGAAAAATGTTTTGTGCTGCTTTTATGATCTTTCAGCTGCATTCGATTCTATAATAGAAATAGATATGGGGAAAAGCTACATGGTTCTGGGATAACTGAAATCACTCTACCTGATTGGCAGCAATCATGAATTAAATTGTTTGGATATCTCTCCTGCCCATCTTGTTGGTTTTAAACAGTTTTCTCCATATTATCATCCATTGTCAGCTTTTAAAAAAAATCATCAAGGGAAACATCCAATACTTCAGGAAGTTTTGTTAATTTCTTTGAACAGGCAGCATATAGCGAGTTTAACAGACAATTCTCAAAATCATTTAGAAGCAGAATGGGATTCTTAAGCACCAGAACAATGGAATGAAAGGTCTAGAATATTACAAACTCACTCCATCTAGTCTGGCATGCAGCAGTGCTCTGAACTGTAAAGGCTTTTTTTCTTGTGTTAAGTTACCATGGAGATGAAATAGTCACAAGAGGGACTGGCCAGTGGAAAGCATATTGGTAGCTCTGCACATCAGCAATAATACTGTTTACCTGCTCTGATTAGAACCTGTCTTTGTCCAAAAAAGGGCAAATGCCATGCCATGGAAATTTTTCTCCCAACCCTTTTCTTTCTTTCTTTCTTTCTTTCTTCTTTTCTTAAAAAACCCTTTTCTTCCCAAATCTTGAATGGTAGTAAAATCTGAGGAGAATTTTACATTATTGTTGATATTTCTGCTGGTAGTAGGGGGTGGGGGCTGGGTAGACCCTTTTTCCTTTTATCTCATGACATTGGATTTTTACTATGTAAATATCACACAAACTAAATTTCAGTCTATTCTGTTAAAATGAAGTTACAGTGCTCCTGCACCAAGTGCAGGCTTGCCACCTGGATTTGAGCTTCTGCAGACTGCAAGCCCTGGCTTTTGCAGTGGGTGCAGGTGCATGCAGCGGAGCACACAGGAACATGCAACTTGAAAAGACAGGACTTGAGGGTTCACATGTTTTACTTCTGTGGGGGGATCTAGAATGGAGGGCCCACTGTATTCTTGCTATGTTTTCAGAATAATTAGCCCTCTGTGGTTTTGGTCCTTAAATATTTGTACGACTTAGAAAAAGAAGATATATTTCTTTTATCATAGGAACAATAAGCTGTATTGAAGAGTCCAGAATTCAGTCAGCAATATCACCCATTCATTTAATACTACTCTGTAATAATACTCATTTATATTTAACAATAAACAAAATAACCTGACAGTTCTGTTTTTTTCCATATTCAAGAGTTAATCAAGATTTTATATGCACTTTCTAAAGTGAAGTGCATTGAAAGAAACAGCATGATTGACAACAAACTTCAACAGCTTCAGTCAAATGTATCAAGGGATTTGGTCTATTCAGTTCATGTTATTTGATTGGTGCGGGCGGAATTCAACTTCTGGGAGCAGCCCAAAGGTTTCACATAGGTGTGTTTTCTTCCTCCTTTCCGTGGAGCTGAGAGACTGGGGTTGTTATATGCATACATAAGAGTAAAGAGGCAAGATATTGTAGCCAGGTTACTTCTATTGATATTAAACTAAGGGGAGTAGAGAATGAAACCACATACCTTTATATAATAAAATCTATTTTATTGCACATTTTTGAGAAGTAAGGGGGAAAGAGGGGAAGAAGGATTCATATTAAAAATACAAATACAAAAACAAGTAATCCAAATGCAGATCTAAAAGATCTGATCAGGAGGATTTTAAACTGTGAGGAGGAGGGAGATGGTATTCTTGAGGGCAGGAGTTCATCAAGTCCTGGGATAAAAGCCCAAATGATATGCAAGAACAAGCAAACAGCAGTAGAAACCAACATGGGAGAGAAAAAACTTTAAAGGGCAAATTGGGAAATGGGCTATGTCTTAGATGTCTCATACTTATGCACAGAAATGGGAAATAATAAACAGGATGAACCTGAACTCTTAGCACATCAAAGCAAAGATGATATAACAGGTATCACTGAAACATACAGGTACACTGAAACCTGGTGAGATGAGTCCATGACTGGAACGTAGTGATAGAGGAGTATAACCTATTTAAGAGAAATAGACAAAACAGGAAGAGAGGTGAAATAGTACTGAGGATAGGTACATCCATGCTTAAATACTGGAAGCCAAGTGAGAGCATCTGGGTAAAAATTAATGGGGAAAGAAACTACAGGAGGTGGTAGTGGTTTGGTCTACTACAGACCTCCAAGCCAAATGGAGGACTCTGGTTCCCTTTCATCCTGGAGAGAGATGGAGTGGGGTGCCACAGGGTTCTCTCCTGTGCCCAGTACTACTCAACTCTTTATAAATTACTTCAATGAAGGAATAAAGGGTATGCATATCAAATTGCAGAGACACCGAATTAAGAGAGTAGCTAATACTGTTAGCTAATGTGGTCCCTAGTGCCTCTTCCTTTTCGATCAAGGGAAGTTATAGTGCCACTCTATTATGCTCTGGTCAGGCCCCACTGGAATATTGTGTCCAGTTCGGGCACCACAATTCAAAAGGATGTTGAGAAACTGGAGTGTGTCCAAAGGAGCGACTAAAATGGTGAAGTCTGGAAACCTGCCCTATAGGAACACTTAGGGAGCTGGGGATGTTTAGCCTGGAGAAGAGAGGTTAAGAGGTGATATGATAGATGTAGACAGGAGGGAGCATGTCCAGAGGAGATGAGCAAAATGATGAAGGGTCTGGAGACTAGGGCGCTGGATATGTTTAGCTACGAGAAGAGAAGGTTAAGAGGTGATATGACAGACCTGTTAAAATATTTGTAGGGATATCATACTAAAGATGAAGGAAGCTTGTTTTCTGCTGCTCCAGGGAATAGGACCCGGAGCAATGGGTGCAAACTACAGAGAAAAAATTCCACCTCACATTAGGAAATACCTCCTGACAGTAAACAAGCTTCATTTATATATCGCTTCATACCGCCTAAACAGTGTCTAAGCGTTTACAACAGTAAGAGCTGTTCAACAGTGGAACAACAATTCTTTTTGTGGGTCGGAGTCTCCTTCTTTGGAGGTTTTTAAACAGAGGCTGGATGGCCATCTGTCAGGGTGCTTTGATTGTGAATTCCTGCATGGCAGGGGGCTGGACATGATGGCCCTTGAGGTCTCTTCCAAGTCTGTGTTTCTATGGCTGCATCCACACTGCAGAAATAATGCAGTTTGCCACCATTTTAACTGCCATGACTCTATACTATGGAATTCTGGGAATTGTAGTTTTCTGAAACATTTAGCCTTCTCTGTCAGAGAGCTCTGGTGCCCCAACAAACTACAGTGCCTAGAATTCTATAGAGCTGAGCAATGACAGTTAAAGTGCTGTCAAACTAGATTATTTATGAGATGTAGATACAGCTATAGGTGACTGGCACCAGTACAAAGTTGATATTGAAGGCTATAGGAAAGAAAAAGCATATAAAAAAACAACAAAGGACATACAACAAAAACATTTGACACTCCAATTTGAAAAAGGAACGGTTGATGCACAGCTCCCAGGCACTACATTAAATGATCGATCTGCGAGATAAAATGCAAATCTGCTGAAGACAGAATCAGTAGACCCTAGGACACAAAGGGATTGCAACAGAACAACATGAACAACTATGTTAAAGGCTTCAGAAAGAACTGACTAGGGGGCTGTGCAGACTCCTCCCCCTTTTAGAGCCAGATTTGGTCCGCAGCAACTGCACACCACAGCCCCAATCTGGCCTTTCCATGGTGCAAAAAGGAGCTGCAAAAAGCGGCTTTATTGCACTCCTTTGGCGTTGTGTCATCTAAATGCAGGGTCAGAGGACCGCCATGATGCTGTGTGCCCAGTTGTGTAGCATGCGGCGTCACGCTGCCATGGGGGCAGAATTTGGGCATGCGGCACAGGCCCTTTATGTCTTTTAATATAGTAAGAAGATATGATCATCAGAAGGACTGTTTCTGTAGAGTGCAAAGACTGAAAGGGATCTAGTGAATTCAGTGGATACGTACAATAAAGCTGGGTCAGTGCGTATAAACAGCATATTCCAAGACTTTCTAAAGAAAAGGTGAAAATGAAACAAGGTGATATCTAGAAAAGGATGATACATCAAGTAAAGGCTTTAAGAATTGGCGAAATAGTGACATACAGAAGGAAATGTGTCAGTAGACAATTCAAATTAATAATGTGGAGAAGGAAAAAGAGGAGCAACAGTGATTAAGGAATAGAATCAAGAGAATAGGTAGAGGGATTTAAAGATTTTAATAATTTGGATATTTCATCTGACAAAAATGGGGGCAAAGCAGCAAAAGCAGAACAGCACAGACAATTGAAAGTTGGAAATGGAGGAGATTCAGAAACATCAACATCAAATGGATAGTTTCTGTTTTGGTATTTGTAAAAATATCAAAGTCAACTGCAGAGTGAAGGAAGAGTAAGTGGAAGGGTGCATTTAAAAAAGGATGGATGGTTCAAGAAAATAAGTTCTTGGGGGATGTCAAGCATTAGTATAAATCAGTGATATCTAATGTTGAATCAATACTGTTTGGCAAAAAAGCAAAAAAAAAAAAACATGAAGGAATAAGGGACGATTTTGTAGTGAATGTAGTCTGTAGTTACCTTTCTACACAGATGTTCAGCTGCAAAAGCATGAGAATGGAAATTCAAGGGGGGGCAAGGATGATGGCCAGAGCTGAGGTTTGATTGTTGTTATTGTTGCTTGCCTTCAGATCATTTTTGATTTGTGGTGACTCCAAGATGAACCGGTCACAGGGTTTTATTGGCATGTTTCTTCAGAGGGGTTTGCCATTGCCATCCTCTGAGGTTGAGAGACTGTGATTTGCCCAGGGTTCCCCAATGTGTTTACATGTCTGAGATAGGATTTGAATCCTGGTCTCCAGAGTTATAGTCCAATGCTCAAACCATTACACTACACTGGCTCAAGGTTTGATGGGGGAAACCATATAGGAGCAAAATTATCAAGCATTGAAATCACGTAAAGAAACAGATGAGTCTTAAAAACTGACACAAGTAAGCAAGGAGAGAAGAGAAAATATACTGGCTATGTAGAAACCAGCACAGAGCAGGTTTTGGAAAGGCAACTGATTTAGAACCGAATTAGCAACTAATCCATAATTCTCATATGAGTGTGAAGATGGTAATGGCTCTTTCTCATTCTTTAGGTATAAATATTGTTGGTTTATTAAATAGACTCTGTATGTGACCTTATTGTTCCACATCCTGATGTTGATCTCTAACTTTTGGGCCTTTGGAGATCAGCATCTGGAATTTTGTCTCTTCATTCTTTGTTTATGTGCAGTATAGAGTTTACAGACCCTTTGAAAAATGTGTTTCACATTCACTTTGCTTGATTAGAGTATTTATATTATAACTTGTTTGGGGTTAAAAAGTATTTTAGAAACTTCCTCACATTGGTTTTGGTCTGTGAATTTTTGAATCATCTAGAGAATATGAGTTCCTTGATGAAAAGTACTATTTTGTGTTATGAACCAGAAAGTAATGGCCTATCACACTACAGAAAGTGGTCTAAAGCATCTATCTTTAATCTTCTTCATAAGTGTTCTAGACACTGTAATTTCCAATAACAATAATGGAATAAATACTTCATTAACCCCTTTGAAGCTCTTAATACCATGACAATATCTAAATGAACTGACAGCGAATCAGGCATTATTCAAGTTAGAAAGCAGGACAGAAAGTTAAATTGGAGCTGCAACATCAATAAAGTAACCAGTATATTTTTATTCCACACAACCAGACTAATGGAAATAAAAATTCAAAGCAAAACAAACTTCACCAGTACATAAATCATTTCACCTTTAAAATCAGCTTGAAACAAAAGATAAAAGAGCACTTGCAAAATTTTGTTGTTGTTGAGTGGGGGGATGTTTGTTTAGATAGAGTTTAGCTCAGAGTCAGTGCCAACCAAAACATCATATTTATGTATTTCTGATAGATAATAACCATATCGATATTGCACCATTCAGGTAATAAATTAATAGTGTGACATACCAATACCCATTGTAGCACTGAATGTCAACTATATTTATTGAATGGGAAATAAAAGTGCAATATCTAGTTTGAGCAGAATAGTGCCATAACAATAAAAAAGTATAGATTTGGCTTTAGGGAACAATTCCCTGAGTTCCCATGTCTTAAAAAAGAATGCGGGTTCAGAAATATGAAGAATGTTACAGTATTATTAAATACAGTTGTATGGTAAAAGTCTCTAGATCAAAATCAAAGTGCATGGAAGGGGAAGGGGAGATATCAAGAACTACATGATAAAATAGGCTTAGCAGCCTATTTACATTTCCAACATGGTAATAGTCTCTGCAGTAAATCCAATTCAGAAAAAGAACTAAAAATAAGGAGGAAAGGATGGTCATCCTGCAGTTTCATTTTCTAAACAACATTGTAAATCTCTACATGGATAATTTGTTCAGGTTCCTGCCTTATTTACTTGTCCCCCCCCTTACTCTGGGTGGGTAATAATAAATTAATTATATCCCTTTTACTATTAAATTGCAATTGCCTGTACAATCTAACGTAAAACATAACAAATATTAATCACCCCAGCCCTTTTAATTCTTGTCTCTAAATATAGCATAGCTGAAAAACATTTTCAGTACTTCTAAGAAGGTATCTAGAGCTCAGGTCTGGACCTCTGAGGAAAGAAGTTATATTTGTTGTATAGTCATGTGTTCATTGCAAGTCACAGTTTATCAAGGAGCAAATCTAGGTAACTTTGCTTTTGCCAAAATATGGTAAAATCTAGTGCTAATGACTACTGGGTTGGTAGCATTCTGTACTGTGTTCTTGTTGCTGCACCTCTAGTTACTTACACAGAACTTTATTCGAACGCATTACAGACCGCCAATTAGTACGCGCTCTGTGCGTACTAGGGTTAGGAAGGGGCGTGCTAGGGTTAGGAAGGGTCTTACCTTCCTAACTGTCCCTGTCCCTAGTACACGCAGAGCGCGTAGTAAATGGCAGCACCTGTCCACACGGGCACTGCCATCTTTACATCTCAGACACACAGCGGCGGATGTCGTGTGGTGGAAGTGACACCGCGAGTGCGCGCCTCACGGCGCCACTTTCATGTGCCAAAAAGAAGCACCATTTCAGCACTTCTTTTTAGCTGCGCCTCGCGGTCTGGCCGCTGGGGTTTCTCGGAGCAGCTAATGACGGCGGCGGCAGACTGCCCGCTTTTGGGCAGTCTGTAACGTGCCTCAGTTCTTTTTCCAAAATAGAGTTGGACCTATTGATTCAACAAAAACTTGTTAAGCCATTATGCACAGGCATCTTGTAGCACCTTTAGATTAACTGTGAGAAAGAAGTTGTAGCATAAGCTTTCATAGACTTGGTTTACTTCCTTGAATGAATGAAGTGAACTGGTGCCCACAAAGGCCTTTATAATCAGATGGTATGAATAGCCATTCAAATGTAAAAATTGTGGTGATAAAGTGACAGGTTCAGTTTCAACTATGGTTATTGAGGGATAAAAGCAGGTGAAAAGATGTTACCTAATGCCAGGGTGGGTGGATGGTCATACGAATGGTGAAGGAACTTTTGGAATGTGGTGGGGGCAGGGTGGAAATGGGAAAGAATATATGTTAAACTGATTAAGTGTGTCCTCATGAGGCTGGGGTGTTAAACAGTGTTATAATATTTGTGTTGTGTAAGGAAGCCATTGTTTTTTCAACACACTGTTGATGGATTGCAGTTTGTGGATATATTCTAATTCAGCTGTTGCTCTTTCCAATCTTCCTTTGTATTTTTGTTGTTGTTGTTGTTGAAGGACCTCTGTTCTGAGGTCCAAGATGGAATGCCAAACTGACATGGATATTCCAGACTAACATGGCTGTGTCTCTGAATTGTTAAGCCATTATGTAAGGTATAGTGCTTAAAGCTGTCAATTCTAATTGGAGACCATTTATTGAATTCCTACCTGTGGAGAGAAGGCCTAGCCTTCCATGAACTGTTGCAGTGTTTTGCCACTACTCCTGACTCTGTTAGGTAACTTGATTAATAAATTTCTGAAGTTCAAAGTCATAGGATTAATTGTGTTATCACACAATTGGTGTTGTCAGAGTTGATTTTTTTTAATAGTTCTCCTTCTCTTAGGAAAAATGTACCGCTTTTTAAAGTGAAAATGGTTTAACTCCCAATCTTGTGAACTCCTCAGTTTTTGCTTTTAAAATTATGCATAATTTCACACTGTTCTCCACAAGATTCCAAATCCCCCGACTGTTTTCAGCTCCATCTTTCATCATAGTAGAGGGCTTCAATCTATCCTAGGCTTCTGTTTTTAGGTGCTGGAGCCCAAACTCATTATAAGAAAAGGTTGAGAATCATGCCTACAAACCATTACGAGAATCTTTCCACTACTCCATGTTTTAGTGCCACGTCTGTTCCCTCAGAATCTTCCTCTGCTTTCTGATTTCCAAAGGATATCCATCTGTCACAACATCAACCTCTCCCCTTGAAAGAACTCTTTTGGGTTAACACTTGTTGAAAAAGAAACATGATAAATATCTTCCAGCCTTTCTTAGTAGAAGGATGAAACAATTGGAATAATACCTTGACTGTATTCTGTGAACTAGTCAACAAGCAATAAAACTTTTTATAACAAAGTTTAAGTGGCAAGTCTAACAGAGGTTTGCATGTACATGCACATGTGAGAGCTGAGGATAATTTTTATGACTGTAGCAGAGATATGTGAAACAAACAGAAGTTGGTTTTATGAGTATAGTGACTTTCTGCATTCTCTAAATGTGTACAGAAAATAGCCTTACTCAGATTAGTTGATTAATGCAAAAGAACACTTGCTCACAGACTGTTTGGCTCTTTGAGAGCACACATGTGAATATTTCAAATGGGAACACGGTTTAACATATTTTGTGTAAAACAATTATAAGTGGCCACTAGAAATGTAGAGCATAAAGTTCCAGTTTAAAGCACACTTTAAAATCTTTTATTATCTTACAATTTCATAAGTCATTAGTTTTTTAAATTTATAACTTTTAAAGGATTCCAATATGAAGCTTATGAAATAGATTTAGTTACTGGAACCCACAAACAATACTCACAAGCAAAAGCCAAACCATTATGATCTCAGTATCAACATTTATGTTAATCCATGTTTCTTATTAAGCCATGCTCCCAAAATGAATGAATATCCCTCTAAGTGTTGTCATATATTTCCTTTCTAATTTAACATATTAAATCAGATCTACACAACTAGTGAGTTACTAGATCTCCTATAGCCCCCATCAGTCTGATACTGTGGCATACCAGTCAGTTAGAGCTAATACTCCTCAGTCCAATTTTATAATCTGGGGAAAGCAACAGAAGCAGACATTCTCTTGAGTCACTGACAGGACTGAGATGAAGTAGCTTGCTGGTGAGTCACATTCAGATTTGTGCACCTCAAGTGATCGGAGCTGGTGCTAATGTTTTATTTCATTGAGAGACTAGTCTAGCTTTCATGTTTTTTTCTGTGGAGGTAGTGGCATCACTAGAGGGTGCAGGAGGTTCAGACCATTTCAAGTGACACCCTGGGGTTCGATGTACTCATGGTGGGGCTGTTGAGGCTGATGGGCAAGCAAGAAAGATCATTGTATATGACTGAAACCCCTTTTGAATAGATTTTTTTTTAAAAAAACACATTAAATACAGGTTCAGCTAGGATTATTAAGAAATAAAGAATGAGATTAGAGTCAGTTAGGATTTACACGTTAAGCAACAATAAAAACTAAATCTTGAAATTCTATAACATAACTCTGTACATCAACAATCTTTGACTGTATGATGGACTTCAGCCTAATAAATTATTCTTGTAATATACATATATGCTTCTGGGAATGCTACAATAGTGCTGTTAGAGTAACAGAGTTCAGACACACAGTGTTTGTAATGGCAGATGTGATTCAAGAGTGCCACAATAGAGGGGAAAGTAGAGGTCCCCACATTTGGTAGTGTAGCCAAAATCTATGTAGGGGGATTTTTATTTAGATCAAAATCAAGAGAGGGCTGACTACAAGGATCCAATGAAATTGTTTCCCATCTGTATACAAAGGGACTGTGGGTCTAAGAAATGTCGCAGAGGCAAACTTCTCCAATTAAAGTATTTCTTTATTTAAAAAGGGAAAAACACACACCAATTCACTATCACACACTCATTCATTCAAGGCACAGGAAGTCAGGGGTTAGCGTGGAAAAGGGTCAAGGCAGCACTGTGGGTGATACTTACTCTAGATGACGCTTGCATCCGGAGTCCAGTTGGTTGAGTTGGGGAGAGACACAGCCGTTCGGAGAGTGTTGGTTGAATGGAAGTGTCAGAGCTATATCAGAGATCACAGTGTCGTGGTGTCCCATGAGATCTAAAATAGCACACTGAGGGGAGTTTTCCAGGGGTTTTAAGGTAAAAACTAGCCTCTGGGCAAAGGGTGTTTGATTGTCTGGATGAGCTAATCTGGTCTGTCAACAATCAAGGGAAATGGGAAGGAGTTAAGATCATAGCCAGCTCATCAGGTGAGAGATCTTAAACAATCATCCCACATTCTTCTGATTATTGGGGTGATACTGATTCCATTAGTGACTCCCAAACTACCTGTTGGGCTAGTCTGGGGGGGGGGGTATTGTTCTCAAGAGGTCTCATCTGGGTGTAGTGCCTAGATGTCCCACTCCTTTGGGGATAATGGTGGACTGCAAAGCAGGGTTCATCTGAGATCATGTGGAATGCCACACACACCAAAATTCAGAAAAAATACACTGTGGCTAACAGTAAGATAGTGTTAGTATCAATGGAAGTCTTCGTGTTTGGTGACAGCAGTGGGGCAAGTTCAAGTTCCAACATTTAGTGCCACAGCTGTGGGATAACTGGAGGAGAGCCTGGCCAGATCTGACATCTCTGTAAATGAGCATAGCTGGTGCATAAGCCTTAACTGTGCAAAAGCACTACTGATTACTATTGAAACTTAAGCTTCCAGGCTCAGGGCAGCAAAGGTGTATTAAAGCTAGACAGTTAAAAAACTGTGGCAGTCCTCTCAGGCCTCTACTGAACTGTTTAGTGTGTTGTCCTCAGTAAAGTTTTGTTTCCTTGAATATTTCAGATCTAAATATTACATTCTTCTAATTAGACCAGTGATTCCCAAAGTGGGCAGTACAACCCCCTTGAGGTGGTAGAAAGATCCAGTGGGGTGGTGAGGAGAAAGGAGATGGCAGAGTCTAAGTATACAGTGATCCCATGGCTTGTGCGAGGGATCCGTTCTGGACCCCCCCCCCAACATAAGCCAAAAAACGTACATGCTCAAGTCCCATTCAGTTGAATGGGGCTCGTGCTCACGGTGTGGGAGAGTGCGTGCACCATGGGTGTGCGCGCCATTCTTTCTCTCATTGTGAGGCTTCCGTGTAAGCAGGAAGCCGTGTATGGGGCGCCTGCCTGTAGCGCGGGCACACTGTACTTCAGTCTAAGTATTGCCGTGCAAGAAAGACAAGGAGAACCAGACACTGTTAGAACTATGGTGGGTGGTGGATTGCATGAAACTTATCTTTTCAGGGTCCCTTAAAAACATCACACAGTCTCAATAATCACTTTGACCTCTAAGGAAGGGGACTCCGCTACACTCCAAGGGAGTGTGTCCCACTGTCAAACAGCCCTTACTGTCAACAAACAAACAAACAAGTTTATTGAATAACCCAAGGGCCATTTCAAAATAGTCAAAACATAGTAATACAAGCAATGCCACATACATATATGTAAAATGTTAATATAGTGCACTAAGTGCAAAAAAACCACAATATAATATATATACTATATATACGTATGAATAGCCTAAACATGCACTGCTTATATACAGACTATATAAATCTAAAAATGCACAATATGTATGGAAAGATATACAAATAAACAGGTAAGAATAAAAGTGTTTACACAATCAAACAGTAATGTGTAAAATAGTTACCATGGGAAGTAAAATAGAACAGCTTTTACTGTCAGGAAGTTCCTCCTAATGTTGAGATGGAATCTCTTTTCCTGCCGTTTGCATCCATTGGTCCGGGTCCTGTTCCCTGGAGCAACAGAAAACAAGCTTTCCAGGCCCTTCACCATTTTAGTTGCCCTCCTTTGGGCACACTGCAGTTTCTCAACATCCTTTTTGTATTGTGGTGCCCAGAACTGGACACAATATTCCAGGTGGGGTCTGAGCAGAGCAGAATAGAGTGGGACTATTACTTCCCTTGATCTAGACACTATACTTCTATTGATGCAGCCTAAAATTGCATTGGCCATTTTAGCTGCCGCATCTCACTGTTGACTCATGTTTAACTTCTGGTCTACTTGACTCCTAGATCCCTTTCACACATAGTTTCTTTCAGCCAGGTGTCCCACATCATATATCTATGCATTCCATTTTTCCACTCTAAGTGCAGTACCTTACATTTCTCCATACTGAATTTCATTTTGTTAGCTTTGGCCCAGCTTTCTAGTCCATTCATTTTGAATTTTGATCCTTGCATGTGGTATGAACTATATTATGAGCTGGTGATACTCTTTAAAAAAAATCTTGCCATGACTGACCTGTTCAAATAATATCAGTGCACTGTGAAAATGATCTCAGGTCACTGTCAGACAAATAAGGCTCAGCCTATATTCTTTCTTTTACATCACAAGGCCTGAACTCTCAGCCTTGGCCCTGGCTCTTCTAATGGTGCACTGACAAAGCCAGAATAAACCTCAGGTTGAGCTAATCAAAGGTGAAAAGGGAGAATCAGTAAGTGTCGTATCCTTTTGCCACTTTCATCAATCCAGCTAACTGAATTTGAACTAAAGCTTGGTAAATTTTCTGCAAAGGGAAATTAATATGTAACACATCTGAGGTCTGCTGCAGGCCTGTAAAATTGGAAAGGCTGCATTATATCAGAGGGCGATTATTGAGGGGAAGAATGGCCAAGGCCCAGATAATCAGAAAGAAGCTTCTGTGCATCTCTTCTGTGCTTTGATGGTGTACTCACCCACCACCTTTGAAACAGAGGTGAAATACTTTCAATCTCTCTCTCTCTCTCATACACACACATCAGGGAATATATTCTATTGCCCATTTCTGTTGCCCACACACGATTGAATCAATTCAATTACCTCTGAAAATACATATTCAACCCATGAAGATGCTCTGGATAGAAAAGAGAGAAGAAAAAAAGACAAAGAAATCTGTACTTACCGAATAATAAGTTTCATTTGGAGAAGGTTTGAAAACAATTCTCCCTCGCATTTGTCCCTGTCAGGTCACATTATTCACAAATGAAGTTTACAAAATATCAATTCAGTTTCAATAAAGGAAGGCTGAATCTCAACACATGAGTGTTGAATTTACCAAATCATAATCTTTGAGGGGACCCTGGTGGCTTCCAAATATTTTCCAGTCAGAGGTAATCAAAAACAGACTGCTGAATACTAATACATTCAATTTCACCCCTTTTGTTCGCATCTGTTCCCTTATAATACTATTTTTCTACACTTTCAAACCACTGATGATGGCACTATATTCTGGAATAGGAATGGCTTGACTGTAAAGAAGAGGGTACCCTGTAACTTAGCCAGCTCTGCAAAATGAAATATTTCTACACATTTTCCATTTTAAAAATCAATTTGTTGATTAATAAGCTGGGGAGTCAGCCTAGCAGGAAACCATCTTTTTATAGAATACCATGACCAGCCCACTAATTTTCCAACCTTCCACTTCACAGTATGTTTGCCAAACTAGATTCTTCCATTGTAATCTTAAAACAAGACAATAATTTCTCCCACTTTCCTACTTCAGTTTTACAGGATACAGTAACCTGAAAAAATGCAAGCCTTGCTAACTACAGATTTTGTCCTGTGGGAAGATAGTATTTTCATCTGAACGGAACCAGCTCCTGCCCATAAGATGAGATCTTATCCCATCTAAGTGGACCCTATCTGAAAAATCTTCAGCTCAGAAACACATTTTATACAGCATAGAGAAGGTACTAATAAATCTCATGATTAATATGCACTGGCCCAAATGAAGAAATAATTACAAAATAAGCACAAATGGGGGAATAGATTTATCAATCTACATCTATCTAACTAATCATTATAATGTGGAACATTGCATCCACAGATGTCCTATGTCTTCTGCCCTGGAGCTCACAGCTATAGACAACTTTAAAGACCTTTTTTCTTATAGGGTTTTTTTTTGGGGGGGGGGGGAGAATTGGTCAATAAACTGGACCTTGAGACCCTTTCTAACAGAGGACACTTTAAAATACAGAACTGCTCTCAGTTCAAGGCCACCTAGAGAACAACTGCAGAATGTATTGTTTGGCAAAGCACACTTTGTAACAGCTGAACGTGGTGAAATTATCAAGGAGGATACCCTTTCTAACTTGTCTCAGGCAAATAGAAAAAAATAGTGATTCAAGTGTGTCTGAGAGTAGAGCTCGGAGGGAAAAGAGGAAAGGGTCACCACATACTAAGAAAGGGGTGAGGGAACTCCTGTTCAGAGTCCTTGAGAGTCTGGTGGATACATTACAGCTGAGATTCAGTCCTAGGTTGGGGGCACACATGACTGGCATTCTGCTGAAGGACTGTCAGTTGTCATTATAGAAAATGCTGTTGCTAGCTCTGTGATTCCAGGGAAAATACATTGTCCTTTTTGGACAGAAAAGTATGAACTTGTGTATAGCTGGGAACCAGAAGAAAGGGGCATGAATTGCATGTCAGACATATAGTATGACATACAATGCCATGGGATGGTTGGTTGTTTTATTACCAACCTGTACTACTGCTGTAATATTCATACATTTGTATATGAGTATTTACCAATCATAGAATCATAGAATTATAGAGTTGGAAGAGACCATAAGGGCCATCCTGTCCAACCCCATTTTGCCATGCAGGAACTCTCAATCAAAGCATCCCCAACAGATGGCCATCCAGCCTCTGTTTAAAGACTTCTACGGAGGGAGACGCCACCCATGTGTGAGACAGGTCAGTTTTTCCCCTTATTTGTTTTCCTTGCAGTCCACATATAATATGAAAACTCACAAAAATTATTATTATTATTATAAATAACACCTTCATACTGCCAGTTCTTTGTATCCTCTCTCTTTCCCTTATCTGATAATGTGACAGTCATTGTAGTTTAAACCATTCACTTTCTAATTTTTCATCTTTTTTCAAAAAAAGCTCTTTCTGTATTTCATACATTTAGCTGGTTTTCCTCATGTGAGTTCTTTGATGTGAATGTAGATTTCCATTCAGATTGGGGCTCTTCCCACATTCCATGCATTTATGTGGTCTTTCTCCTGTGTGGGTTCTTTCATGTGAACATAAACGATCACTCTGACTGGGGCTCAGTCCACATTCCATGCATTTATATGGCATTTCCCCTGTGTGGGTTCTTTGATGTGAATACAGAGTTCCACTCTGACTGAAGCTCTTCCCACATCTCATGCATCTATATGGTTTTTCTTGTGTATGGGTTCCTTGTGTGTAGGTTCTTGAATGTGGGCCGTTATGCCATGGAGGAGGAGAAAGGGGTGGGACCAGTGAGAGCGGCACCCCAAGAAGCCGGTTCACCGGTCTTCCCCCACAACTTGGACCCCAGCGTCAGCGACCACAACACCTGGCAAAAGATCATCCAAAAAAGACCAACTGGACACCACAATTGGAGAACACTATCTCACCAGCCCCATTCACCAGCCCCAAGCACCAGCACTGTAATACCTTGCAACGCAGTGGAGAACCAGGAGAGGGAGGGACTGCCGTCACCACTCCTTGCTACAAACAGTTACTGAATTGAATCTGTCAACTAGTTACTCTGTAGAAGACAGATAACCAACTATTGCTAACTCAACTGTTAACTGTGCATGTTTCTGTGAAATGGGTTGGATGAGAATCAGAAATCAGATCAGGAATCATTTGCTGAGTCTGACCTATTATACATTGATTCTAATTTTGTTATATGTCTTAATGGAGGATGGTGGGAAAGGGAAGGGAATTGAAGTCATGAATAAGCAAAATCATCAGATGATACAGTCTAGTGGCGACATGCCAATTGGTACAGTGTGGGGCATTGGGAGATATAGCGTTAACAGGGTGAAGATAAAGTACAAGGGAAGACGAGATCGATGCCTGAAATCTATCTCACCTTCCACTCACCCTGTTACCCCAAAAGAACCGAGGGTCGACCCAACCATACCACAGACCCTCACACTGCTCTTCTGCAATGCACTCCCTTCTCCTTTTATGTTGTGTCTTTTTAGATTGTAAGCCTGAGGGCAGGGAACCGTCTAATTAAAAAGATTGTATGTACAGCGCTGTGTAAACTTACAGTGCTTTATAAATAAAGGTTAATAATAATGTTAATAATAATAATAATAATAATGCAAGTTTCGCTGGATCCCTGTTTAGGGGTTTTGCTGGATCCTGGCTCGTGCAAGAAATTTCTCAGTCACTGCTTGATTGCTGCTCCCAGGGTGACAGGTCACGAAGGGAGCAGCAACCAAGCAGCCAATTGAGCAGTAACCAAGACATTTCTTGCACGAGTAGCTCACTATGCTATGAGTCATTGTATAGTACTATTTGGTTTTACAGCTGGAAAACTATTGAATAACATTTTATGGATACGGAGTATTGAGGCTGAGAGGTAGGACATGCTTACTACATGGCTTATTGTAAATTCCCACTTTGAAAAGCAAAGTCTAAACAAAGAGCGATCAGAAAAGCAGATACTGGCACTCTGTTCTTCTGTAGTGCTAAGCATACTTCCATACTGGTTTATTTTTGCTAGTAAGTGTTGCTTCTTTTAAATATTTTGGATTATGGTGCAACTGAAATATATTAGTCAAAGTGGCTGGAAAGAAATTTTATTCATAGCTAGCTGTACTGGAAAATTATAACACAAATTGAATAGCATGAAATTTTCATGTTGCCCCCACTCCATTATAAAACAACCACTGATTCCAATTGTAACTACACTGACTTGGCATTACATGAAACAATATATAATATATTAACCTCATGCTGTTGTAAAAATGGTTTGATGTTTTGTAAGATTATGCTTGGACAAAACCAAATAAGTCAGGATAATTCAACAATCACTACATATTGTAAATTGTCAGCACAGTATTTTGGCAACAAAATTGCATTAATACTAGGGTTAATTTAACCATTTAGAAAATGCACCATTTTAAAACGGTGCAATTGTTTTATACTGGCTCTCTGGTGGTAACACACTGGGAGGTCACCCATTACATAATCCTAGTTTTTCTTTTTTCATAAAGAAAGTGAAAATTGCTACACGAGAAAGAGTGGTCTCCTCACAAAATGATTTGGCACAGACATATACACCCCAATTGATTACATTACCAGATTTACCATGTAAATAGTGCTCAGGGTCCAACAGTGTTGAATGATTCAGACAATGTAACTCTTTAACAGTTATTTTTGAGACATTTAAGCCTCCATGGTCTTTTCTAAAATTGAATCTTTTACTTCTATAACCATTTGTTATGCTGATTTTGTGATCCACAGAAAAAGAAGCTGAGCTGAAAGGGAGGGAGAATCTGCTCCAGCTATGAGCTGGACTGTTATAAAGCCACCAACATTTCACACACAGAGAGAGGATCACACATATGTGGTGGCAAAAAACCCAAACTCTTTTTCACACCCAGAACTACTGCTTAAGCACCTTGTCCCAAGTTGTGTTGTTGCTGTTGTGGTGGTGATGGTGGTGTGCCTTCAAGTTGACTTATGACAACCCTAAGGTGAATTTATCATAGGATTTTCTTGGTATTTGAAATGGCAGACTTTACTAAAAACTGTCTGTTCCTTTGCCTTCTTTTCTACCTACTAGTTTAAATAATTTACCCCACTTCCTGCAAAAAACAAAAAACAAACAAACAATACACCATTTCAGAACTCAGCTATTTTCATCTGGGCCAGGGTAGTACACTCCTCATTTGCATGTAAAGTGCAGTCAATGTGAATTGATCAAAACCAAATTAACAGCAATTGGTTCCAATACTTTCCCTGTTTACACATTAGTTTTCTACCTTTAACATATAGATGTATTGAATTCAGCTTAGCAACCTGAGCATGAATGCTTTGGCCTTTAAAAGAGAAACTTATCTGTAATTAAAATCATGCACAAGTTTTAGTGGGAGCCTGTTTACTGCCCACAAAGAAAGCTGATTTTGAAAATGAATAGATTTCCACACAGCCGTAGATGTGTTTCATTCTGAGTTAAATCCCCTAAAATTATAGCATTTGATACTAAACAAGCATTTGACCACATAAATGTCATCATGCTTGGGTTCAAGGTAGGTTTTATAAACCTTTATTGATTGTTTCTAAAAATAAGATGGCTACCAGATACTACAGTGGCCTAGTGATAGTTCTTATAGCATGTATTTGCAAAATAACATATAGTTTAAAAATATACTTACCAGTATTTGGCATAAGTAATTTGCTACACTGCTATAATGAAAAGTAATACAGGGTTTAGAATTAAAACCTAAAACCAACATATGGTACATATTGGCTATAAAAATATTATTTATGTAATCATGCATTGTGAAATCTTTATTATACTTTAAAATGGTAATTACTAGGGCTTTCGTATAGTTTTTATTCACTACAGTATGTTGATATGTACTATAGAAGATGCCACAGTAACTGCTCTTGGTGCAGCATATTTGCATAATCAGTACTGTAATTTAATCTTATAGCAGATAATGTGATATTCCCTAGAATTAAATAGTTTCTTAGTGTATCGATTCAATTAACTGCATAAATATGAAAACCAAGATAAGGTTTTCCCAAAATGATACCAAAGTACAGCCAGAAAATTAAACTTTCAGTCATTTGGAGCTAGTGCTTCTGAAAATAATTATTAGAAAAGAGCTGTGTAGAGAGATCCTGTAGCACTTTTGAGACTAACGGAAAGAAAGAAGTTGGCAGCATGAACTTTCATAGACTTCAGTCTACTTCCTCAGATGCATTTAGTGGAGTGAAAACCAGGGACAGACATATATATGCCATTGGCATGTGAGAATGTCAGTTCAAATTCAAAATCCTTTGTGTATGGAAATGAAGTAGCAAGTCCAGTTTTAACAATGGTTGTTAGTGAACAAAGACATTGTGAACTGGTCAATGTGTATGGAAATGAAGAGGCAAGTTTGGCATTGGAAACTAGCCTGTAGGGGAAGAGAATAGATAAGTGTAGGACTCCCCCTTGAGGATGGGGTCAGATAGTGTTGAAATGTGTGTAGTGAATAAGGAAGCCATTATCCCTGTTCAGTCCATTGCTGAGGGGCTGTATTTTATGGATGAACTCCAATTCTGCTGTTTCTTTTTCCAATCTAGTTCTTTTGTTCAAGGACCACTGTTCTGAGATGAAATGCCCAGGGAGATTGAAATGTTCTGCCACTTGTTTTTGCCACTTCCCCGCAGCCTGAAAAGCGGCGGATCGGGGCCTCAGCGGCTGCCGTTCTGACCACTGAGGCCCTGATACACCAGGGAAAGGGGCGGGTACAGCCCACCCCAAATGGGCGGTCTGTAACCCGCCCTTATCTTCTTTCAGACCGCAAGGAACTGGAAACTATAAAAGTTACCAAGTTCTTCGCAGCTGCAATTATCTGCCGTAAAAACTTTTTAATACAGATGAAGTAAGAAAGCTTTAGAGTTTGGCCATAACGAGCCATCATCTTGCTGTTTTTACATATTTTATCTTTATACCATTTTATATAAAATGTTTTAATTTTTTTTTTCTTTTCCTAAATCTTGAAAAGGTTTTGTGGAATGAAGACTTGACTATGCCAATGTCTTATAATAATGTGTGAATTTTGTGATGCTATAGGGGGATGGAACTGTGGGCATTCTCCTCTCCTACTTGGATATATAGAAGATATGGATCTTCGTTCAGAGTAGAATGTAGATATATTTGTGCTATGGCAGTACACCTGATGTTACATGTTTTGTATTTTTGCCATATTTTGGTGCTGGCCTTGTGCCGTAATAAATTCATTCATTCAAAGACAATGGATGCAATACATAGAAAAGTTACATAAAAGAGATGACAACATGAAGGACACATGAATTGAAGAGCCATATGAAGATGGACCCCAAATTCTAAAAACTGAGGTGGAAGCTGCAATAAAGGAAATAGCAAAAAAATAAGACTCCCGGAACAAAAAAATTCCAATAGAACTGTTGCAATCCACATTGACAGAGTCAATTGTAGTGCTAGCCAACATATATCAACAGATATGGAAAACAAAATGATGGCCAACAAATTGGAAGTGATTGATATACATCCCCATCCACAAAAAAGGAGACACAAGACATTGCAGCAACTATAGAACCATAGCACTAATCTCCTATGCAAGCAAAATCATGGTCAAAATTCTGCAATATAAGCTCCAACCATACATGCAGAGAGAGGTCCAAGCAGGGTTCAGGAAAGTAAGAGGTGCCAGGGATCACATTGCAAGTATATGGTGGCTAATGGAGCATAGCAGAGAGTTCCAAATGAAAACCTGCATGTGCTTTATAGACTACAGCAAAGCCTTTGATTGCATAGATCATGAAAGGCTGTGGAGCACCCTTAAAGACATGGGAGTGCCAACACATCTGATAGTCCTTATGAGGAATCTGTACTCAAGTCAAGAGGCTCCTATCAGGGCAGAACATGGAGAAACTGAATGGTTCCCAATTTGCAAAGGAGCCAGACAAGATCAGACGAACTCTTAAAGAGGTACTATTCCAGTGTGACTCCTCTAGCTGCCTCCTGTTGCATGCTGGGATTGGCAGTTTTAAGGAGGGGTATTTAGAATTCTCAGGCAGAGAAGTTCAGCTCCTTAAAACTGCCAATCCCAGCATGCAACAGGAGGCTGCTAGAGGAGTCACACTGGAATAGTAGCTCTTTAAGAGCATAGTGTGATAAACATCAAGGTTGCATCCTATCACTCTACTATTCAACTTATATGCAGAACAAATCATGAGGAAAGCAGGCTTGGACATGGAAGAGGGAGGAGTGAAAAAAGTGAGAAGAAATATCTACAATCTGAGATATGCTTTTACCGCCAGATAAGGGCAATAGTAACTACATGCCGCAGCCCCGATCTTGCCTTTCTGCAGTACAAAAAGGAGCCACAAAAAGCGAATCCTTTTTGCGCCCCAGAAAGGGCACCACAGACGCCAGCACACAGCTTCTCCACGCTCCTTTGGCATTGCGTCATGTCATGGGGCGCGCAGTGTCATGCTGGCCTGGAAGCAGAGTTGGGGCATGTGTCTTGTGGATGCCACACCCCGACTCCACCCCCCAGGCCGACCTTAATGGCTGGTCTGCACAGCCCCTTAATTAAAAAGACCCCAAAGAGCTGAGTAGAGCAGTAGAAGACAGAGGGGCCTGGAGATGACTCATTCATAGGGTTGCCATGGGTCAAGATTAACATGAAGGCAATTAACAACAACAACAATTGCCTTACTGGAAAGTTTCAGTTTTTAAAAGATGGGGAATAGTAGTTTTTTCTCTTCATTCTTGGTTTCCATTTCTGATCCATTTCTAAAGGATACATAGCTTGGATCAAGATACTCCAAACTGGGAGTAGCACAGAAAGTATAACTGATACTTTATCACTTTCCCTGTTGTTCAGAGTAATTTGCATCAAATGTGTCATATTTGATTTTCATAAATGGTCTAATCATGGCCTTTCAGAAGCATGAAACATAAGCCAGTACTTCAATTTGAAACAACAACAACAACAAAAGTATACATTTTTGAGTTCTAAGTGATCTGATTTTCTAATCATCACCATAACTTTATTAAGTATCTATGGATCTGAACCTCCTTCTGCATACCTGTGTTTACATGCTTTCTTGTGTTTTATGGTACTTTGCCTTGTCCTGTACTAATACCTGTACAAACAATGCATGTTCAATATACAGTACAAGACAAGTTCCTCCATCTCCACTTGATAGACTTGCTAAAGTTTCCAGACACCACTGGTAGGGAAGAAAGGAAACCCTGACTGATGTTCAATAAATGTAGTATGTCATCTCTATGATTGTTTGTGTTCACGACATTTTACAAACATGACTTTTCTGTCATTTTCTAAAGTATTGTTTTAGACTAGGGTTGTGACAGAGGTAAACAAAAGAAAAGGCAGAAATGTCACCTGTCTTCCCAGACAACTCAGAATGAAAAATTGAGGAGAAATCTATATGGATGAAATCACTGTAGCTGTTAACTGTTGCACCTGTGAGATCAAGATTAGGGTCCTGATTACTGAAACAGAGTAGTAATCTGAAACAGAGATTACTGAAATACCTCTAGGCTGTTACCAAAATGTGAAGCAGTGTTCATAATTGGAAACCATTTACAACATAACATTTTACAAACCATTTGAAATTACTTGTATGGTTGATGCATGTATAAAACAGTTTCTGTGAAATTCACTATATATGTATTCAGAGATCATTTTAGAGACTAAATTTGCACTCCAAGGATTTTAACAACAAGCACGTCCTTGAGTAGCTTTCATCAGGAGTGGCTGTGTTCATTCTTCCATGATCTGTTCCCTCTCTTCCATTTCAATTTGTCTACAACGATGTTTTTAAATTTGGAAATTAAATATACACCTTCAAGATCTCTCAAGCAATCCTAATCCATATACATTTATTCTAAATATGGCCTTTTGCTAAAGATCATGACAAGTGTCTTTCAGGATTAGAACGATTCTTTCATCACGTTTCAGAAACTGTAGTGGCTAGAAGACATTCCACATCCATGCTAGTTTGGATTGGGGACATATGTGCTTTTGCTAGACTTAAGAAAAAGAATATAAAGTAAAACACTATGTATTTGACATTGTGAGAATAGCAGTTTACCTAACAACACTTGCTGTATGTGTCGGGTCTAATCTGGGCTACCCAGAGAGCCTTTGGATGAGAATTTAAGGCTCTTCTCATAGCAACAGATGAACAACCAACGTAAAAACAAAGACAGTGGCTAGAATGCGTGATATACTTGAATGTAACTCAAGAGTTACACATATGTCTTGTTTTCGACAACATGCAAGGAATTTTTCACTTGTTTCTCATACAACTTTCAAAACCTCCCCCAAGGCAGGTGTCAACATGGGCGAGGACCTGCTACAACTTTTTACTGTTTGGGAGTGGAGTGGAATGGAGTAGGAGGTGACCAAGCAGCACTTGTCCCAGCTTCAGTTGCAGGCAGGGAAGAGAAAGGAGGTTGCTTTCCTGGATTTCCAACAGAGCAGCCTAATTCCTATTCCCATGGCTGCTGTGGAACTTACTGGTCACTTCTTCCCCTAGCTCCCACTGCCAGTAAACTGCCACCACAGTGCCCCCCCCCCAACTTGACAACTGCTTCGAAGTGGGTGAGCTGCTCTGTTTTACATACTTTACTATAAATCTTTAGCATAGTATAGGATCTGAGCCATATAGATTTGTGAGGAAATATCAATTGGCCTAGTGAAAACAAAGCTTTTTTAAAAAACTATTGTAACAAAAGGATCTTATCTTTGAAACTTGTCTAGCTATAGGGTACATAAGATCTAGGTTCACTTTCTCTCCTCCCTGACATTTATAGAAAGCTCTAGTTGATGAAAAAATATAGGTGCAGAAGACTTCAGGATGAAGCGGGACATTTTTGCTACAACTTTGATCAACTTCCTTGTGCTTGGGTGGCTGTGTGCAGAAGCAAGCCTTGACTTATAACAGATACCATTTATTTATTTATTTATTTATTTATTTATTTATTTATTTATTTTGTCCATCATCAGATCACTGCTGCAGTGACTCTTATCCTGGAGGCAAGAGTGGAAATGGGATTGGTATTATTGCCATTTTACTCAGGGTTGTATGCTAACTGCATATTAAGACACTCTACTCATTTATGTGAGATTGGAAAGTACTTATCTAAATGGCAGAGGAAAGAATAGCAGGTTGAATGCTTAGAATGGAAGGCTGAATTTCTGGAATTTAATGCATCTCTCATGACCTAACTTCAAATTTTCATTATAGTTCTGTTAAATCTTGAGTAGATCTGACACTTATCAGTTGTATCCATGCACGCATGCATACAGCTAGCCAAAACTCAATAAGTTGGCCTTTTATCTTTCATGCAACTGTCTCCCCTCCTTAAACCTGTGACTAGGGGGACCAACCCTCCCAAAACCTGAAGATAACATTTTTGTTTCATTATGTTGGTTAATTTCTGATTTGTCATCCTAATTAAGATTGCCTCACCTCAGGATACCAACTGTAATCTCATGGAAATGCTAGGCTTCTTCAGATCTTCAATTAGGGAGATAAATCTCCAGATGATTAGCACTAGAGAAGGAAACAGTTTGATTTATATGAGTTGAAGCAGTCTGAAAGCCTGGGTGCCCATCTCTTCCCCACTAGTGTCTACTCACTTGTATGTATGTGTGTTGCACTGGCCAAGGAGGGAAGACAGCCGATGGGTGGATGCACTTTGACCCATCACTCCATTTGAAGCATGGCAGTGAACAAAGTATCAGGAATCTGGGGGGAAGAACTGGTTGGGAGCCTCATTCCACCAGGGTCACCTAGTGAGCTTTGTGATGGTGTAGTCCATCATCCAACTGGATTGGGGGCTTACCTGAAATGACAGAAGGAGGCTTTCCCTTCCACAGAGTGTGAGCCACTGTTGCCAGAACACTGGCCACTGCTTGATATTACTACTACTACTACTACTACTAATAATAATAATAACAATAAGTTTTATTTGTATCACACCTTTACAGAAGGATCTAAGCACCTTACAATAAGAATACATAATTAAAATGCATTATACATACATAATTAAAAATTACATAATCCTCATATCCTCCTACCCTGAAACTAAAATAACAACACTGTAAATTACAAGTTAAAATTAATTAAAATAGACATGATTGAGGCGAGACATCTTAGGGTAAATCAAAGGGCAATCTATATTAGCATAATGGGAAGGTCAGACAGGGAAGGCCTGCCGGAAGAGATCCGTATTGACAACCTTTTTAAAGGCATTAAGAGTGGTGATATGTCGGATCTCTTCCAGCAGGCCAATTCCATAATTTTGGAGTGGTAGATGAGAAGACCCTCTGGGTAACCGCAGCCATTCTGGTCTTCCTTGGCTGCAATAAATTCTTCCCCGAGGACCTGAGTGTACTACCTTCAAATGGAAGCAATAAGCCCTGAAATGTGTTCTCCTGAGCATGATGAGTCTACAGATGTACATTGATTTAATGCTGGCCCGGTACATACCAGCCTTACGTGACGCCCTCGTCACATGCTAGGGTTGCCTGGGGGCAGAGCGCCCACACGCCCCGCAACCCTTGCACGTGATGAGGGAGCAACATCCAAACAGCGCCGTGCGGCACTTTCGTAACCAGTGTACCAGTGGTGCACTGGTTACTCTGTAGCTGCAGCATAGAAAGGATCCACTTTTTGCGGGCTCTTTTCCCACCGGCGGGAGTCAGGATGGTATTGCTGTGCCTTCCTGGTATGTTGTCTGGGGACCATATATGGGGTGCTTGTGGGTGGGTGGAAATGGTTATGCCCAAGCAGGGGCTAATGCATTTTCCGAACTCTTGCAGGGTTCGGCCTCAGCAGATCACCCCCATCTCTATCATTCTGTGATCATATTTGAGAATATTTGGAATATGACATATTCTAGAATTTGATAGCAGTTTTAGCATTAGAGAATTTTGTAATCAACTATAATATTTAGCATCTAGTGGCATTTTATAGCTAACATACAATTATACTTAGTTTTAAATATCTGATAATTTTGTATTTGTATTCCAACTCTCAAAGCAAACAGAGAGATGTCAAGTCCAAAGCATATAAATTTCTAGGTAAAAAGGTAACACTCAAAATGAAAATGTTGAAATTTTAGTCAGAATTGAATTACAAATTTAGAAAACATTAGGCACATTTTTCATATTTGTCATGAAAAAGTTCAGCATGACAATTTGTTGGAGTCTAACAAAATAATACAAATTTGCCCTAAATAAGTCTCTCTCTCTCTCTCTCTCTCTCTCTCTCTCTCTCTCTCTCTCTCCGTTTTCTGCAATTGGTATGAATATTCTCTCAAATGTTCCAAGTGGAAGAATTTACTTCTGCCTTTGAAGGGTAAAAGATTGTGTGAAGAACTGCATGACAAATGACTTGTAAAAGGATTTGGATTTTCTGACAGCTGGGGAGGGGGTAGTTGTCAATTTCTCGATCTGAAGAGAATAGTTGACAGCATTGCTACTGCTCAGAACAACTTCAGTAAACAATGTTAGGGTACTACCGATGTGACTTCTGCTGTAAGCCTTATGTATAGTACATAGCAAAAAAGAAACAAACAAAAAAGCAAAACCCTCATTCCCTTACTAACAGACTTTGCCAGCACTTCCTTTCCATAAATGAATCAGTCTGAAGTTGCCTGTTTTAGTCTAAGTCATCTTAGCACAGGGCAGGGAATTGAACTGTGTTCCAGTAGGATGAGTTTCTGCTGCAAAAGTAAGTTAATGTCATGGGACACACTTTCCAAGGTTCAAATAGTTTAGATTTATAACTAAGTGAAATATTGAATCAAGGTTCACAAGCTTTAGTGCAATTTTCTGGAAAACAGATCTAACAGAATTTATAACCAAGAAAAGATATTTTTCCCCCTCAGGGAAGTTTCATATTGCCCCCACTTTTAACCACTTCCAATTGCTGCTGCTGCATATTAATATTGTATGTTGTAATATTGTTAATTGTTTTATTATAGTTTCTGTTGTAATCCTCCTTGATTCCTCCGGGAAAAGGCAGAATATAAATAAATTATATCATTATTATATTAAGATGCTAGAAAACTTAACTAGGAAAAAAAATGTCCAGACCAGTTCTTTTAAAGAACCACTAATCCTTCAAAACAAGAAGAGCACCACATTAAATGTCATTTAACTGATATTGACAAATCTGAAAGTGCAATCAATTCTTAAAGATGGCACCAAAAGGCACCTGAATTTTCCCCCCTTGATTTATTGGCAATGGTTTCCATGTCCTGCATACGATACAGAAAACAGCAATCTAATTATATCCAGAAATCTTGATTTGAAGATAATTTAATTAATAATCTATTCTGACTACTGATCTTGCTGACACATAAGGCTGTGAGGTTATGGCAGGAAGCCCCTCTGAACCATTTCAAGCAGCCTTTTAAGAAGCCATCCAACAATGAAGATTAAACATTAGCTGATTACCGACAAGTAATTAACAATGTCAACGAAACACAGAAACTGAATTAATAATAATTATATCATCAACATGATGATCATCTTGTAGAGAATCCCAGAGAAGAGGAGAGGTTAATTACTCACTGCTAGCAGAAAGCACCAAGTCAACCGCAACCATGCTTCTTGATGGTGTTAACTGCCAAGCAGATAATTAATTAACATCATAATTGTAATGCAGCCAGCATGAAAATACTGAATTATTATACTATTTCCTTCTTATTACCTACTCCAGACACTCATACCTTTGGGGTGAATACAGATCGGCAGTTTTTCCACCCAATCTTCTAGAAGTATCTTTGGAGTGGGAGTCTGCACCACACTCCATCTACTTTTCTTCATTGAAATCAGTGTAATTGAAGGGCTTGGTCTGTGCAGAGAATCTCATGCTTTCTAGCCATTCCTCACCTTCCCATTTTGGGCCCCCCCCCCATTATTAATTGTTGTTCATAAGCACTGTTCCTTCCAGCATATTGAAATCCTACATTTACATTTGTGGTTTCTTTTTCAGAAGTTGATCCGGTTTTGGGAATTCAGCGATGTGTCACCCAATGCTTCTTCCCATTTTAGAAGGAAGGAGGAGAAAACAGTTGCCCTAGATACTACATATGCTATGCATTGTTCACTTGTTGTTGTTTGTTATCCCAAGTTGATCTCAACCCATGGTGATCCTATAGATGAGACATCTCCAAAAACCCCTGTCCTCCACTTCTCTGCTTGGTTCCTGCAAATTCATACCTGTATCCTCTTTTATAGAGTCCAACCATCTAGCATGCTACTTTCCTCTCTTTCTTCTTCCCTCCACCTTTTCTTGTGTTATTGTTTTCTCTAATGGGTCATGCCTTCCCATGATGTGGCCAAAGTATGAGAGCCCTAGTTTAGTCATCTTGGCTTCCAGATAGATTTCTGGTTTGATCTTTTCTAAGACCCATTTGTTTGACTTCTTAGCTGTCCATGTACCTCAGCACTCTTTTCCAGCACCACATCTTGAATGAATTGATTTTCTTCTCATCTTTCTTAACTGTCCAGCTCTCACATCTGTACATGGTAGTAGGGAACACAATGGCTTGTGTTCTTTCTACATTCCTCCACCTTTCCTAGCATTGTTGTTTTTTCCAATGAGTTTCCCTTCCCATGATGTGGCCAAAGTATGATAGCTTCAGCTTAATCATCTTGGCTTCCAAGGAAATTTCAGTCTTGATCTGTTCTTGGACAGTATCCCCAGAACTCTTCTCTAGCACCACATCTCAAAATAATTGATTTTCCTCTTATCCACTTTATTCACTGCCCAGTTTTCACATCCATGCATGGTAATAGAAATACAATAGCTTGTACGATTCTAACTTTCTTCAGTCCCCACTCCAATAAATGTTTGATCCTAGGCATGAGAACTCTTTTACTATTTCTATTTTCTCATTGTCTAGTTGCTCTAGTCACAGTCACTCAGGGGAGGGGACAAAGGAAAGGCCCTGAAATTCTGGGAAGGCTCATTCTGGAGCCTCAAAGAGATCAGCAGTAGCAGTGGGTGGTGGCAGTGGCAGAAACATGCAGTCAGTCCCATCATTCCTGCTGCACACTGCTGTGACAGCCTGTCTCTTTGGGGTTGTAGGAGCCCTAAAGAGACAGGCAGTCTCTTCTGTTGGGGGAGGGGGTGTTAAAAATGATCCAGAAATCAAATATCCACACTGTATTCTGGTGAAAAATGAAGTAGCCACAGAACATATGCAAGAGTTATCTCCATTCTTAAAACATACCGACTCTAAAAATAACAGTGCTTTTAGGGCATCCACAAAATCACCTTTGACCCCATTTCCACTGGCTTATAAAGCAGATCAAGACTTGGATTATGGGGGCATTGTTCCCATTTGGGCGCACATTCGATCCTCATTGCTCCTATTTCGTTCCCATCAGAACTCGGATATGATATCCATGTAATCGATTTTTTCCAGGGAAAACCCGAATCAGGGGGGCTCGAACCCGGGTTAATTTGACTGTACTTTTTTGGAGGTTTTTCCTGCACTTCCCAAGTCCAATCCGGGGCAAATGACTGGGAATGACAAGGGTGTCCGATTCGGGAACTTGGGCATGGGAGGAGCAGTACTCAAGGGGCTGGCCTGGGGGTGTCACCCACTTTGTTCTCTTTCCTGCATTCTCTTTCCTGCATTACCAGCACCATTTCCCCCGTTCACATAGCCTTTCCCCCAGTGGAGTGGGAAGCAGGGTAAGGTGATCGCATTTGTAGACAAATTTATTTTTAAAAATAATTAAGCTTTCAATCACTTAGGTGCTCTGTCAGGTGTCCAAACATAGCAAATTGCTAGCTTGACCTCCAAAGGCGGTAAACACATTACACCCCCCTGTAACCTCCCCCCTGCTCCACATTCATAGATCAACGTGTGAGGAGAGCCATTGAACACCATTTTTAACTATAATTTTTTATGCCTGCTCGGTCGCCCCCCCCCCCGACAGCCCAGAGAGCAATGGGGGAGGCAAAGGGACTTGGGGGGATGGAGGATCCTTCTCCTTTTCCCAGAGGGGCTCTGGGACGGCACAGGACAGCTTGGGAGGCAAAGGGACTTGGGGGGATGGAGGATCCTTCTCCTTTTCCCAGAGGGGAAAAGCGCCTAAGTGATTGATTGACAGCTGCTTTAAAAAAAGAGGTTCCAGAAGGGCAATGGAAACGGGGAGCAAATTACTCTGCTTTAAAATACAGTGGGGGGAAATCCAATGGGAACGAAAACATGGGTCAAAATAAATCGAGTCATTTTGCAGCCTTTCGTAATGGGAATGAAGGACCAGATTCAATTAGGACTAGGGGGGGGGATTGAGCCAGAATCGCAACAATATATGTTGCTTTTTGTGCCCAGTGGGAATGGGGCCTTTGATAAGAAAAGTGTAAAAGCATTTAGGGAAAACAGCAGTACATTGCCTTGTCCCCCCCTTTTCATTGTGACAACAACAGTTTCTGGGGATGGAACCTAGTACCATTTCATGTACCTAGCAGAGAACTTGCTGAATTGTTGCCTGGCTCCAGGTATCCTGGTTTCTCATGACCTTCTCAAAGAGGACATTAAGATCCTCAACCACAAAATACCTAACAACAGTATGCTAAGAGTGAGCACACATCCCTACTGACAGCTCATTGAAAAAAAGACTGACCATTATTCTGGAAGAGGAGGCTTCACCCAAGGATGACTTAGATCCTTTGAAATGAATCAACCTTACCACAGCTTCATGAGCTGGACATTCAGAGAATATGGTGACTCAGAGAAGACTAGCTCCTCTTAACACTCCCCTAGGGGATGCCTCCCTTGACTCCAAATGCCTTATACTCCAAACCCCTAATAGTCCAAGCAAGCAAGCAACCAAATAATTGGTGGCATAAATTTATATCTGTTGATTTGATAAAGGACAAAAAATTATTATCTTTCGCTGAGCTAACAAGTAAAATGGGAACAAGAAATTCTTTGTGCTTTCAGTATCTTTGGCTAAATAATTTCTTGCTTAAATATCTGTAAAATGGAAATATAGGTAAAATTATATCTGCATTTGATAGATGATTATTAAATAGTATTAAGCTAAGATATTATTACTGTACTCTAAAAATATCAGCACAAGTTGGAAATGTGAGGAAAGCATTGAAGATTTGCTTCACTTCATGGCTGATAGGCCTGCAGGTTTGTTTGTTTACTTTCTTTAATTTTGGAAAAAAATGACTAAAGTTGCAGTCACTTTGAGCTGAAAGACTGGATATCCTACATCTAGGAATACTATCTACTACGTCTTGGATAGGTATCTCAATAATGTTTTAAGAGATGAGCTGGTAGAACTTGGTAGAAAATCCTTTAACAATAGCCAAATTAGTTATAGATGCCAAGTGTAGATTAGCAAACACAGGTTCCTTAAAGTAACTGATTAATCAAATATGGTGCATTGCCCCAAGGTTAAATTAGCAGAATTTGTCCACTTAAATGAAAATAACAACTGCAACAAAAAGGCTGGGTAATGCAGAATATTATACATTTTTATATGAAGAAATGTAATTTAGAGATTGATGCATATAAGATTTTTTCAATATTAATGCATCTTTCTTATGCAGACACTAGATTGATAACATCCATAATATAAAGTTTATGTGATAAGCATTAGAAAAAGCCATTAGAAAAATAAGAAGATTTAGAAGGCTGACTTCATTGCTTCCATAGCAGCGGTTCCCAACCTTTGTTGGGCCACCCCCCCCCATTGCGGGTGAAAGTCACACCCGTGGCCTCCCAACCAATCAGGGAGGCAACTGGCATAGAAGGGGCGGGACTTCTGGCCACAAAGGCCGCTGGGGCTTGCAGCCATGGGGAGAAGCGGAGGAAGAGGAGGCGTCCTCAGCCCCGTCTCCTTTTCCTCGAGGGTGCCTTCACCAGCACCCGTGGAGAGAAGCAGAGAAGGAGGAGGCATCCCCCTGTCCCCGTCCCCTTCTCCTTGCGGGTGCCTTTGCCAGGGGGCAGGGGGGAATCCCAATCTGTCAACCCCTGAGAAAGGGGCCGCGACCCCCAGCTTGGGAACCCCTGTTCCATAGCAATTGAAACATA
>NC_056524.1:142779935-142851593 GCF_019175285.1 Sceloporus undulatus | reverse complement strand
TGCATATAAGATTTTTTCAATATTAATGCATCTTTCTTATGCAGACACTAGATTGATAACATCCATAATAGAAGGTTTATGTGATAAGCATTAGCAAAAGCCATTAGAAAAATAAGAAGATTTAGAAGGCTGACTTCATTGCTTTCATAGCAGCGGTTCCCAACCTTTGTTGCGGGTGAAAGTCACGCCCGCGGCCTCCCTGATTGATTGGGAGGCCAGGAAGGGGCGGGACTTTTGGCCACCTACAAGCCTGAGCGGCCTTTGCGGCCGGAGTCCCGCCCCTTCCTGGCCTCCCAACCAATCAGGGAGGCAACTGGCATAGAAGGGGCGGGACTTCCAGCCACAAAGGCCGCTGGGGCTTGCAGCCACGGGGAGAAGCGGAGGAGGAGGAGGCATCCTCCGCCCCATCTCCTTCTCCTCGAGGGTGCCTTCGCCAGCACCCGTGGAGAGAAGCAGAGAAGGAGGAGGCGTCCTCCTGTCCCCGTCCCCTTCTCCTTGCAGGTGCCTTTGCCAGTGAGCAGGGTGGAATCCCAATCTGTCGTCCCCTGAGAAAGGGGTCGCGACCCCCAGCTTGGGAACCCCTGTTCCATAGCAATTGAAACATAGCTAATTCTGTGAGCTTTGCTACTGTATATACTTGACTATAAATTGAGAAATGTATGTCCCAAAATAAACCCTAAAATCCTGGGTAGACTTATATACGAAACAATAACTAGTACAGCTTAGAAAGATCCTAAAACAAGCAAGCCTGATGCCCCACTCTTGGTGCCTCCAGACACTGTGTTTTTCTGTGTGCATGTGAGTGAAAGAGGTTCCAAGTCCAATTTGCAAGACTTCTCTTCCCGTGGAAAAAATACCTCATTGAACACCACTTGCTTCACTCCCCAGTCTGGTTTGCAATCCTCCTCTTCCCATAGAAAAACCCATTTAACACTACAGTCAACCCTTCCATTTTGCAGGAGATCCGTTCGACACCACCACCCCCTGCAAAACCGAGACTCACGATATTCAAGCCCCATAGGCCACATAGGATTAAATGGGGTGCATCCCTGTGAATACGTGGGGGTGAGCCCCATTAGGGTTAACGGAGGTGACCCCTCCATGTATAAGCAAGAATGCGGATCTCAAGTCTGCAAGAAAGGAGGGGCGACTTTGCTTGCTTCCTTTCCCAGTCCGATTTGCAAGCCTCCTCTTCCCATGGAAAAAATACCCCATTTAACACGACTTGCTTCCCTCCCAGTCCAATTTTTCCTCTTCTCATAGAATAAACTCCTCCACATTTGACACTACTTACTTCCCTCCCTAGTCTGATTTGCCAGCCCCATCTTCCTATGGAAGAAACTCCACATTTAATAGCACTTGCTTCCCTTCCCAGTCTGATTTACAAGCCTCCTCTTCCCATGGAAAAAAACACCCCATTTAACACCACTCGTTTCTCTCCCAGTCCGATTTGCCAGCCTCCTCTTCCCATAAAATAAACTCCACATTTAACACCACGTGCCCCCCCCCCAGTTCGATTTGCCAGCCACCTCTTCGCATGGAAGAAACTCCACATTTAATATCACTTGCTTCCCTTCCCAGTCCGATTTACAAGCCTCCTCTTCTCATGGAAGAAACTTCACATTTGACACCACTTGCTTCCCTTCTCAATCCAATGTTAAAACTTCTCCTCCAGCACCTGGGAATTGGTGTTAGGTGGTCAGGAGAGATCCAGAAAAGGAAAAGGAAGAATGGAAGTTGTATTTTCCTCTTTCTATCCTTCCTTATAGCCCCCTAAGTTTACCCTCAACTTATCCATGGGTCATATCAAAATCCATTATTTTGACCCTGAAATCTTCCCCTGACTTATACGTGAGGTCAACTTGTATGCAAATATATACAGTATATTTTGATCTTCCTCTCCTACATAAGAGCAGTTTTGTTATTGAACAACCCAAAAGGATGCTGAAAAACAACAACATTGTTTTATTCATTTATATCATCCCTTTTCCCTGAGCTGGGACACATTAGTTAATAGTTAAGACCACAATAAAAAACACACAGTTAAAACATACAAAAAGTTGTTATTAGAATATAATTCAATTGTCTAAAGCCACTTAGAACATGGCCATTAAACAAAATTAAGCAGTCTACTTTAAAAAAAATCTTTGCAGTTAGTTTCTGAAAGCCTACTGAAACAAAAAAAGTTTCACCCACCAATGGAAAGACACAAGCTTATCGTATGGCTTGCAGGAATGAGAATGGAATGGAACAGGGGGGAAATGGATGTTACCACAGATGAGAATGCCGCCAGTGCTGCCGGGAGTCCTCAAACCGTTCCCCAGCCATTTCATGGCAGCCGATTTTGAAGATCTGTGATTGCAGATCTTTGGACAGTTCACATTTCTAAGCGTTATTCAAAGGCAGCCCCATGTACAGCGCATCCAAATGGATGTATACCTAAGGCACACATCACTGTGGCAAATGTATTCCTGGCCACTTCTGAAACCTTCTGTCTTCTTCCCTCTATTGAAATTGCAGAAATTGTTTTGTCAAAGCCAAAGATTTTTACTTCTATCCTCCATGACCTCTTGTCCTCCATGAACTCTTCTGCTTAAGTCATCTTTTCCCTAGATCTTTTTGATTCTCTCTTCAACTGGATTATTAGTTTCCGGGCACCGTACAAGGTATTGGTAATAACCTTGAAAGCCCTCCATGGTTTGGGTCCAGCATTGGGTAATGCCTTCCTCCATACAGTTCACCCAGCACACTCAGTTCCTTTGGGAAGAATTTAGTGCAGCCAAAGAAGACCAGATTGGCTGTGGTAACCCAGAGGTCCTTCTCATCTGCCATTCCTAAATTATAGAATGGCCTGCCGGAGGAGATCCGACATATCACCACTCTTGGCACCTTTAAAAAGGCGGTCAAGATGGATCTCTTCCAGCAGGCTTTCCTGACTGACCTTCCTGCTATATTGATATGGATTGCTGACTGTCTCGCTTCAATTAGGTCTGTTTTAATTAATTTTAACTGTATTTTATAGTGTTGTCATTTTATGTAGTTTTAAGATAGGAGGATTAGGTAATTTTTAGTTATGTATGTGTTATGTATTGTATTTATGTATTTTATTGTAACTTGCCTAGATCCTTTATGGAGGGGCGGAATATAAATAAAAATTATTATTATTATTTCTTCCTTTGATTGCTATTTCAATGTTTCCACAAGGAGTAGCTTGCTCTCTGTTTTCGTCTTTGCTGCACTTCATCAGAGCTCTGTTCTTGGCCCTCTGCTATTCTCTTCCTATATACTACCCTTAGGTGAACTTAATACTTCCCATGGTTTTCAGTTCCATCTATATGAGGATAGCTCCGAGCCTAGACTTTATCCACCTCCCATTTAGATGCTGCATACTGTTGTTTCAGGCTCAACACACCCCAAACCCAGACTGTTTATCTTTTCTCTCAAGTCCTTCTTTCCACTGTACACTTCCCATATTCACTGACATCAGTGTAGCCTATTCTCTCTGATTCTTCTCTTCTTTGTCTACAATATTCAGTCCATCATGAAATAATATTGCTTTTTCTCCTTGCCACACTGTGATTTGTTGTTGTTGTTATTTCAAAACACACAATTTTGGCTACTGGGAATCAAAATATTTTATATCAGCTGGATATCTGATACAAATCTTCATAACTATGTTTTAAAGCCACACCTATCATAACAACTCAGAAAAGGAGGAAGAAAGGGGGGCAGATCAATGACAGACCGAATCAGCTATAGGTGGACTGAAGGTGCATTCCACCCAAGTTTAGCTAATCTCCATAAAGAAAAGGAGTCCTGAAAGGCAGCCACTGGATAATGAAAATTAGAATGCTTTAGATGGCTACTAGATTGTTCATTTTAAATAATGAATTGAAAGTCTAATAGGAAAACTCATAATACCAGCCCTCTTAACATTAACAATTACCATGATTAACAATGATACTCACAACTCATTTTTCATTAAAGACTATGGGCAGAGATAAGCTTGTTTATATAGACTAGCTTTTGAACCAAAGAGCCATTTATCACCTTGAAAGCCATGAAAGGACAGAACAGCACCCAGCAATTAAAACTTACAAAGTGACCTTGTGACAATTAAAGACTCAGCCTCCTGTGAAGCAACAGCAAAGCAATTGTTTTTAAATCAATTAGAAATGGAAAGATAATTCATTGGTTTGTTAAATCATACATCTTAGCCTAATGGCAAACAGCCCACATTCCCCAATATGTTAAGAGGTGAACAAAGATTTTGTTGGGTACACATGCAGATCTTCAGAATTAAATAAAAAGCAGAAGAACAAAAGCTCATTGTGGAGAGGATAAAATATATTTTGACTTCTATACTGCTACTTTTAGTTTTCAAGTTCTCATTAGTACTAGGTCCAAACCCCTTCAGTGCTTGATGAAGCAAAAGGACATCTCCCTGGTATAAGATGAGGACTGCTGAATATGATCATGATCACTTTAGGCTGGCTCCCTTACAGTATGTCTTACAGAAGCTCCGGAATACCATAGCTCTTCTCCCTCTAAGCTCACTCCTTCAACAGTCCATCTTCACTTGCAGTTCTATAAGCCAAAGTAAATTCGGCCCTGCAACCATTGTGTGGACCTTACCTACTTGCAGTAGATGGCAAAGAAAAGTTAAATATGCATCAGAAGCAGAACTGTTCTATAAGAAAAGGACTTGTGTTACTTCATCTAGTGTGTAGAAGGGAGAATTTAACCAGATCAAGTTCTCATCAGATTTCTGTAGTAACAGAAGGAGTTGTTTCTACCAAATGAATCTGAGAAGTTATTGTCAGGAAACAAAGGAAACATTCACAGCACAGCTATGTTTGGTAGTAGTATGCCCTCCCTGCCTCAAAGAGCTGTAGTGAAGCTAGGTGTTCCTTTATTTGTCATCAATTATGAGCCTGAAAATTTCAGTCCAGAAAAGAGTTAGAATCATAGAATCATAGAGTTGGAAGAGACCGTAAGCTATCCAGTCCAACCCCCTGCCATGCAGGAACTCTCAGTCAAAGCATCCCCGACAGATGGCTATCCAGCCTCTGTTTAAAGACTTCCAAGGAAGGAGACTCCACCACTCTCCGAGGAAGGAGTGTATTTCACTGTTGAACAGCCCTTACTGTCAGGAAGTTCCTCCTAATGTTGAGGGGAATCTATTTTCCTGTAGCTGCCATCCATTGCTCTGGATCCTAGTCTCTGGAGCAGCAGAAAACAAGCTTGTTCCCTCCTCAATATGATATCCCTTCAAATGTTTAAACACGGCTATCATATCACCTCTTAACCTTCTCTTCTCCAGGCATGGTTTCCAAACCCTTCACCAATTTGGTTGTCCTCCTTTGGACACACTCCAGTTTCCCAACATCCTTTTTAAATTGTGGTGCCCAGAACTAGACACAATATTCCAGGTGGGGTCTGACCAGAGCAGAATAGAGTGGGACTATTACTTCCCTTGATCTAGACACTATACTTCTATTGATGCAGCCTAAAATTGCATTGGCCTTTTTAGCTGCTGCATTGCACTGCTGACTCATGTTCAATTTGTGGTCTACTTGGACTCCTTTCACACGTAGTCTCGTTCAGCTGGTTGTCACCCATCCTATATCTGTGCATTTCATTTTTTCTCCCTAAATGCAGTACCTTACATTTCTCTGTGTTGAAATTCATTTTGCTAGCTTTGGCCCAGATTTCTAATCTATTCAGGTCATTTTGAATTTTGATCCTATCCTCAGAGGTATTAGCTACTCCTCCTAGTTTAGTGTCATCTGCAAATTTGATAAGCATGTCCCCAGTTCTGTCATCCAAGTCATTGATAAAGATGTTGAATAGCACTGGGCCCAGGACAGAGCCCTGTGGGACCCCACTGGTCACTTCTCTCCAGGATGAAAAGGAGCCATTATTGAGCATCTTTTGGGTTCGGCTGGTCAACCAGTTACAAATCCATGTGACAGTTACTTTGTCTAGCCTACATTTCACTAGCTTGAGTTATAGTAGAACTTTCTTATTTCTATTCTTGCAGTATCCGAAAACCCTGGAAAAAATCATGAGGAAATGTTATGGTTGGTTTGTTTACATATTTACATATTTAAGAATATTTTTATACTGCATTTCAATTTAGAAACAACTCAAAGCAATTTAGAATTAAAATAGATATGAATATAATTATATAAAAAGATAAAGTGATAGAATAATGAATATATAATTTAAAACAATTCATTTAAAACAGAGTAAATGACAATGTTAACAATCAGAAAAAATGTCTAGGCACAAAAGCTAAGCTGGGTCAGCCTTGGTTAGTACTTGGATGGGGGACCACCAACAAATACTAGGTACTGTAGACTATATTTGAGAGGAAAAAACCGGCAAAACCACCTCTGAGTATTCCTTGCCTAGAAAAATCCTATGAAATTCATGGGGTTGCCATAAGTCAACAGACACATAGATGTTTATTGCACAGGCCCTAAAGTGGGCCCGTTGCGTTACAAAGCAAGTGTGCGCAGGGGCACGCATGGAATGAGATGGGGCTAGGGACGGCATTTTACTGCACACTTGAATGCTGCCGCTGTCGCCGGGTATTCCAATCGCGTCCTCCTTCCGTTCCAGAGGGTGCAATTTCTGAGAATGGCTTAGAACAGTTCTCAGAAATCACACCCTCTGGAACGGAGGGAGAATGCAATTGGAACATTTTGTAATGCAATGGGCCCATTTTAGGGCCCGTGTGATAAACTTCATATATATACACATAGAAGTAGGTCTTTATTTGACAGCAGAAACACACAACAAAAAGAGTTTGTCTAATTTCAAAGTTGTGTTTATTAATTTAATTTAAAACTTACACATCTCTTATACTTTTAGGAATGTATATAAAACATTGTGTTTCTTAATTTTAATGTTTAATTTACAAACTTATTTGGTCATCTGTGGTCATGGCACAAGTAGGGCTGCAGACAGAAGGCTGAGAAACAGTGTCAAACACTGCACTTTACAGGCCCTTAACTTCAGATTCCACTAAGGAATGCCATAAAGAACAACACAGAGTGATAAGAGAATCCATCACACATGAATAAGACATACTTAACGACATTCAGCTACACATTTTCTAGACAATCATGTTCATCTTATTCTTTAAGGCATTAATACATTTTCATCTGATGTATTGGGCTACATGGACTTAATTCTTAGATCATATGCCACCAGCATGGAAAGGTTTTATAAGGAATTCCACTGGCTTCCTGTGAAAACTCTAGTCCCGTGGTGGTGAACCAACGGCATGCATGCTCTCTCTGGCATGTGAAGCCATTTTGGAGGGCACATGGAGAGAGAGGAGGGCAGAAGAAGAAGAGGAGGAACAGGTGTGCACCTGTTCCTGCTCTTCCCCCATACTCCTGTGCCTTTAGCTGCCTCTCCGGAGACAGATAAAGGCCCGGGGGGGGGGGGGTGAAGTAGAGAAACAGGTGCGCACCTTTTCCTCTTCTCCACCCACACCCTCCCGGGCCTTTAGCTGTTTCTGGGGAGGCACTTGAAAGCCCAACATGGTGGGGAGTAAGAGGAGGAACAGGTGTGTGCTTGTTCCTCCTCTTCTGCCTGCCCTCCCAGGCCTTTAGCTGTCTCTGGAGAAGGCCTTCCCCTGGAGGTCCCACCCTTGGAAGCTGGAAGTCCCACTCTCAGAGGGTGGAAATCCTGACCCTGGAAGTCCCAGCCCCCCCCCCCCCCAGAAGTTCCACTAGTTCCTCTAGTTTGGGCACTTGGGACCTAAAAGGTTCGCCATCACTCCTCTAGTCCATTGACAATTCTCCAGAAAGCACCATCTGGATGTTGGGCCCTTTACATCATCATCTGTACAACCGTCCTCTATACAATGGATATTGAGGCTCTCTGTACCATCATCCCCCACAAAGCCAAATTTCAAAGCATCAGGAATATTGTGCAAAGTTGTCTAAAGCCAATCTCGCCACCAAATGTGTCTATAAATATTTCAGCTCTGGTGAGAACATATATCTGTGGATCAATGGTATTGCCATGGGTACATGCACAGTCTCATAGTATACTAATGTTTTTATGGCTGACATGGAACAACGTGTTTTTTTAATTGATTTTATTGAAACTTAAAACAGACAATCAAATATACAAACACCAAACATACACAATAACACACTCACATACTCGATGCATTAACATACTTACAATGGAGATTCAAAAAGAAAAAAAATAGCAATAGTGATATATTGAGAGAGAACCCATCATTAAAATAATACATTTTTACATAGGGAATATTACTCTATGATCATTTTCTTTTCCCACTCCTATATTTCCCTTCTTCATCTTTTCCCTCTCCTATTCCTTACTTTACTTCTAAACTATCTCCTGCTTCTTTCCTTCTCATCTTAACTATCTTTGATCCTCCTTTGTTTCCTTCTCTTTCCTTCTAATTCCTTCTAAAACCTCTTCCCCCTTATTACTACTTACTTTTCTTTTCCAGTTCCCCATTCCCTACGACTACTACGCCTTCATCTTCACTCTTACAAACCTTCACTCTGTCACTTTCTCCTCTTCTTCTACCACTTACTCTCACCTTCCATCACTTACTTTACACTCTCTTGAACACTCTTCCTCTACCTTCATTCACTTCATTCTTCCCTGACTTCATTGATAACATTTCTATAACCAGAATTTATAGAAAAGAGGCTGCAATGAAGTTGTGCCATGAGTTCAATATCTCCATCCTACCATCAACACAAGCTCATACAAAAAGTTCACTTTCTAGACACCAATCTGAATCTAGAAAATGGCCAAATAACACTTGCTTTATACCTTACAGACATTATGCATGTTTCAAGCTTCTTTCCAGAACATGTCACAAAATCCATTTTCTACAGCCAACTCCCATGATACTATCACATGGAACAGAAGACACAATAGGGGAAATGCAGCACAGAATAAGTAAAGAGGTAGTACAGGAATATCTGGTTAATCTAAATGAATTTAAGTCACCAGGACCAGATGAACTACATCCAAGAGTATTTAAAAAAAACTGGCAGAAGTAATCTCAGAGCCACTGGCAATAATCTTTGTGAACTCCTGGAGAACAGGAGAAGTCCCAGCAGACGGGAGTAGGTCAAATGGGAGATTATTGCATTGTTCTTAAATAGTGGGATAGAAGTGGGATTATAACTGTAATCCTACCACACAACCTCACGGCTAGGCAGTAGCTATCCTGTAGTCATTCTGTGTGTCTGCCACTGCTTTTAATGAATGGGAAAATCCTGTGAATGGCTATCAATCACGGAGTTATCCTGTTATTGATGAATGTGCAGTAGGTCCTTCAGAGTAAATCAGAGAGAAGTTGGTTTAAACATGTTTAACTATGACACACTCCCAATGAAGGCTAGACTTCTTCCTCGGGATAAGCTGTCTTGATTCCCAGTTTTGGAGATAAGGCAGTGTATAAATAATTGAATAGAACAGAATCCTACCAATATGGATGCCCTATTTTTACATGGTAGCCGCCATACTTCTACCAGTTCTGTGGTTCAGAATGATGCATCATCCAAGGCATTCTGGTTAAATAAAATGGTGGCTTTCAGGAGGCAATTCCATTGTGAAGCCAAAAAATCTCCTTCAAATGAGCATTGCCCAAACATATGCCAAGGCTTATATAAAGAGCACTTTCGGAGAACTATGTGAAGAATCCTCCAAATGCATGAAAATATGTGAAAACAGCCCATACCCAGAACCCCTCATTCTGTCCAAACACTTCAGCTTTTCTCTGTAGCCCCTCTCAAAATGGCAAGAGGAAGTGATAAGAAATCACTTCTACTGAAGGGGAACTACAGAGGAAAATGAAGGTGTTTTGGCTTGCTATGTTTGCGTGTGGGTGAGTGCAACCTGCAGGTAGCTCGGTGAGAGGGGGTTACCTCTGTCTGCTACATAGTTGCTATAGGCAAATCTGTGTTCAAGTCTGTCCAGTAGTTCACCTACCTGGGAAGCATCATCTCCTCAGGTGCCAAGATTGATAAAAAGATCAATCACAGACTAGCAAAGGCATATAGTGCTTCCGGAAGGCTTCACAAAAGAGTCTGGAGTAACAAACGCTTGAGGCGAAGCACAAAAATCAGTGTGTATAGAGCCATTGTACTGTCTATTCGCCTTTATGGATCTGAAACATGGGTCACCTATCGCCAACACCTACGACTCCTCGAAAGTTTTCATCAGCACTGTTTATGCACAGTTCTAAATATACACTGGACTGACTATGTGACGAATGTTGCTGTCCTTGAACAAGCAGGGATCACCAGCATTGAGACCATGCTATTGAGGACGCAACTGCGCTGGGCAGGACACGTTTCTAGGATGAAGGACCATTGCCTCTCAAAAATAATATTCTACGGTGAACTCGCCACGGGTCAGCGTAAGAGGGGCGCTCCAAAGAATAGATACAAGGACTCCCTGAAACAACATCTCAGGCTTGGCCAAATTGATCACCAACAATGGTCCGCCCTGGCCTCGCATCGGGAGGCATGGAGACGCACTATCCACGATGCTGCAGCCTTTTTTGAAAGCTCACGCCAAACGAGTCTCGAAGAGAAACGACAACGCAGAAAGAACCACAACCCGGAAACATCACCCAAGGAAACTTTTTGCTGTGCCTTCTGCAACTGGACTTGTTTATCTCGTATTGGCCTTTTTAGTCATCAACGCGCTTGCAGAAAGCGCGGGATGAGTCCTTCTTGAATCTTCGTTCACGAAGAAAACCCAGAGACATAGTTGTCTTCCCCTGTTTTAGATCAAGTTAATGGTCCCTTCGGTGTTCTGAGGTCTATTGCTTGTTGCTTCATTCATTATTTAATGGGAGAAAGAGCAGATTTTAACTTACTCTGGAGCTTTAGATGATTAATTACACAAATTAATCAATTGTAGTTTGAAATTCTAAAAAAATACTGTGTCTAACTCTTATTGTTGTTATTATTTCAAGCACTGAAAAGGAAACGGTAAACACACATACACATACCAAAACCTTTGGGAGAGACTGCTTAGGAAGTGCTCATATTTATGGGAGCATGATAGCTTTAATTCGTACTGTGGAGTTGCTATAGGTATTTATTAATCAAACTAATTTACTATTCAATTAAAAAGTGAATTAGAAAAAATGCCATTATACTGGCTGAGGGCCATGCTAACACACACATCTTTCTTGGGTAATAAAAGACCATGAAGTAGAAGGTAAAATATAACCAGTCCTTTAAATGATTTTCTTTATTTGCTTATTTTAAAATAATACTGTTTTAAAATAAACAAGGCCGTAGCCTTTGCAAATGCAAAGCTACATGCAGGATAAGCCTCTCTCTTCCCAGCATCTCTCTGTGAGTGGGAAAGGAGAGCTGGTACATCTTGCCCCTTGCAAGATGCATTGATACAGTGTGGATTTGGACCTGACTTGTAAAAAAGCAGAACCCTGCTCCTGCTTCACCTGGCTTCTTGTAACAGGATTATGTCATAGAAACAATGGACAGAGGTTTTGCATTAACAAGAATGGCAACCTGGTGGTTAGACACACATGCTCATTGCTTTCATATGGGAATCACTGGATAACTGTGCAGAATTGCGAACCAGCATCTCGGTTCAGGAAATTCATGTGCTACCAGAAATGGACCAGATTTTCCAACTGAGATAAAAGAGGAACCCAATATATGTCAAACATCTGTATCAAAGACCAGTGTGTTAATGGACAATATTGTGGTTGTTGTTACTACAATACAGGAGATATATATATTAAAAAATCTCCCATTTTCATTCAGCTCACTCCACATATTTTTTTTGGGGGGGGGGGCTTTAAAAGCATATCTCTTTCTTCTGGTGTTTAAATGAAATATATTGTATTTGCAGCTGCTACATCTTTAAATAATAAGTAATTCTAGCTTAATTTATTTATTCTTACATTGTTTAAGTTTTGGTAGTTTGTCCTGAAAGATGATTAAGAAATATTAAGTAAAATAATAATAATTTAAAAAGAACTTCCAAAGGCCATGTCCCCATCCGAATTCATTCAGCCAGTGCACTGAAGGAGAACAATGAAAATAATAAAAATAAATGATTGTATATAATGAACAACGTGTCAAACAACAACAATCTTTACATCTCTCCATTAAGCACATTTCATCCACTAGACATTAAAACCCTACAGCTCCCAAATGGCCCAAGTCCCAGGAGCCTGAGAACATTCTCCTTTCTTTCCTCTCTATGAAGAACCTGTGTTCCATTTCTCTGCTCTTTATCTTTGGCTTGTTGCTGCAGATGGAGGAATATTTTTAGATAAACACCAACAGTCTTAATGAGCTTGAGTTGTTCTCAACAACTCACTTCTATCACACAGAAACTAAGAAAATGCTCATTGAGTATTCTGTCCATGTTAATTGTTAATTTAAACCCTTTACTAAAGTACAATAGACTTCTGACATATAAATATTAAAAATTAAATTTCCTGAGTTCATTATCTGATAATTAGAACTAAATAACATCTTAACTGAGAGACAAACCCCACGCAAAGCAAGTCAGTTCCATTTAAGATTCCATTAGAAAAATGTTTGAGCTCGTATGTAATGGACCATAAAATTTAATTTGGAAATGATATTACCCAAATGATGAAATGATACCAGTCACAAAGGGACATGTAGTCAGCCCTCATCTTTTCATTTGGTGTGATGCTCTTCTATTGATTTGTGTAGAATTAAAAAGGAAATACTTAATTTTGTTCTGAATAACACATGTAGGGTTTTTCAGGCTTTCTTTTCTCTGGATCCCTTTAGTATTTAAAAGTCAGAATTGACCACTGTAGCTCCATGTAATTACAAAGATTTCCTTATCTTTGCCTATTTGCTGAAGTCATCCTAAAGAAAGAGCCCCATAATCCATTGGCTGTCTCATATCTCATTTACATTGGTGGTAATCCCTATCCTATCTCAACGTTTAGGTAATGACTTTGGGATTAAATTGCATTTCTTGCAATTCTTTACTTTCAGAACCTACACAACACATCAGAAAGGCTGTCTGTATATAGGCCTTGTCAGGAGCCTGGACAATGCAGTATTCTAGAGATGTCTCTAGGTTTACAGTGAAAATAGCTTTCCTTGCAATAGTTTTTAAACACTGCAACATAAAGGTAATATAATTAGATACATAGACTAAAATCCCAGGTAGTGATTAGTAACCCTACTAATTAGGGATGAGTTTTTGCAAACTAAGTTGTTTCCAGCCACATCTCGAGATAAATATTACAGAGTCCTGTTATGTCTCCAGTGGTATTGCCAGGAGCATAATGGGGGAGCACAATTTTCTCAAGTTACTCATTAGAGATGGGGGGGGGCTCCCTTTCTTCCACTAACAGTTAAAGTCTGATGAGAGAAAAAAAATGCAAGCTATGGCAAAAAACAAAATGAAATTATTCTGAACCAGGCCTAAATTGAGGAAATTTCTAGTTCAAAGTATTGATTTACACACACATCATGTCCATTCTGAGCTTCTTCATGTTTTCCATACTTCCCATATAACCAGTCTCAAATGCCCAAATCCTGCCCAGTGATGTATTTGTTATAACCAAATCCTCGTCTTCCTTTCTTTCATTTTGAACCAAAAAACAACAACCCAGAAACAAACAGTTCTGACATTGCATATGAAAGTGAAATATTTGGGGTAATTATTGTAATTTAGCTGTTTCTTTAGCAGGCTAACATACAAAGAGGTATTTAGTATTACCATTAGCTTGTTAGACTTAATTAAACACCATAATGCGCTGTTACGATCACTATAAAAATGCTTACATCAAAGTCTTTGCTATGTCATTGACCTGTATTTAAATGGTAAGTATTTTTAGACTGCAGGTTATCATTCAAGCTTTGTGGTCTGCTTAGCGGGAGAACCTATGAGACAGTATTTGTTCAACTAGGACTACATTCTGACCTCACTGTGTGATCCTTGACCTGTTTGTCTCCATTCGAATGCCTAGTTTGGATATTATTCTTGACCTACGGGAGTTTATCGCATGCGATGGATTCCATGCAGAAACAGGATTTAAAAATCTGGAAAAAACCCGCAAAAGTGGGCTGATTTTCAGACACATTGGCATTAATAAGCAATAATTCAACATTAACCTGAACAGAAACTCGACAAATCCCACTCCTTTTTACTTTGGGGATTTTCTGAAAGTAAAAAGGAATGGGTTTTGTTTACTTTCCATTTGGGTTACTGTCGCATTAATGCTCATTAACCCTTACATCATGTGAAAACCAACCCACTTTTGCAGGGTTTTTTTTTCCAATTTAAATTTAATTTCTTCACGGGATCCATCCTGTGTGATAAACCTTCTAGGCTCTGTGGCCAATTAGCTGTTATACCAAATGTTTGATAAAATTCAGTTTATGTAGCTTTAGAACTAAATGCTTATAGCAAGGGTGAGAAAACAAAGTCTAGTCCACACACATGCTACAAGCTTCCCCAGATTGTTGGGGTTTTTTTAAAGCAAAAGTAGACTTCTGGCAATTTCTGCTTTCTACTGTACAGTGTAGGCATTTCTAGTTCAGATTAGGTTTGTGGTGGGTTAGCAGACGCCAGGCTCTTAGACATTGCCTATGCGTTACTTATTGGATTGTTTCTAGGATTTCCTCAGGACCTGGTCCATCTTCCCTAGTTCTAAGGGCAAGAAGGAAGAATCACACTGTCCTCAGGCACAGAAACTCACTGGGTGACCTTGGGCAAGTCTCACTCTCTCAAGAAGGCAATGACAAACCTCCTTTAAATAAATCTTGCCAAGAAAACCCTGTGATAAATTCACATTAGGGTTGCCATAAGCCTGAAATGACTTGAAAATGCACACAATAACAAAATGAGGGATATGTGATGCAGGGGTATGTCATGGAGCCACTTCAATATTTATATTAATGATTTAGATGATAGGGTATCCTATAGGAAATCCTTATCAACTCTGCAGATGATGGAAATCTGGGAGGACTAGCTAATACATTGGAAGATAGGAACAGAGTGCTCCCTGTCTTCTTCCTCACTTTTGCCATTCCTTGGATTCCTCTTTGTCCGATACCTTTGCAAACTGACATTGGGACTGGACAGATTGGCAGATTTGCAGATTGGCACTGCCACTTTCTGCCCTGGAAGCATGGCGCAGCCTGCACATGGCTCAAGAAGAAGCCCCAAACAGGGACTTCTTTTTGCACTGCAGAACGGGCATCATAACTGCTGCAGCATGGTGTTATGATGCCCTCTGTGTGCCACGCCATTGGGCACTGTACACAGTGGATGTCATCATGGCAAACCCCATGTAACTGGAGGCATGTCAAGATGGTACCCACAGTGCACAGTAGGGTTTGGGAGTATGTGAATGTTCCACCCTACCGCAGCCCTAGTTTGGGCCCAGGCCAGCACAAAGTGCCAGTCTGTCCAGGCTCATTGATAACAACTACAAGCTATTTGTGTTGTTTTTGGTGTCAGTCTCAATTCTTAGGAAAGCATAGTTAGGCAAAAGTAATTTCTGCTACTCTGCTGTTTTAAAGCTAGACCCTAACAGACTTGGCTTTGATATTCTTGATATTTAATAATTTTTTTTGTTTCCTTAACAAAGAAGCCTTAGGAAACTTAAATTACCCTACAGATATGCACCACCGATTTCTCTTCCAGTGACCTCCTGTTGTGATTGACAGTTTGGAAGGAATCTGATCTGTTGGTTGACCTCACCTTGTATTCTGACCAGCCCAGTTATCTGTTCCTATGAGCTTTGCTGCTGCCTGCTCCATGTAGTCACCCTGGTCAGACATGTCAAGTGTCCTCTCTCAACATCCTTGTGTGACAGAAAGATATCCTTTCCTGCCAAACTCCCCAACCCTTCTGGTTATGTACAGCCAAAGACCAGTGCATAGTCTGCTGAACTGCTCTGTTACAGGGTTTGATACCAAAGGGCCTATCTGTAGTCTTTACCAACATCAGAATCAGTTTTGTGGTAACGTAAACTTTCTCATAACCAACCCATTTGTGAACCTACCAGATGCTTTAGAGTCAACTGTTGCGGAGGCCTGCAAAACATTTAGATGCATGTGCATAACTCACCCTTTTGACAACTCAGACAAAAAGGAAGAAGAGGCAGATTGACACAAATCTTCTGATCAATGGAGTTCTGTATGAGTCCAGGGAGCTGGGGACTGAGGCAGTGAGGGACCCTGCTTCTCAACAGGAGATGGCAGAGACCAAAGACCCTGACTATGACATGCTTCCATCCTTTTTTGAGCAACCCCAAGAGAGAAATGCCAATTTCAATGACGGTTAAGAAGTAGATCCTGTCCTAATCAGACACCTGTGGTCTTGAATGTGCTGCCCATAAATATCCCACCAGTTCCTGTACAGCTTTTCATAATCTTGTACTGGCTAGGTTTTAATGACTCTGTTTACTCCTTACCGGCTTTGTGTATCTGGATTACTGACCTGCTGCAACAACTTCTGGGCTGCTGAGGACCATCCTCATGTTTCTCTTCTTCCTCTTGTTTAGATAATCTGTGACTTACCTGGACTAGACTAACTACCCAACAGCTCTTGCAGTCTAACTGTCTGCTCCTTCAAGCACTTGCTGGCATATTGGGCATGGAGTATCAGAAGCTGCTTAAGCTGCAAATGTCTATAGGTGGTAACAACTTGGAGGATACTAGGAGCTGTTAGTTTCCCACCACCTGCATTTCATCTATGAGTAGAAAGAAGCTATGTCCAGAAAATTATATGACTGACAAATATAGTGCACAGAGACCTGATCCTAGTTCAGCAGGCAGCTGCAACATGTTAGCTACAGAGAGATACAGGGAACTGTTCTAGAACACTTAGCACCTTTACCCTTGTCACTTCTGGCTACCTGTGTACCTCTGTCAGTCTCTGGATTCTATTCTGTAACATTTTCTAGGACTAGTTTCCATGGTTCCACCATTTCTTTGTTGTTATTGTTGTTGTTAACTGCCTTTGAGACCTTATTTTTACAGTCCATCCTTCATATCCATGGGGATCTGTTCTGGAAACCCCCATGGATAAGGAAAAATGTGGGACCTTGAGTCCCATTGTCTTCTATGGCAGGCTCAATATGTGTGCAACCACTAATACCGCAGCATACCCGTACCCCCACTGAAAGCAATGGGCCTTGCTATCTGCAGATGCTTACATTAGTGGTTAGCAAGCCCACGAATTTTGAGAGTCTGCTGAACACACACATACATCCTTTGTGTCCTCTGTACCTTCCTGCTTAGGGCACTTTAGATGACTGGCTGCTATGAAGCCACAATGGTGGTTTGAAGTTATTTCAGGCCAGACCTGGTAGGCAATGAGAATAAGGAAAACAAACATTTAAATACGTACAAGGGACTGTGGGATAAATGAGGAAAATGCTGATAAGTTATTGAAGCTTTCAGTTGGATATCTAGTGACAGACACAACTACAAAGCATGCTAGAAAACACAAGGAACTACAAAGTGTGATGGAAAACACAATGAAAGTAGAAAATACAATACTTATTACTACTTGCAAATATAAATAGACAACAGTGCCAAAAAATGCAGGACCAAATGAAATCTGGAATATGACACAGCACTCGACGCAAAACCCTCCTAACATAGTTACATACTATATGGTAGGGGGTGGGGATACAAATGCCTCACTATCCTTCATGTGGGCACCCTCAAACACAAACTGAAGAACAAGAAATAATGTAAGTCATTCCCCATGTTCAGATCACCTATGTGGACTGAGAATGTCTAATACTGTTTTTTACATTTGGCTGTGTTACAGAGGTTGGCCATATCCAGCCTTGGGGCATAATTAAAAACCCTCCTCCTGTCACTCTGCAGAATAGGATGAAAATTAATTCTTGTACAATGTGCTTTGCGCACACCAGAGAAAGTTGACCCTATCTATTTGCATACAGTATGATGGCCTGCTATCACACTCAAAGCAGCAAACAGCTTCCCTTATCTCAAAATGGTCCTCATTTGTTATTTCTTGCTGAATACACCCACCCCCATTATTTCCATGATTCTTTGTAATAATAGACTTTACCCTAATGAAACCTGCATTATGAGAAGGTTACAGTTCTGCCCTAGCGCCAATTAATTCTGTGCTCCTTTATTACTACATATGTAATTGTATAATTGATTTTAAAACTTATTTTGGTGACCTCCAAAGCATAAAGTATGTAACTCATTAAAGGAAAGGAATTTAATTAATATATCTATTAAAAAGGTATAGCAGGAAAGGATACTGACAAAAGCAAGATCTGTTGCACATTTAAATACATATGTGAAAAACAGCAGTGAGAGCATGTACTTTAGTAGCACCCTCTCCTTTGCTTTTCCAGCATATGGTGCAATTGTATTGCTCAGGAATAGCTGCTGAATAGCCAGAGAAAGCAGTAATTTCTGAGAAGCCCATATTTTTAAAATGAATTTCAGACCAATATGTAAAGATGTTATTATTATTATTATTAATACTACTATTATTATTTCTACCGCACCTTCTCAACAAGATCGAGGCAGCTTTCATCAATAAAATCCATACAATAGAATAGAATAAAATTCCACAATCCCCTTCCCTCCTTAACCTCAAATCAACAACAATAAGTACAAACATAACAATAACTATAATAAAATACAGTTAAGATCATTAAGACAATTACTAAGACAAGAAATAGGACAGTCAATAAGATCTTTAAGGCACCTTTTGAAAGAAGCCAGTTTTCCATATTATTATGGAAAGGTTTGTAAGCACAACACTATGAGCAGAGTACCATGTGGGTATAGGAATGGGGTGGAGGGGTGGGAAATACAACTAATAGGTGGCTGGAGGAGGATTTGTGCTTAGGGGCCTTCGGCTGCCCTTTATATCAGGTGCAAAGCTAGTGCACAAGGGTGCGTGGGATACCTCCTTTTGCGGTATCTTAAAAAGGATTTACAAAGGCATAACCAGGGGCATATACCGGCATATGCCAGTGCAAGCCACCAATAGGATTATAGCCAACAAGTGACTTTTTTAAAATAAAAGAAAATATTCGAAGTTTTGATCAAATCCTTGAGAGATCTCAGTATTTTCACTGGTCCCTTGATATCCGCTGGGGTTTGGTTCCAATACCTCCTGTGAATACCAAAATCTGTGGAGTTTCAAGTTCCATTCTATACAATGGTGTAGTAAAATGGTGTTCTTTATATAAAATGACAAAATCCAGGTTAGCTTTTGGGATTTTTAAAAACATATTTTCAAACCGTTTAATCAATGGACACAGAATTAATGGATAAAAAAGACTGGCTGTACTTTTCCTTTGCAAGGACTGACTACTGATGTTTTGGGGTTTTTAACCAACTAGCAGTCCATAAAAAGACACTTCATCTCCTCCCATGATTGCTAGGAGCATGAGGAACATTGGGACCACTGCTCCCCTTCTAGTTTTGTCTGAAGGAAGAGCACATTCTCTTATTGCCCCAGTAAAACTATTTTGTTATACTGTTTAAAGAAGGAGACTCCACCACACTCTGAGGAAATGTGTTCCACTGTCAAACAGCTCTTACTGTCAGGAAGTTCTTCCTAATGTTGAGATGACAAAACTATACCTGTATTAAAAACACTAAAATATACATGCATATTGAGTACCGGTTGTATAGAAATGGCAAGTTGTGGGAAGTTGCCCTTGACTTTGAGAAATGGAGTGTAAATCTGCATTAGCTCTTTGAACCTGAATACAAACAGCCTAAATGCAAACACACAAGAAAGGAAGGAGGAAATGTAATGAAATACAAAACAAATATTTAATTACAGCAGTGATGGCCACAGTGGACTTTGGGCTTGTACGCAAATTTGGCAGTCTTGGCAAGATAAAACAGCAAGACATTTCTTCTACTGTAGTATTTAAACATTCTCCATTCACGAAATATCACTGCACATAGAATGCTAGCATGTCAGCCTTCTTTAAAATCTAAAGTAAGTAATGACAAATTATAACTATGAAATACATTGCTTACTTGGACACTGGAACAGAGTGGTAGATTCTGGTATGGATAGAAACAATACCCCAAAGAGAAGTAAAACACAAAGCAAACTTCCTAGAGAATTTTTCCAACTCATGGAAGAAATGCAATTAATTGATCTTTGGATGGACAAAGAACTGAATATCAAAAATATCACTTTCTTCTCAGGCAGACATTGCTCTTGGTGCAGGATCGATATGATCTGGATCTCCAAGGAATTATTTACGAAACTAGGTAAGGCCAATATTTTACCTAAATCATTCTGAGACTACAGTTCGGTAACCATCTCCCTTAGACTGCAAGACTACACAAATAAGATGGAGACTGAATGAAACCTTACTGCACCAAGAAGAAGCTGAGTGCAAATTACTTTGAACTCAGTTTTCAGCAGTTGTGGTAAGCTGAAGAGAAAGGGGAAAAGTAGGAGTAAGAGAGAGAGAAACTGGGACATTTTAAAAACAGTTGAAAAATGGAATGGCAGAGGATTAATCAGGACTGTCCCCGCTGAAACGGGTCACACTCAGTAGGCCAAGCTCTACTGAGATGACACAGGAAGCAGACTAACTGTATTTATTTGTAAAACATTTATAAGCTTTAGGCCAGTCTAAGGACAGGAGGGCATTGGGTAGGAGCAAAGCACTAGTCAGTGGGCTCTTCTAAAATCTGAAGCTCTTGAGCACTAAACACACAAGCATGCAAATGCACACACACACACACACAAAGGATCTCACGCAGTTAAGCCTATATCAATTTCTTCACTGGAAAGAAAATAATTATGGTACAGTGGATCCTTGTTATACGCTGGGTTTTGGTTCCAAGATCCTCCGTGTATAACAAAATCTGTGTATGCTCAAGTCCCATTAAGTATAATGACATAGCAAAATGGTGTCCCTAATAAAAAAAGGAAAATCAAGGTAACTTTATACTTTTGTGGAACATTTTCAAACCGTGTATGCTTGAATCCGTGTATAAAAAATCCATGTATAAGAAGGGCTGACTGTACATCATATATGTAGCCCCATCAGAGATCTATGGCATCAAAGTTTCTTTCCTAACCCAAACAAAATAATAGTTTTACATGTTTGAGGCTTAGCTAATTTTGCATTCCGAGAGAGATGGGTGATCAAAGGAGCTTTTTAAATGGACCTGCCCATATTGGATTGGATTTGTGAGATAAGTTAAGGAAAAGGCAGTTGTGTAATTTGCACACAAAGTGGTCACAATTGATCTAAAACAAAGCTTTAACTTTCCAACTGGTTTAAATGGGGAAAAGACCATTGGATAATTACATCATTTAGCACATTGATTGTCCAAAAGTCAATTCTAATGATTTCAGAAATGGAGGGCATTGTGCTCTCCTCATTTTTAAGGAAAGGTTTTTGCTCAGCAGAGAGTCATAAATGGTGAATTTTTTAAACAAGACAATATGGAATAGCCAAGGAAAACAAAAGTTTCATTACAGCAAGCACGGTTTATTTCACAAAACCAAAAGAAAGCAAAACCAAATCAATGGGATACAATTAAAGGAACCACTTATCTCACCTTATAATGCAACAAAGTAAAAAAGGTGTGGGGGGAGAGAAGAGAGGGAAGATTCCTTTGTTTAAAACTGAATGTGTAACCATATGAATAGTTTCTGTCATTATTCTAAAAATTTAACATATACAGAACAATTAAATGAGATCACAGGGGTATAGTGTTAAAAAAAGAATTTTAAATAACTCAGGGAGAACTGAGTTAATTTTTCTATTCAGCCCTGAGGTTCATTCACAGACCTTGGACACATCACTGTCTCTCATCCACCCTCAGTACTTATAAGGACAAAATAGGATAACACACAACTCCTTTGAAAGAGGAAGCAATATACAAATGGTTAATAATTATTATCTTTGGTTTCCTGTTATATTTATTTAGGGATGTGGTGGCTTAGTGGTTTAGATACCAATTCTGATGATCAGAAGACTGGACGGTTGGCAGTTCAAAGCCTGAGTGCTGCATCATCATGGGGTGAGCTCCTGGGACTAGTCCCAGCTTCTGACAGCCTAGCAGTTCGAAAGCATGCAAATGAAAGTAGATAGAAAGTACCTTCTCAGTGGGAAGAGCGTTTGGTGCAGTCATGCTGGCCACTTGACACCAGAGCAATCCTTGGACAATGCTGGCTGACTCTTTGGCTTAGTAACAGCAATGAACACCACCCCCTACAGTCAGTTATGACTAGACATTCCTGTCAAGGGACTACCATTACCTTTTACCTATTATATTTATGCCTGGGGGGGGGGAGGACTTGTCTGTGCCTAAATTAAGTATCTTCATGCAGCATTTTAATAACAGTAGACTGTAAGGTTGATCTGGAGGAAAAGCGGTATACAAATAAAAAATGTTATTATTATTATTATTATTATTATGTAATGACATATTTTTGAGAAGCCAAAACAAAACCTCTTGTAATACCAAAATTTCCACTTTCTGTGTTAGTACAAGAATACCATGAGAAGCCTTGTAACTGAGCACATAAGGCAGAAGGAACCTACTTTATGGACTGATGACTGCAAGGAAATGTTTGGTTTGTAACTGGGCTTGTCAAAAAATTTCAAATACTTTATAAAAGGCCTAGTTTTTTCCTTCCTCTTCAGTTTACAAGCTGTATATTACCATGAATCTCCAAACTTATACACACAAATCTCTATTGTGTAGGTTTTATTTATGACGTGTTTTTTTCTACAGCCTCTTGTTTCCATCATGGCTCATCACTAAACACATCCCTCTGTGAGCATGAATTTAAGATTATTCAAGATGATAATATAAATGTGTGAATTAGTTTTATTGAATATGTTTCTTGTCTGCCATTTTTTTCTCCATCCGATACCACATGAATCCCCATGCGGTCTTCTGGTAATCCCCACTTTCATTTCACTTGCCAACAGCACCACCTCTCTGGCTTTCTGGAAATAAAGAAGACAAAGACAGGCAAAAAGATAAATGGCAAAAGTTATAATACAGGAAGGTTGTGCTACAGAAAAGGTATTACCCTATTATGCTAAGTAACAAATGGAGTCACTGGAAAGCCTGCATTTTTCATCTTATCAACTTGGAAATACATGGATATTCATAGCTGTTACACCTAACATTGTAGAAAAGAGAAAAGATATATATTTGCTTTGAAATTCATCAGATAACATCAGTAAATCACATGTCAACATCTCTTTTTAAAAAGTGAGGCTTTCAAAACCAGCTTCTTTTGCTTATGCTAACCTGCATAAAACAAAATAAATGAAATAAACATTACTGCTCAATCACTGAGACAAAATACCACTACGAAAGATTGTTTGGCTTAAAAAATATGATTGTTGTGACTTGAAAATGCATTTTTAGTGGCAATTTTATTATAAAGTATCCCATCAAACAACATTTTAAAAAATAGAGCTAACACAATACACTGCTAAAGTACTAGGGACATTATTCGCATATCAGGAATTGCAAGACAGAATTAAGATGCATTTCTTTTTTAAAAAATTGACTAACCCTGGAGTCCTAAGCAAGTCTACACAGGGGTACAGTACAATCCACAAGGATGAAGAGACATTACTAACAGCTAAATGGTATAAGATTGCATCCTAACCGGTAGAAGAGGTTATATGAGAAGGGCATCTCAGGATTATTTAGTAAGTGAAGAAGGAGCTTAACATATATATACTAGACTATCACTGTATTATTCCAAAATATTGTGTTATTACAAGGTGTTATTGCAAGATAGTGTGTCACACTGTCATTTACAATTATGTACATATACTAAACAGAATGCTAAGATAAGGGCTTAATTTTATCTATTCCTCTTTTAATTGTTATTATTTTAGAATGTACGCCTTGGGCAGGCTTTTATATTCTCTTTAATTTTACCGACTTTGTACAGTGCTGTGTATAATTACAGCGCTTTAGAAATAAAGTTTAATAATAATAATAATAATAATAATCAGTACCATGGCCTGGTCACAACTAGCTGTTTTATAGGCCACCTCATTAGGGCCAAGTGCACCGCCCCTGAATACCATGGGACTTGAAGTCCCTCATTTTTTGCCATCCGCAGGGGGATGGGCCCAGAATGGAACACCCACAAATAAGAAAGGCCAATTTTATTGATTGTGATTTCCTGCATGGCAGGGGGTTGGACTGGATGGCCCTTGTGGTCTCTTCCAACTTTATGATTCTACAATTCTATGATTTATAAGCGTAACTGTTAAATTCTCCCTTCTTCTAAAATAAATGGAACTGGATTAGAATTTCTGGCTTATTAATGATTTACTTAATAATAATAATAATAATAATAATAATAATAATAATAATACATTTTATTTGTATTTTCCCGCTTCTCCCAATGGATCGAAGCGGGATTACATCAGGGTATATAATACAACAATACAGATACAAATGCAATTACAAACAATTCCAGTAACAATTATTAAAAACAAAGTATAAAAACAATCATCTGTCTAAAAACATGCAATATGCAATCCTAATTAACATCTTGAGGTAGGCTCCTGTTTGGGGAATGATATTCTATTATAGAGAGTCAGGGAGGCATGCTAATTGGAAGTGGTGAGTTTTCAGCGCCTTCTTGAAGGCATCCAGGGTAGATATAAGTCGGATCTCTTCCAGAAGATTGTTCCAGTGCATAGGGACCATGGTCGTAAATGCTCTTTGGTGAGCAGTTGTTAGTCTCACCTTGGGATGCTCGAGTAGATACTTCCCAGTTGTTCTGAGAGTGCGGGGCGGATTGTGTAGGGAGAGGCGTTCCCTCAAGTAACTCGGGCCCAAGCCATGAAGGGCTTTAAAGGTAATAACCAACACTTTGTATTGGGCCCGGAAGCAAATTGGCAGCCAGTGAAGAGATTTTAATACAGGTGTTATGTATTAAATGTATTAACCTTGTTCTTCTGCCTTATGTATCTTTGCCTATAGGAATTCAGTAAAACCTTTATCTTGACTTTTTTCATTATCCCACTTATTTTCATTATTTAAAACCTCATCTGTTCCGAAACACATTTGTGAAAATGTTAAGATGGCATTAGTTTTCTTATCCAGGAGAGAGTTAGTTATTTTCAGTTGATCGTAATGTCTAAGATGATTACAATGTTTAAGATTGTATATTGTTTACATTGTTCTACCTTAGGATTAGAATGGGGGGTTGAGAAGGGGATAAATTTGTACTTTATTAAATTGCTATGCTAGTTGCTATGCTTTTTTTTGTTATTTCTGTTGATCATCTGTTACGGATGCTATTGTGATTTGCTATGTTATTTTGCCATGTTATTGTTATTTTGCCATGTATTCTGGGGATTAATTTTAAGTTGTATTGATTTGTTATGTTAATTGTTATGTAGTTTTTATTGCTATTGTTGTTATTTGTTTGCATTCTTCTTGCTATTTATTATTATTGTGAATTGCTGTTATTTTTCATTTTATTATTATTGCTATGTATTTTTCTTACAGTTGTAAGGCACCTGGATTCTTCGTGATTGGGCTGGCTATAAATACAGTAAATCATTATTATTATTCATTGATTTCAAGTATGCTCCTTTTATTACATGTTTTTGCCCCTCTCCAATTCATGCTTTGGTAGTGGCAATTGAAACAGTAGAGGTGATTCCCGTTACATGTCCTGAGCAGCTATCATGTTGTTTTCACAGAGGATTTTAGATGTGGCATCATTTTGACCATCATTCCCCTCCCTCTAAATGCCCTGATCATCGAATGGGCTTTTCAGAAAATCAGCTGCTTCCAACAGGTGAGCTTGGACTTGCGTCTAAGTGGACATGCATTGCACTTTTAAATAAAAGGACTGGAAAATTTTACTGTTTCTCAAAAAGTATTTTTCCTTTGCATCCTGGATATGCATTTGGAGAGTAAGGGGGGATACAGACAGTGGCTTAGAGCCACCCCTGTTATGCTGGATTGGGGCCAAAGCAAACAGATGTCTGGCCCCTATCCAGCCAGAATGCACCCCAAAAAGGAGCGGATATGATCCACTCCTTTTGGGAGCTGAAAAAAGCCATCCCTTCCCCCTTAGAGCCAGCTTTTCCCTTTGAAAAGCTGGCTCTGGGGAAAGTGACATCTATCTGCCATGCCCCCAAGCAGGACAGAAGCCGGCTGGTGTGTAAATGCCAGTCTGGCTTCGATCCCACTTGGGGGCATGGCATGTCTAAATGTCACACCCCCAAACTATCCCTGAGCGAGCTTAAACGTGCTGCCAGAAAGACTTCTGAATCCTCTCCAACCACAATCATGCCCCTTCCCCATAGTTTTTGTGAAATTTAATTACTTTTGTAGTTTTCAGATAAGAGACTACCTACTTGATGTATAAATAGTTTTATTATAAAATTATATATAGTTGATTTTCAATAGTAAATATTTTCCTGTACTTCTCTGAACAGAACCCCCCCCCCCCCCCGAGAGAGATTTTTATTTGGAAAACTGAGTAACAGGGGGGCTCACTTTTACCAGGCCATTAATTGATAACACTTAATTAATCTGCCATGTGAGAGATCAAATGAAGATAATGTCCCAGCACTAGTAACACATATTGACTTTGTTATTCCAATTATGTGTCTGACCAGACTAGCCCAGACTTAACCTTTGAATCACCCTCAGCTCACAACTAGATCAGCTCCCAGGGATCTGACCTGAAAGACCTTGACACTGCTGGAGTGCCATATTCTTCCCTTCTAAACTCTTTCCCCTTCTGTCTGGCACATCTTGGAGCTCACACTGTCGTTTACAATTATGTACATGTACTAAGCAGATAAGGGCTTAATCATTAGTACCATGGCCTGGTCACAATTAGCTGTTTTACAAATCTGACTTTGTGGGGGTTTTTTAAGAAAAAAAAAATGTTAGGCAAAGTACACTTAGTTTAAGCTACAATAAATAAAGTCTGGCATTTAAAAAAAGGGCACATTGCTTATTGCAAATATTTAACCGTTTATTTAGTGTCTATTTCTCTACTCTTGTATCTTCTGGAATGGTGAACAACCTCATGTGGTGAGGTTTTGTTGCAATTAACCTCTTAAAATATCTTAAGGTGTATGTATTTATTTATTTTTAAATGTTTTGTTTCTATATTGCTTTTTTTTAAAGGGAAGCTGTGATCTTGAACCTCTATGTGCCTATTTTCTTCTATTATCCCATCAGTCCAACCAATATATTAAAGCTTAATGCCGTATATATAAATTATTGCATGTTGATGACTTATTTATTTATTTATTTATTTACAGCATTTATGCCCTGCCCTTCAGCCCTTATTTATTTATTTATCTAGGCCACTGGCATGTGTGTAAGATTGCAATCCTCTGCCCCTGGGGGTACACCCCAGGGCCCCAAAAATGAGGAGATACCCTCTTATGAGGTCTTTGATGATGCCAGATGCCCTTCCCTTCCCTCTCAGGGCACAACTTCAATCCTGGAGAAGGATCAAAGAGGCCTGTAGGTAAGCAGAGAGAGAAAGAAGGGATAGGATCTATAACTTTCTCATAAGCCATTCTGGGTGAAGGGCATTTTCAGTCAGGATGTGTCTAATTTCTGGTTTTTCAATGGAAATCTATTTTCCATAGAAGTGAGAAACAACCCAGTGGAGGAGGGTGGTAAACAACAGTTTTAATATTTCTGGTCTGTCAACAAGAATCCAGCAGGGCTTTGGAATAAAACAGAAATAACATTCCTTTGCCCTTAAAATTCCACCCTAAATCCAGTTATTTGTGTGTGTGTGTGTGTACTTTTTCAGTATCTGTAATAAAACCCCTAGAATCCTCTGTGCATTGGTTTTATTTTCATTTCACTTAATTGCTTTTCTTGTCTATTCCAATAATCTATTTGCTCTGGACTCCCCCTCCCACTTATACAGATGCTCAAATCCACAGATGGTCAAATCCTGTGGTCACTAATGGTGGCTTGTGAACATGGCTGTGCGCATTACAGACAACAAGACTTCAGGTAGGCCTCTGTTGTCCCCAGTGGCAGCACATGCATGTGGTCACATTGCCATTAGGGACAACAGGACTTCAAGGTGATGTTCTGGAAGTCCTGTTGTCCTTAATGGCATTGTGGCTGTGTGCATGCACCACAGCTGTATTGCAGTCTAAGGAGGCAATTTCTCTGTCAGAAGCTGTAACTCTCTCTGAGTTATGACAAATGTTATCAACAAGCATCAATTAAAGTAAGGTTAAAATTCTATTGTTAATTTTGGAAAGTTAGAAATCCTACCCCCACTACTAGAATAAAAGATATAATAACATTCTACTTAACCTAATACTGGAAAAACCTTCTAACAGATGCAGTAAAAATGAGACATGCCACAAAATCCAATCCCAGAAAATCTGGGGGTTGAGTGGGGGAATGTAACAAGACCCTATCAAACTTTTAACTCCTATCAAACTAACCAATTGCTCATCCTTTCTACAGAGTTTATTGCACATTTAACCCAACTGTACTCTAACGGGATGCACCTGGAACTTGGGGTGCAGGTAGGGGGAATTATCACAAATAATTTGTTGCCGATTCTGCCGGCCAAGTACAGCCCAGATGCAGCCTGGCTCACAGACATGCTTCGGCAGCTGTTTTCCCAAGTGGGAAATGGCTTTGAAAAGTGGCTTCCTAAGCATGCCTGGGAGCTGGGATGCAGCCAGGTGGTACTCGGCTGGCAGAATTGGCAGTGAATTATGTGCAATAATTTCTGCCTGCATCCTGTGTCCCAGATGCATCCTGTTAGAGTGTAGTTGGGTTAAATGTACATGTGATAAGCTCCTACATTAATATCAGCATGTGCCATTCTCAAAGCAAATTTCTCTGACACAAATTTCAAAAAACAACAACAAAAAACCAAAAAAAAAAAAAAACCAGCTTCATTTAATACCACTTCATACTGAACTAGCATTGTCTAAGCAGTTTACAACTGTAAGCCAATTGCCCCCAATAATCTGGGTACTCAGTTTAGTGACCTCAGAAGGATGCAAGCCTGAGTCAAGCTGGAGCCCTTTTGCTGGTATTGAACTCACAACCTTATGGTTTTGAGTGAGTGGCTGCAGTACAGGCATTTAACCATTGCACAACCAGGGCTCCAATACAACCCATTGAGCCACTGAGGAGTAGCTATTGCTGGGTGGAGCAAAATCTTTCTGCTTATAAAGGCAGAATGTGGTTCATCTGTAAAGGCAGAATGTGGTTCAGACATGTTTGGCAATAATTGGCAATCATTATTGTTACATACCCCAACATTGTGGGAAAGGCATAGTTACAGTTATAGTTTTTTAAGAACTTAAAAAATATAGCTAAATGGGCCTGAACAGACAGGCCAAAATAAAGCTGCTTCAGGTCACTTTGGAGGTATGCTGTTTAAATGTCACACACATCTTAAGAGACCAGAAGCTTCGCCAAAGCTGCACCCCAGACCTTAGGATTGGAACATGGCTTTGGCACAGCTCCCAGCCTCTTAGGACATGTGCATCATTTAAACAGCATACCTCCAAAGTGACCTGAAGCAGCTTTATTTTGGCCTGTCTGTTCAGGCCCAAATAGTACTTTTAAAAAACAACAACACTGACAATGTGTTGTGTGGTGAGATAAGCGTTCCTGTGTTGGTTGCTTGGGTAATAAACACGAAGAGAGGGAGTACCGCATGCCCATATTCATAATTTAATTAATGCAATATGAACCAATGTGTGAAAGGGCCACCACAGATACAGCTCCATAAGAAGAATTCCCTTGGGATTCTACATGTTTAAAAAAATGTTTCAGAAAGGGACTGGTTCACAAATTCCTTGCGAATCCACTTGTGACTGAAGTGAAGAATATGCACATCTGTCTGAATCAGTCATTGCCAGTGTACACCAGAAACCATTGCTCTCTAAAATATTATTTCTCCTGTTATTTATTCTGCTATAGAACTAACAGTGTCACAAAAACACAAGCCAAGCCAAGATGAGATTTAAATGAGCAGTACTGTGAAACACCATTGATGGCATGCTCTTGCATCTTTATTCAAGCATTATTCTGCTTTGGAAACATAATTCTGATGTTCCAGATCTTTGTGATGGTATCACACTTGTTTCCATTTAAAAAATGGTGGTTCGTGTATTGTCCTACCTTTCAGAGCCAATAACGCCCAAAAGAAGAAAAACCCCACTAGTCCAATTTTTCAATGTGATTAGAGACTGATAATAGATGCTGGCAATTGTCTCTATACTATATTGGGCTGGTTCAAAATTTTTAATGGTCATTCAAAAGCCGTTTCACATACATAGCAATTCTCATTTGTTAGAATTTATTTATTATTGGGCAAAATCCACAATGAACGTGATGTCTTGCAACAAAAAACATAGGAAAAGTTGCTCAGTTCTTATTTTTCAAAAGTTTGAATGTAGGAAAATGTGACTGCAATTGCTTAAGGAGAGAAGTCCTCTGGCTAAAAAAAATATAGAGAAGGAAAATTCCAGAGTAGCAGTGTTAACGTCTATTGCAGCAATAACAGCCTTGTAACTCCTTAAACATGAACATGTTTTATTAGAATAGGCTTTTGTGGAATGCAGTCTACTTCTTCAGATGTCTGCTGACCCTTTGTTGTTTTTGGTGAAAAAATTAAGTTCAGACATATTTTTAAAATTAACTCAATAAATTTAATGGCTCCAGTACTCTTGGTGCATTGGAAATGGTATCTTATACAGTAACTGAAACTTTAAATTACTATGTAAGAAACTAGAGGTCTCAAAATCTATCTTGATAAAAGATATATCTGATAAAATAGTTCTGAACTATCGCACCCAAATTAACATTTATATACAGAAGGATGAAGAAGAAAAAACAGAGGTGGAATTATTTTGAAGAAACTGATATTTTTTTATCAAATACTTTAAAAAAGTAATTCTTTGTTATGATACTATGCTAAGAAAACTGACAATATGAAATGTTAAATACTCTATTAATTTATAATTAAAGAGGTATATGAAAAAAAATTCTTTATGAACATAACTTATTAAATTACCCAGTATAATCATCCATAAGGTTTTTTTAAATAAAAACAAATAAACATAGATGCCTTATTTGAATAAGATCCAAGGTTTAAAAGGTATCTTATAAACAATTGGGAACAGAGATCAGACATGTATTTAATTAATTATTTCATGCCTTTCTCTAAATAGCAAAGCCCAGCATAGATCACACTATGGATATAAAACAATACACCTGAAAACTCTTTAAGTTATATATTAAAATACCATACACAGAGTAAGATATTAAAAGAATGATTAAATGAAAAACCAGTTAGAAATGCAGAAAATACAGTACAGAAAAACTAATTTACAGTTCATGTCTTATAAGAAGTAAATCCACTGACTCCCAGGTAAATGGGAAATAAAATAGAAAGAGAATCTCATGAAACTGTTCCCCTGTAATTATTGGATGATCCATGAATTGGGGTTGAATCTTGTTTCTTGCCAGCTGAATCACATTGTAGTATACACACTTAACTGTCCAGTTAAAGAAGCCATACTACTAAGGCCTGGTGTTCAAATTAAAACACTCTTCTTGTTCTATACAACATGAACCATTACTAAAGTGGGAAAAACTTTTCCACAAACCTTCTGTGTTGGAGGCCAGTGTGATTTTCATAAGCATCTAAACAAAAATTCAGTATACCCTAAACAATTATAACCTGTAAAAAAATTTTTGCAGGAAGAGAAACATTGCTCCATCCCCTGCTTACACACACACACACAAACAAAAAAAACAGCTTCATTTATTAGCACTTCATACTGAACTAAAAGTGTCTAAGCAGTTTTACAATTGTAAGCTAATTGTCCTCAACAATCTGGGTACTCAAATCTACTATTGGAAGGCCTGGATTGGGCTCACGGAAACAGTAGCTTTCTCCAAACTGAATCTGTCCCATCAGAATTGTTCAGTCACAGCTTCATTTTCTCTTGGGTGTGTCAAGGCAAAGAGAAGACTGAACTTCTTTTGTTTCTAAGCTCCATTCTCAAGGCACTTTTGCACTGGAAGAAACTGGGAAGCTTCGGTTTCCCCCTCCCCGAATCCCTCCAGAACCAAGTGCTGACTATCAATCAGGGGTTTTTAACCTGAATGCCCTCTTGGAGATATCGGGTTTAAAAGAAGGCGCCTGGCTGTCAATCAAATTTAGTTCTGCGATCGTCATGGGTGACGTTTCCAGCACTCATTGCCCATCGGAAGTGTGCTCCCCTCCTTTTTTTTTTTTTTAAAAGAACCAGCACCAGAATGCACAGATTTTGTCAAATTTAAAAACCTCTTTGTGTGTGTGTGTGTGGTGTGTGTGGTGTGTGTTGTGAGTTTTTGGGACAGTGCAGGTTATGATCTCTGGCCCTTTTTTCAACCCAAAATCAAGCAAATGCCATCTCTGCATCCTGCGTCCTCCCTCCTTGCCACCCAGAATGCCTCATACAACTTATAATAATAATAATATAATAATAATAATAATAATAATAATAAATTCCTCACCTCGAATGCCAGAAAAGGAGCAATGCCATGCATTCTTTGCTTTCCCTAGGCTACCCTGAATTCCTTAGAGACAGTAGCAAAAGCATTCTGTGTATCAATTTGCCAATTTGCCAAATTGGAAAGAGAAAACATTGTAAATTCGCATTGTAGCATTGATTCGCAAAGGAAAAAAGCCCCTTGCAAAGTGCCCTTTGCAGCATTTCCCTTTGCTGGAAGCGAGGAAATGAAAGGAAGAGTGAACAAGCAGCTAGCCACGTCCTATCTAAATATATATCTACCTGAAGCAAAAACCATGCACATTTTTTGCCAAAAATAATTAAAAATAAAAATAAAAAGGGAAAACTCCCTGCTGGAGAGCAGAGGCTTGGCTTGCTCTGTCCTCTGACCTGCCCTGAATTGACCCTGTCTCCTGCCTCTTCCTTCTCCTCCCCTGCTCTGTTATAGAATGCCCTCCATGGTTCCCTTTCCCCCCAGCTCCTTCATCCTCATCCTCCTTCTGCTCCGTCATCTTTCCAGTTCAACCCTCTGCCCTCCCTCTGACTGCCATTTTCAGCCCCCGTCAGTCACCTCGATTCCCCTTTTTTGCAGCCTGTCCCCTTTGCCTCCTGTACCCCCAATCCCAATTCCCCCTTTGCCTCCTTGCATCTATTTGCTTCCTATTCATCCTTCCCCGCTCTTTCCTCCTCCCCTTGCCCCTGAGGGGGAGGGAATCTCCCCTCTGCCCCTCCCCTGAACTAAATCCTCCCCTGAACTTGAACTGATCATATCGGGGGCAAGTTCATATTCGGCAGAACCCAGGTTTTTCAAAAGAAACTACTTTTGCCTGATTGCAAATGGACCTCTAAGGGGCATTTGACACAAAACGCTTGTGCATGCCTGATTTGCTTGTGGGAGATCGAGGCCAATATGAACTTCATGTGAAAAGATTGATTTCTGATCTGGAGTAAAGTGTAGTCTGAATGGCCCCTTAAATACAGGTAACTTGACTCTGGGGCAACATGTTGAACCTCTGCTAGTTTTCTGCAATGCTAAGGCATTTCTTTCAAGGATAGGTGCCCACTTCCGCTCTGTCTTCCCTGCAATGTCTGCACATAATCTAATATATAGAATCATAGAGTTGGAAAGATGCACAAGGGCACCCAGTCCAACCCCCATACCATGCAGGAACTCACAATTTTAAAGATCTGTATAAATAGTGTTAGACTTTAAAAGGGGAACCAAGGTTCTTAAACAGCTGTAATGGTGGAGAAAATTCTTTTAAAAGTATAATTTCCCTGTATATGATGTGTGCAAGAAAGGCCAACACATAATTATATATAAACACCAAAGCACAAACACTTGGGTTTAAAAGATTTTGCTCTCCTACAGCTGCATGCCTTTTGTTGCCTGATTTGAAAATCATAATAAAAATAAGGTAGCATAAATTAACTAAGAAGGGTCAGGGAGAACAGAGATCTAAGCTGGAAGGCTTTGCTGGGGCTTTCCTATTTTTACAATTGCCTGCCTCAACCCTCCTCCTGGTTCTTGAAAAATACCGAAATGATCTTGAAGTGCAAATCACATCGATAGCTTATTAAATCCCCCTACATAAAGACGATTCATGAGGGAAGGGGAGCTGGGGGCAGAGGGAGTAATAATCCTCCCCTCCCTGTCCCATTTGCTCTCTCTCTTCACTCTCATCCCATTAAAACTAACATATATTTTCTCCATTTCTCAGAAGCTATTGATGCTCACAATGGAAAAGAATACTGAAATCAGCAGAAGCCACACTGGGATGTCAGACTTGGAGCATTGGCTGCTTGGGACTGGGGGCGGGGAGTTGTGGGGGTGGGGAGGGCATAAATCAGTGCATGCTTGTCAACAGCTCCAAGCTGCGGAATTACTCGAGCGAAAATAACAATGGCTGTCATTGTGGAGCCAAAAACCTGTGATTATAATTATCACATCCCCGTGACCTTGCATAAACTTTAATCCCTCTCCAATGGAGCATTTAAATAGCCTGCATCTACTGGCAGGAGACCATGTCCCTTCCCTGAGAATACAGAGACCGGAAAGAAACGAGGCACAAAAATAGCACCAGGCCTGTCTGGTGTCTTACAGCCTCTATTAAGGGGCTGTACATGGAAAGCAATTGTCACTGTCATTTTAATTGATATTATATTGCCCCAACAAACTCAATGTGCCTCATCTGACTCCAGTTAAACCCAGCTTAGCACTTTGATCAGCTGAAAAATAAAACACAGCAAGCGTTGGCTGCATCATTCAATAGGTTCGTATTACAACGAACATACAAACTAGTGGGCAGAAGAATAGTAAATTGGCTCCCTATATTCCCCATCCCATTTTAAACTTATGAAATAGGCTCAAAAGTGGGGGGGAGGGGGATTAAAATGTTTCAAGGCAGGATTAGATAACTCTTTCACAAATTATTCACACTTTAAGAACAATTCAATGCTGAGATGTAATTAAATCTCAGTGGTTCCTTTCTAGTCTTTACAATATTGGCTAATACAGGCATACTCATTTAAAAAAAAAACTTCTGACAAAGAAGCTGCTTTGCAAAGAAATGTTCATACTGCCCCTGTTTATTTTATTTATTTAGAGCATTTATATCCCACATCTGCATGTTTTTTTTTAGCAGCTTGGCATTAGGAGGATGGAGAGGCTGAAGAAACAGACTTTGGATCTGGGCTGCAGCATGTGTGTCACAGTAAATAATGCCAAAAAGCTTGAGCTGGAAAATAGTGGGATTTTATTCTAGCCAGTCCTGATGTCGTGTGTGTGCTACAACAGACAAGTTAAATAACAGCTGCCCCCAATTCCTTACTGAGCACTCAATAACAGCAAAACAGAGAAAAGAGAGGAAAAATTCACTTGCCTCACAATATCTCCGCACAAAAAAAACCACACAAAATATATGAATATGTCCATCAAATGAAATTAAGAAGAGGGGAGGCTGTGAAAGAGAAAAATTACCTCTAGATGAATTTTGAAAGAAACTTTTAAGTAGGTGACCGAAGATTCAAAATGTTTTTCTTACTTATCTTGTTTCATTTTACATGTAAGTAATAGTTGTGAAAAAATGTTTGCGAAACATTTTGAACTCTTCTTCTTTAAGGAAATGATTCCCCATTCTTTGCCTTTATCCCACCACAGGTACCTAATTTTCTGTTACAAATAAAGCCCAGGGATACTTCTGGTTCATTACTTGAGGTATACAAGCTATAACAAGTGTCAGCTTCCATTACTGGAAATTGATTGAACATCCAGCTCATGATGAACAAATATGCATGGAATTATAACTATTCTAAGGAGTTTATCATACAGGGAAAATTGGAAGTTTAAAAAGTCAGAACCCAGGGTTATCCGAGTATTAGGCACAATTGCGTGAATGGTTTTCAAACGACATTGCAGGCAAACCACTTAGAATCCAATAAAGAAATGACATGAACAGGAAATAAGCATTTTCGGAAAAATATCGGAAATGCATTTCCATTTCATTCAAGAATACACTTTTTTTTTTTTTTGCACAATTGCTATAGTGTGAAAGCTACTTGTGGTTATTCATGGATTTTGACCTGAAACTATCCCCATGCATCACCATCTGGAACCTGTCGAGAGGTAAGAGAGAACCACTGCAAACCAGTGCCTCCCAATTCCCAACCTCCACCTGCAGGCATCAGAAGGAGACCATGGACTATGTTATGAATGCCTCAAGATGTCTAAAACACTAACAGAGATACAGTCCCCCTATCAGTGCTGGAAAAAGCTCACCCACTAAGGCAACTGTAGCAGTCTCAGCTCAATATCCTGTTCTGAACGTAGTTTGAAAAGAGTCAAGGAAGTGTGTGTCATCCCAAACTATCTGGAGTTGGAAGACAACTGCCTTCTTGGTCACCTTGTTAAAAAAAAGATTAGTTAAGGTCCAGGGAATCCAGGGAGGACTTTTTCAAAGTGGTCTAATCACTGTTTCTTTTAAACAAGATGGAGATGCATTTATATACAGTATGGTTGTATTTTATATGTAATTGCATCTCCTCCCTGAATGGCCAGCCAAAGGGGCAGGGATCAAGAAAACAAGCTGTCTTCCTTACTTCCTCAGCAAGCTTGTCTACATTAGCAATATGCACCAATTGAAACTGGTCTAGTACAATCCCACTACAGGGTCAGTGGACATCCTATTAGCAACTTCCACTCCAATTATGGCATGTAAGTCAGCTCTCATGTAAAAAATAAAAATAAAAAAATTCTACGAAATAGAGCGGCCCCTTCTTTTTCCTCCCGCCGCCGCGGGGTGTCCTTGGGGCTTGAAGCCCCAAGGACACCCTTTCAGGCTGTGAGGAAGCGGCCTTTTGCGTTCCCGCAGCCTGCAAAGCGGGTTGGGGCTCGAGGCTGCCGGTCTGGCAGCTGAGGCCCCGATACACTGGGGGAAGGGCGGGTGCAGGCCGCCCCAAACGGGCGGTCTGTAACCCCCCAGTTTTCTCTGTTAAACAGGGCTTCTGAGGCACACTGTAATTTTTTAAGCCTTCATTAAGAATGCAAAGAAATAAAATAACTGGAGATGTATTGAGAATATTATACCCCACATTTGCTGAGATTAGGAGCACAGGACCTCTGTGAAAATGAAAAAAAAAGCACGTAAAAATCTACTCTTTTGGCCTGAGAGAACACTTCTCTGGGAATCTCTAGGTTTTCCATTACAACTTTATGGCCAACATCTGGCAGAAGTTGACCATAGAATGGCACTGGTACTAATAATTTCTATAGAAATGTTCTATCTAGGTATCTCTAGGTCCCCCTGTGACTCTATGATCACCTGAAGATAGATGCACTGGTGGACCGAGATCCTAGAGAGACTATTACAGTGCAACCGTTTGCTTTGTTGGATGTGGTTCGGTAGCTCCCTCACAAACAAATTTTGTGCATGCTCGAGCCCCATTTAAATGAATGGGGCTTGTGCACATGGTGACGCAGCGGTGTGCGCATGCCCCATTAATCCCCATGGGACACGCTGCCCCTTCCTCCCCGCACAGCTTTCAGCGTATGCTGAAAGCCATGGGCACACTGTAGTATGCAGATGGATCTTGTAGTACCTTTGAGATTGACTGAAAGATAGAACTTGGTAGCATGAACTTTTATAAACGAGCCTGCTTCCTCAAATGCATGTCCAAATGTCTACAATGTCTACAAAAGCTCATATTCTATCCTTCAGTTATTAAAGATGCTGCAAGGTTCCTTTGCATACTGATTTTCCAGACTTAAACAGCTATGTCTTTCGATTTTAGAACATGTAGTTGTTTATCTTCACTCCTATCAATTTTTCTGGGTCTGGCAGCCCTTCTGATGTCTGAGCTGGAGTAACAACCACCCAAAGGGAAGGTATTTTTAACCATACATCAAAGGAGTCACAGATAGAATAGGGAAACTGCTGAGGAAACATAGCCTCTAAATGATGTACAAACCAACCAAGAAAATCCAGCAAGTGCTGCACTCAGTGAAGGACAGGAGAGACCATCTCATGGCCTCAGGAGTTTACCACATACCATGCAGCTGCAGACAAGTCTACATAGGGACCACCAAATGCAGTTCAAACACGAATCAAGGAAAACGAGAGACACTGCAGACTGGGTCAGCCAGAAAAATCAGCAGTAGCAGAAAACGTTATAAACCACCCTGGGCATAAAATGCTATTTGAAAACACTGAAATTCTGGACCATGCCAACAACTATCAGGTCAGAATGCACAGGGAAGCCATTGAAATCCACAAACACCTGGACAACTTCAACAGGAAAGAAGAAATCCTTAAAGTAAATAAAGTTTGGCTACCAGTCCTGAAAAACACCAAAATCAAGACCCAGGAAGTGTAAATAAAAACCACCCAGGGTCAGGGGGATTTGCCAGGAGACAATGGATCACTAATTAAATGGACACCCTGAGGTCTTGCCATTCAACAACAGACAAACGCAGAGATTAACATGTAAATTACTTCCACTCAACCAATGGTCACACAGTATATAAACCCCACTCACTTCCATGCCAGCACTCTCTGCAGATGCAAGCCACAGATGCTGTTGAAATGTCAGGAATAAACTCTTCCAGAAGATGGCCACATAGCTCGAAAAACCCACAAAAAATTAAGCATTGTCTACTATTCAGTTGCACTTAACAAATGTCAACTTTGAAAGCAGAATGCATATTCTCTTGAGTTACAAACTTTCAGGCCTGAAAGGTGTTGACAAATCTAAATGCCATTTATATAATCTAAAAGAGATGTATAGTTTTTTGTGGGTTTTTCGGGCTAAAAGCGATGTCTTTCAGACAAAACCCCCAACATAAAGCAGAGTGTGATGCCAAGAGAGATCACTGTGCATTCATCCTTGGGATTAACAAAAACAAAGAAAGGGGATACCGGCTGGATTTACTTTGTTTATTGTGACACATTGACTTTAATCTAATCAGAAACAATTAAAATTTCTTCCTAAGATTTACTTACTGAAGTAGAATGATAACAGCATATTGGTCCCCATGATGGATCTGGCACAAATGTGCTTCCTGGGCAAACTGATTTATCACGTCTCATTCTAGCAGTAGTTTCTTGCTTGCTCATTTCTCATCTTATTACTGTGAAGTAGTAATTAAAGATGATCCTCCCACAAAGAATAGAGCTCAATTATAAATGTTTTTGCTCTTTTACTAAGACCCAGTACCTGGCAGCTGCTTGATGAAATACATCCCTAAGATGTTAACCTCAAAGCAGGTCTGTGAAATGGTAGCATGAGTTACCTGGGCAAATGTTGATAATTTCATTTTAATATCTCCAAAAGTCCATTGATCCTTTTCTGATTCGCAAAGTAGATAGCACGGGGGAGCTTCTGCGCTCTTCCTTTAAACAAGCCCAGAGATGCATGTAAACATGCTCCTTTGTATGCCAACTGTCTGATCCAAGGGAATTTGTTTTATGGATGAGTTATTGCTTAGTATTAACTTGTGCAGCATTGTAAATATACCTGGCATTGTTCAGCGGTAGGTCAGAACCAAGTAGATAACAGGTCCATTCCCCAATTGGCTAACATTCTAAAGATGGCATCAATGACAAACTATGAGGCAGTACATAACATACATAATGTAGGAACAAGTAGCCATTAGAGTTTGATCCTTGGATGTGTGGCCCTTTAGACAGTCTAAATAAGGAATTATAATAGAGTTCCAGAGAATAAATAAAGCTATATTTTCTGCACTGGGCAGCACTTCCCATTCAAACCTTGCTCCTTTTCTTCTTACCAGATATTTCTGTTGCCTGACAAATCATTTCCATGACACAATAAATTTGTTATGGAACATTATCTCAGTTGCAGGAAGGTCAGAATATGTTAAAGGTCATGTATAATAACTATTATCCCATGACAAAGGAGCTCCCTAATATAAAATGTAGTCTTAATATTAAATAGTAGAGTCAAAAATAAAAGAGCTTTCATAAATGCTCAATTTTTAGAATGTACTTTTGAGAAGGGCAGGGAATCATGCCTTCTTCATTGCCCAGGGCTTTGAAAAAACATAAGCCTTTCTTGAAATAACATTTAGTTGTAAAGTTGTGCCTGTACTAGTTTTCTGTACTGGGAAAGTACAAAGAGGCAAGCTTTTGTATCTGAGTCTGTAATAGGTTGGTCTAGGTGTATTCAGATTCACACCTGTCATCTTTAGTGGGCAAGACAGGCAAATATCAGAGAAGAACTAGACCATGTGGCAGTCATGCCTGTTCCCTGAAACAGCAACTCCCTATCATATTTCCAGTTCCCCATTTTCATGTTTTGACTCTGCATTATTAGCTGTAGTGGGGGTAGGTCATGGAGGGAATGTATCATGTGGTGATGGCGCAGCAGTCATTTTATAACCCCAGGGTGAGGGCACTTCTGTGTCCTCCCATACATTCATTCCTAAGATCTTGTTCTGAATCCTGCAGCCAGCTGAAGCTTGTCAGTGAAAATGAAGTATGGAGCATTAACACTAAACAATTATAGCATAGTATTTCCCTTAAGTGTCATGACAACACTATGGAATCCTGACAGTTGTAGTCTGAGGAGGCACTAGAGCTTTTTGACTGAAAATTCTAAATATCCCTTTATATACCCCTCACTAAACTGCAAATCCCAGGATTCCATAGAATGTTACCATAGCAGTTAAAGTGGAATCACGGCTCTATACCTGTGTAGTGTAAATGAAGCCTAGGAACTTTTCAGTTGAGGAGTTTATAGTCTGGAATATATAGGCCCATGCATTTCCCTACTATGGTAGAGCAGTAGTGGTGGCATATATGGTGCTGATTTCTGAAGCTATGGAGCCTAGAGAGTGTTTTGAGTAATTGGTATGTGTGTATGTGGCTGTGTATATGTAAAAATGAATGTGGTCTGTGCATGTTTAAGATGAAAAGAGGTTTGGGGTTCTTATACACACATACATATTTTCTTTTAATGCTACACATGTTAATAAAATTAACTGTACTAGAAAATACAGAAATGCAACATGTATGCTTAAATATTTGACCCTAGAAATATATCCTCTTGTTTTTCTTCTGTTTCTTGCCCCAGCTGTTATTACTAGGCTTGTATCAGAGGCTGAACATTAGGCCTTCTGGATGCAAATTACTAGACTACAGCTACTCCCCTGAAATGTGAAATTCTCTGAAGAAGGAAAAATAGTCTGATCCTAGAAAAACCACTTGGAACCATTGCATAGCTTCTACTTTTTCCAGAGTCTATTTTCAGACTCTTCTGCATAAGCCCCATTCTCGCAGTAGTCAGACAATTGTTAATAAAATACCAACATACCGCTTGTAGAGCAGCCATCCCTACACGTAACTAAGGCTTCTGGCCACATTGTAGTCTCTTCCTGTCCTCTCTCTCAATCCCACCTCCCTGCCTTATGCCCTAACAATCATGTCTTTAGGGTTTTGTTGATGTTGTTCTTTTCCCCCCTTTCCCCGCACAATTCCAGCACTCTGCTGCTGCGAGTTTACTTTTTAAAGTAAAAAAGTAAAAAACAAAGAGAAAAAATAATAAAGAAAGGTAATCAGGGTCTTTGGGAACAGAGTGGGGGCTGAGGAGGGAACAGTGACACCATATGTCTCACAATCACAAAATTGCCCCGGGAGCAACATTTTGTACCTGAGGACTTGTGTGATTGTGTGAGGGATGGGTCGGGGACAGGGAAGCCACTAGTCAGAGAGATTGTCATGTGATGAGTATTGCCAGAGCTGTTTCTTTCCCTGAAAAATTGCTATTTAAAAGCCGCATGATGGTTGACCTATAAAGCCCTATATGGCTCAGGCCCAAGATATTTGGCAGACCATATCTTCCAGTATGAACTGGCCCGGGCCCTGAGATCTCTGAAGAGACCCGTCTCTCTGTCCCACCACCATCACAAGCATGGTTGGTGGGGACACAAGAGAGGACCTTCTCGGTGGCTGCCCCTAGACTCTGGAACTCCCTGCCGAGGAAGATCAGTACAGCTCCCTCCTTGTTGGCCTTCCACCGCTGGGTTAAAATCTTCTTATGTAGGCAGGCTTTTTTAAAAAAATGTTCTTAAAGGGCTAGGGTCTTGTATCATTTTAGGTGTTTTAAAATTTTATCTTTTAAATTGTATTTTTAGTCTTTTAATAAGTAATCTGTTTTAATATTCTAACAATTTAATTCTGTTTTAATGTATCGTTTTTCTATGTTTTTAACTGTATTGTTTTAAATGCTGTGAAGCCACTCTGAGTCCCAGTTCTGGGAAAAGAGTGGGATACAAATAAATAAATATAATAATAATAATAATAATAATAATAATATTGTCCTTTAGTATGGCACAAAAAAGTGCAGATTCAAGCTTCAGTTCATTATCATGGATGTAATATGAAGCTAACTCACAATGAAACTTAGGCCCGGTACAGAGCGCCCAAAAAGGGCGGTCTGCTGGGACCCTGGTTTGCTCTGCGAGGAAGCTGCAGAGGACAAACTGCCTGGCTCCCTCGCGGAGCAAAAAGAACCCATGAAAAGCAGGTTCTTTTTGTGGCACCATAATGAGGCTGCAGTGCGCAAATGGTGCACTCGCGACATCATTATGGCGCCGTGACATGCGAACGCTAGGCATCCATCGCGTCAAAATGTCAGCACCCATCTGAACAGGCTGCCGCCATTTTTACGCCCTTGTCACGTACTAGTGTTGAGGCATGTGTGGGCACAGTGCCCTCAGCCAACCCCTTAGCACGTGACGAGGGCACCCTATAGGCCTGTCTGGACTGGGCCAAGGACATCACACTAAGAGGTGAGCTAGCAGAAGCTAATCTCACTGGAATCACCTGGTGAAAAGCTCTCAGCTGTAGACAGTAGGCTTTGAATGCGACTTTAATTGAGACAGCTGACAAAATTACTTCCTTAGTTTAGGGTCCAGTCAGTTTTGCATAGTGAACAGGTGACCTGCACCTAGCACCAGGTGGAGTCACCATGGCAGCCAGCATGGACTGCATGTATGAGATTTGAATGTGCATTTGGATTTTGGGACTGGACTTTTCCTGTTAATTTTTAAAAATTCTCTTTATATTATCAAGCTTTCTTACTCTCTGCACCCTGTACACAGTGAGACTTCTTAAAGCTGCAGACACTTAAACTTGCTTGTGTGTGTGTGTGTCCCTTCAAGTCACTTGTCAACCTATGGTGACCCCATGAACTTTTCATAGGTTTTTCTTCAGCAAGGAATACTCAGAGATGGTTTCACCTTTTCCTTCCTCTGAAACATAGCCTATAGCACCTGGTATTTGTTAGCAGTCTCCCATCCAAGTACTAACCAGAGTTAACCCTGTTTAGCATCCAAAATCAGATTGGATCCGATGCCTTGAAGGTATTGAGGCCACTTAAGCTTTCCAAACAAATTTAAACTTGCTTGGAAAACCTAAAAGAAGCCTAAATGGATAAATTTTAGTGGCTTGATTTTGTTAGAAGGTCAGTTGGGTCAAACACAATTCATGCAGTAATTCTGTGTGAGTATAGCCACCCAAAAAAGATACACAATGTGGCATTGTGTGACAGCTTCAACTTCCTAAAATTATAGGCCTAAATTCAGTTACAGGTCCCAACTAAAATAAACCCATTGAAGTAATGAGATGTACAATATAGACAGTGAGGGAAAGTAGTAATAACTGAAGTAATTTGTATACTGTAATACAAGCTTGAGAACCATCCACCAAGAAAGATACACTATTGAATTCTGAATGTAAATAAAGTTGTTTTGTTCTTCAAGTCAACAAAGTGTGGCCTGAAGTAATTTTACAGATAACAAGAAACACTGCCAAATATAGTAAAATGCTACCAAAAGTAATAAGAACAATTATTAATAAAAAAACACTTCCCGTTAATGGTGGGATAGCTGCCACATACGTATAATTGATGTCAAATGTTGGGATTTTAAAAGATCCATTGTGTTGGCATCAGAGAGAGAGATCTGGTTGAGTGGGATCTCCACGTCTTAGTTGGTGGCAGGCAGTGAAATAGCCCCCACACAGGCCTTCTCACAGCAACCCTAGTCTTCTGATTTCTTGACTGCAGTCTCAGTTCTCATTAATGTTTAATTAATTTCATCATTATCTAAGTTGAATTTATGTAGATTCAGCATGGTCATAATTTTTGTTTTCATTATGTTCAGCACTAAGCCTGCCTTTTCACTTTCTTTTTTGACCTTCCTTAGTACTTGTTCCAACTCTATGATGTTTACTGCTAGTAGCATGGTATCATCCACATATCTTAGATTGTTGATGTTCCTCCGTCATATCTTCACTGACACTGGGCCAAAACCACAAATCATGTCCAGATTATCTTCATGATGCCCACACCCAATTCAGGACTTCCTCTCCCTAACCCACATTTAAATAACCTTTGCTGTGTGTTTTGCAGCAATGGCAGCGGCTGCTTCACTGCAAACTGCCTGGCACCACCACTGCAAGTGTGAGTCTCTCTGAGGTCATAACATGGTGGCTAGTAGTGATAACATGGCTGGGAACCTCATTCTGACATTAGCGGTGATGGTGGGTGACAAACTGACACCACTCATTGATTTAGGAGGGGAATTCGGAGTCATAATACTCTTGAGGCATATCTGAATATTCTGGCAAGTGAAGACAGGGCCTAAATGAGATTACCAGTGGTTGGGATAGGGGTTCATTTACCCTCCAGGTTTTGACAAATGCAACATGAATAAATTATGCACAACAGCAAATATTATTAATTTTTTAAATCTAACTTTCCATAGTGTGAAAGTTTCTAAGTAATCACACATTTGGCTTCAGTGCTCACAGCTTGCCTTTACTCATGTTGCTGTGATAATAATAACAGGAGGAAAACAAGCAAAGAGCCTTGTAACAGTTTAACAGCCAAACCCTAATATGCTATTATTCTCTACAAGCATACAAATGATGTATGCATCATTCTTTGAATGATGGCAGCTGATAGTTTGAGGGAAGACTCATGACTTCAGCTACAGATATTTTAAAGAGTTTTCTAGGGCAAAGAGTGTCATGAAGCATGTGGCAGCTCTCTGGTACTATATTACATCAGGGATGGGAGCTGTGTGGCCCTCTCAATGTTGGACTGCAACTGCCAACATTCATCAGTATTGGCTATGGTAAATGGCTAGGGATGATAGGACTTGCATTTCAACAATATTTGAAGGGGTTCATGATCCCTCACCATTACATGTGAACATTTTTGCAGCTGAGAAATTTGATTTATGTTCAGCAAGATCATGCAGTGGGGGATTCTGTAAGCATTTCAAACTGAAATGTTACCCAAGGTGAACAGAACAAGCTGCCTGGTGAAGCCATGTCAGTTGTTTTGGATATGGATGCAACAACTGGTGGCTGCCTTATAGACTATGTTCTTTAAAATGCTACTCAAAAATGGGAGCATCTCTATTTATGTTAACATGACCCCTATGACCTTGCCACCTTTGGGCTCACTTCCACCACCACTACCATTTTGTTAGTACACTCAGCATACTCCACATTATATTAGGGGTCTCTATATCTTCTTATTTTCATATCTTGGGGCAGGGATATTCTTAAGAGGACCCAATGACCTTTGGAACATCAGGAGAATTTCCTATAGACACGGAGACCCAAAGACACATGGAAGGAGCCAAGAAACACGAAAACCAAAGCTGAATGGGTATGCTGAGCACTCCTTTCCCCTCCACTCTCTCTTGTGCCACAAGACAAAGGAGGACTCATTGAAGCAAGGAAGTAAGCCAACGCTTCCTACCTACCCCTGCACTGTTCCCAGCCAATTTCCCTATCCATCTATCCTGTCGTTGTCCTAAATCCAATCATTTGTTTTGTAATCCTAAAGTTAAAACCATCAACCAGTCTGGAATCCCATTATTGATTCCTGGAAAGACCATCAGGTCTTTGCTACATTGCAAGATAGCACACCCCTTGAGACTAGGATCTCAGATATAAATATCAGCTTCAAAACCTCCTTGCACACAGCTGGAATTCATTTCTTGCAAACAGATGGCCCCCAGCCTGTGCCTCGTGTATGTAAAGAGATTCCTTCATTAACTGTGTCACCCTCAGACCCCAATCTGAGCCACATCCCATCTTTTGTGGTCACCTCTTCAGGAGAGGTAATTATCACCCCTTGCACCCCAAACCTCCGCTATCTAGTTTCCATACTTCCATTTAGGTTAGTTCTGAATTCTGTGGCTGTCTGAATTACTACCGTATGTTTGGTTGCACTCTTGAATACTTCTAAATAAAGCCTTCTTTTGTTCACCCAAAACTCGGAGTTCTCCTTGGTTAGTATTTGTATACACAGGTGGAAACTAACCTCAGGTTAACCTACCTCTTGTAAGCTTCCTTGAGCTATACAAACACCCCAGCTTTCTAATACCCGCCCCCCAGTCTCTGCCTTCACACACCTTTTTTGGGTAACAATTTGCAGTCAGAGAATTGTGGTCTTGCTAAGTACATGATCTTTAGATGCAAATGGATGACAGCCCTGTGCAGCCAAATTCAGGAGTCAGTGGCAGCAATGGAATGGAGCCCAGGATCCTTTTGGTGACATAATTATATAATTGCAAATTATGGCTTTGTATGCTCCCTTTGGGGGCACTATGGATGAAGGTATCAAGCAGCTATGTGCAGCATAATTCAAATTGTGCAGAATCTAAGTTATCACAGTTTCAAATGCCATGAGAACATAATCTAATCAGATTCCAGTCCTACACCAAACACAGAAAGAAGCCTTAACATCACTAGCATAAGTGATCATTCCATTCTGACATGATGCCTTGGTTGGTACTTTAAATGCATTTCTCCTTAATGGAGTGAAGGTAGCTGGGGTTGAACAGTGACTGCATCATCTTCTGAGCCTTATAACCTTTACCGCTTTTAAAAAGTAGTTAAAGCAGGAAACAAGCCAAGATGAGAAACATCTTCCTTGACAGGTTTCCTGGCAAACATGTTCACTAATGTTTAAGAGGAAAAGTCAAGTTCATACAAACAGCAAACTCTCTAAATGGCCCAGAGCAATATCTCAGTTTGCTGTTTCTACTTTTCTATTTCTATTTTCACTCTCCGTCTGTCTTCATTAGGCTGCTGGCACTTTGCTGGGATTAGTGAGCTAGTTTCCATGGTTTCTAATTTTCACTTTCTATCTTTCTTTGCTTAACTCATTAAATTGCTCATTACTTCACTGCATTTTACAGGAGACATATTTATTGTATTAGTTACACAATGGCTGGATTAGTATATGATAGGCAGTTTGCAATTTGAAAGAGTATACTTTAAGAATGGAGAGGAATTACAAGATATATTGGTATTATCTACTAGGTGTAGCATAATCAGGAAAGAAAGTGCTTGTAAGTATTTGTTCTTTATAACTGAAAAATGTATGATATCAACATATAGATGGATGGGGTGCACTATTCTTCCAACACATTAAAAAGAAAAAACTTCACCTTTAAATTTCTGTGTTCCTGGATACCATGTTAAAGTATTTTGCTTTACAAAATGGAAAGATAAAGGGGTTTAAAACGTATTGGGTCAAATGCAATCAGAAAACACATATTCACATGGGCAAAGAGAATGGGAATGCACCACCACCCCCATCCATTTGTCAAACTGTATTGCCTTGATTGCAAATATTCACTGAATATTTATGATGTTCCTCTTCAATTCTATAGGTTTCAGGAATCTGAAGAACAAAACCTCTCTGGGACCTTTCAGACTACAATAGCACCATGATTCCATTTTAATTGCTGTTCCTATGGAATCCTGACAGAGGGTGGGGTGTTAGTGGCAGTATCCAGACCGCTTTGCGCCGGCCTGGATAAGTGCTAGGGTTGTCTCGGGGCGTCCTTTACAAATACCCCGCAACCCTAGCACATAACCGCGGCTTCAAAATGGCGGAGCCCTGTTTACATGGGTGCCGCCATTACGACGTCACGGCTGAGCCACAGCCAAACAGCGTGGTGCAGGCACGATGTGCGCATGCCGCTGCAGTGCGCTTCCCAGCACCAGGTGGATATTCATAGCCTCAAATGGGTTCCCTTTTATTTCAGAGACTATGGCACTTTCCAGACCGTCCAAAAGGGTGGTCTGCCGGTGCCCTCATTTGCTGCGTGGAGCAGCCGCAGCAGCCAAACCGCATGGCTGCTCTGCACAGCAAAAAGAAGCCGCAAAAAGCGGCTTCTTTTTGTGTGCCATTATGATGCCACAAAGCGCCAATGGCACACTTGTGGTGTCATAATGGCGCCGAGACGTGCGGACGCTAAACGTCCGCTACGTAAAGATGGTGGTGCCCAAGTAGAATGGGCGCTGCCATTTTGTACGTGCTCGGCCCTAGGTACCAAAAAGTCTCCTCCTCTTTTCCCTCCCTCCCCTTTTTAAAAAAAACATAGAATAATTTTCAGTGCATCATTGAAATGGTACTTATGCCCTATAGCATGATAACTCTAACAAAACTTTATCAAACAATTCAGAGAAGAAAATCTGCTCTTAAAACCATAAGAAACCTCAGCAAACCATGCCCTGTTTTTCAAAAACCTCTGGAAGGTAGCTCCAAGGTGTATCCACAAACAGCTCCCCAAAAGAATGGAAGAAGTGTATGCAGAGGCAACAACAGTCAGCAAAACCCAAACAGCTATATTGTGAGAGCTCACACTAGTTTAGCCATTTCTCAGACATGGCCTTTTACACTCCCCACAGAGGGCAAAAAGAAACTCTTTAAAACAGGGGTGAGCAACTGTGTGAGGATACGAGGCTTTAGCCATCAAGAAGACTTGGACAGATCACTCCTCCTACCATTCTTCAAAAGGTTTCCAAACATCAACATTTAGATGACATTTTTGAAATGTTATAAACCCAGGAGAGGTTTTTCTTCTCTCTCTCTCTGTAATAGGCACTGTAGATTATAACACATGCTTAATTCCCATCTTTTTCCTAATGGGATACATGTGCATTTAACTTCAAAAATGGGTCTTACTGCATTCTCCCATCTGCAACCCATCTACAGCCTGTCTGCATGACGTATGCAACCTGGGCTTATCCTGTGGCTTTTCAAGGACGGGATTTTCCCATCCTTGAAAGGTCACAGGATAAGCCAAGGTTACAGATGGGCTGCCAACAGGAGAATATGGTAAGACCTGTCTTTGAAGTTAAACACACATGTATCCTGTCAGGAAAACAACTGGATAAGGTGCATGCAATAATCTCCACTGACCCAAAGCCACTTCCTATTTTAGGGGGGGGGGGGGAGAAGAAGAAGACTCTCCTGGGGCTAAATCAGCCTTGGGGAAATGTGCAAAAATCTGGGCTCATGCCCTCTGAAGGGTATTTTTGGGCAAAAAAACAAACACACACCCTGGGGGGGGGGGGCAGGGGACCACAAAATAGCCGAAAGTGCCTCATGTAGGCCACAGGTCACATTTTGCCTATCTTACTTTAAAATTTAAACAAAAGTTGTTATTAACTGCCATCAAGTTGACATCAATTTATAGCAATCCCATGAATGAGAGACCTCCAAGTTACTCTATCAACAGCCCTGTTTGGATCTTGAATCTATCATTGACTGAATCTATCCGTCTGGAGTATGGTCTTCCTCTTTTCTTGTTGCCTTCTACTTTGCTAAGCAATATTGGTTTTTCCAGTCAGTCATGTCTTATGATACGGCCAAAGTACATCAGTCTTAGTTTAATCATCTTGACTTCTAGGGAGACTTCAGGTTTGATTTGCTCTAGAAGCCATTGATTTGGGGTTTTTTTTTAGCAGTACATAATATCCGCAGAACTCCTCTCCAGCATCACATTTCAAATGAGTTGATTTCTTCTTAACAGCTTCTTCACTGTCCAGCTTTCACAACCATACATAGAAATGGAAAATATGCTGATATGGACAGTCCTAACTTTAGTATTCAATGATGTATCTTGACACTTCAGGATCTTGTTTCATTCCCTCATTGCTGACCTTCCAAGGTGTAGTCTTCTTCTGATTTTTTGACTGCATTCTGATTAATGACTGAGTCAAGGAATAAAAAATGTTGAACTATTTCAATGTCTTCATTGTCTGGTTTAAAGTTATGTAAATGTGTGATATAATTTGTACCATGCACTATATAAATAAATAAATCAAATAAAGTAATAAAAGAGATTCTACCTAAACAAAAAATGTAAACCATTTGTCGTCATTATTTTGTTTTAAAATGCTGGCAACAAAGTAAGAAAATAAGAAAAATAAGAATGCTAATAGAGGGGCCCTGATGGTGCAGTAGTTAAATGCTGGTACTGCAGCCAAAACATTGTGAGTTCAATCCTGCAGGACTCCAGGCTAACTCAGCCTTCCATCCTTTTGTTGGTAAAATGTGTACCCTGCGTGTTAGGGGGAAATTGGCTAACACATTGTAAACCATTTACAGAGTGCTTAGCACTATAAAGCAGTACAAAAATGTAAGTGCTAGTGCTAGCTAGTTAGAAAATACATAACGATAAAACAACATTCCATAACAGAAATAATCATGGAGAGTAGCTCTAGTTGGTATATTGAAGCCACTGTAACAACCAATAGTGATAAGTTTAATAAATGTAATCTATGTATGTATTTGTGCATGTGCATGCACACATTGGTCTACCCTGTTTGTGTTGTGTCTGTGTGTGTATGTGTGTTTGGGGGTAAATTAGCAAAAATATTTTCATAAAATCTATGAATTCTGAACATCATTTTTCATTCCTCTGCCTTTGTGGTCATATCCTAAATTTTGTCCAAGCCTGGTTTTAATTTGGAAAACAGTTAAATGATTATGTCCCCTGAGAAATCCAAAATCAAATTAAAATGCTGACAAAATTACTCTGAATCCTATTATCCAATGAAGTCTGGCTCTAGAAGAAGACCAATAGTTATAGACTTCACATTGCACACAAAATTCTAAATCATCTTCCGTTCATAATTGTTTTCGTATTCTATAGACAGCAGCTTCAATAATTCTGAGCTTCTCACATGCCCTTTGCTTTAGCTGCTGTCAGATACAGAGCACCACATTACATAGATCATTGGTCTGATATGCTATGACAACTCCTGTTTTTCTCCTTTATTGGAAAGCAACACATTTACAAGTATCAAGGGGCCAATGGGGTAATCATGTTTATGAAAGTGCTCCAACAGATCTCACTGGTCCTAGGATCTGTTCACCCATAAAATTTGGTAAGTCTCTTTGAAAGACACATTATATCTCAGTCCATAAGCACTGTTTGGCATTTGGTCAAATCTGTACTAATGTTATTCATTGTCTGCTTCAATTGCAATATAGGAGCTGGTGAATGTTGGGGTGGCATCACAGAGAAGCTAGGGGGGTGATGGTGCAATACACTAAGAGGCCTTCTCTAAGTGGCCTTGCTATGTGTTGTGAAGAGAAGGAATGCAAAAGATGAAATTCTAGGGAAAGCAATCAGAAGAAGAAGGAAAAGGACGGGGTGCAGACAGAGGAAAGCTTGAGGAACAGCTCATTATTAATTTGGGAAGAATTTTGAAACAAGAGGCAAAGCACTCAGGGAAAAATACTTTTTAACGTGGAAAATCACTTGTGGAGGAAGGAAAACATCTGAGGAAAGTGAAAAGGCACAAGGAAATAATATTTGTTGTAATGTCTGCAACTTTAAAGGAAAAGGTGGCTGTTGTTATATTGCAGCCTGATGGCTCATAAAGCAAAGGCTGACTTTCATGTTTATCCATGAAGATGAGGAAGCAAAGAACACACTCTTCTGCCAAGAACTCTGGATTTATGCATTTCTGGATTTATTTGAAACATTGCTTCTCTACCCTTCATTGACTGAGACTGCAGGGAGGTGTACAATATAAATACTACAGCAATTAATAACCTAATACAATTCAAAAAAACAAAACAAAAAACCTACTATCCTTTTTTAAAAGTACAGTTGACCCTTGTTATACTCTGGGGTTTGGTTCCAAGATCCCCTGTGTATAACAAAATCTGTGTATGCTCAAGTCCCATTAAATATAATGACCTAGCAAAATGGTGTCCCTTATAAAAAATGGAAAATCGAGGTTTGATATTTGAAATTTATACTTTTTTTGAACATTTTCAAACCGTGGATGCTTGAATCCGTGTATTAAAAAATCCATGTATAAGAAAGACCGACTGTAATAACATTTGAAATATCTGTTGTGATCTCAAAAACAGAGTGAGACGTTATGTAACTAAAGATCCTATGAAAGAGTCTGTCTTAACCTGGAATCTTGTACATTGGAGACCACTCCAAAGCTTGATGATGACTACAAAGACAGTTTTTCCTTTGTAATTTCTTTGAATCCTTCCACTAAGAAGCACATACAGACTTGTATGGGAAGAGATTTTCTTCTGATATTTAGATCTAAATATCAAGCCATTTGGAGCATTGAAGGTAAATACCAGCACCTGGAATTGGGTCCAGATGCAAATTTGAACATTCTTTTAGAGCTGATGTGAATCTATCTGCCACGACCAATTAAAATTCTGGAAAATTCCAAATTAAGTGGCACATTTAAATCATTTTTCAATAATAAAACATTACCAAAATTTAACCAGAGCAGGTGTCCATGGAGTACAGACTGGAGAAGATCATCTTCAACTATTTGACACATTGGAAGTAAGGCAGACACAGTGGAAGTAAGAGATACAGAGGAATTTCCCCTGTAGAAGGGCTGATGGTAAAGCATTAAAACGAGACAAGGTAAAATCTATTGTACTGAAGTATCCTTAGAGCATAAAGATAATTCAAAGTGTTGGCTTTGACTTATAAAAACCTATACCGCTCTGCTATAAATTATCTGAAGGACCATAATGTCCTTTGAGTCCTTCTGAGGAGGCCTCTGTCTCACCATCCTCACAGATACATATGGTAGAAACCCAAGGCAGAGAGCCTTCTCAATGGCTGTACTTAAGTTCTGGAACTCCCTTCCCAGAGAAGTTAGACTGGCACTCTCCTTAATTTCTTTCCACAAACAAGCTTTTGAAGACTGATTATTTAGGCAGAATGGGCTTTGTACAATGTGCTGGATTTTCCATTTGTTATTTTGTTGTGCTATTGTTGTTGTTGTTGTTGTTTTTTAAATGAATAGCTTAATCAATTTTTAACTGTAGCATTTTGTGGATTTTCAACTATTTTTTAAAATCTCTTGTAAGCCACCTTGACTTGAACTGGGGAAAAGGGATATAAATAAATTGAATAATAACAAAAACAACAACTGTGATATGAAAAGTATGTACAAACAGCTTCATTCAACCAACAGTGTCTAAGCAGTTTACAAAGTGTAAGCTAATTACCCCCAACAATCTGGGTACTCATTTTAGTGACCTCAGAAAGATGCAAGCCTGAGACGAGCTTGAGCCCCCTTAGCTGGGATTGAACTTGCAACCTTATGGTTTTGAGTGAGTGGCTGCAGTACAGACATTTAGCCACTGCGCCACCATGTATAACTTGGTTTGCCCATAAAGCTACCATGTTAAAATTTAAAGTATAGTTTTATTGACAAAATAATTAAAATGTACTAACTGAATTTACTCTAAGCATTTATGTTCCATGTGAAGGTATAAACTGATGAACTCTAAGACATCTAACAGTTGCCACTTTATGGTCAGCAAGAAAAATATTAAATTTGAAATCTGAAAACAGGAAAACAGTAATCAGTAAAAATGAGGAAGATATTCTTTTCTGATACTTCTTATCATCTTGGACTTCTAAAACTGAAGGTTTGCCCAGATTAAGAGAAGCTTCTTTCATATGCCAGTTTATTTCTTAAATTGGCATATTTTAAAGCACAGGCCAATTTCTTTCACACATATCAAAAGATAAGGAAAGCTGAAGCAGACACAAAGCAAGAAAATTCAGAGGCTGTATCAGGCAAAGGCCTTGCACTAAGGCATCTTGGCATCTACATCCATCTTAGGTGGCACAGAATGCTACTTGTGAATAACTATGACAAGCCATAAACACTGTAATATTCCTTGGAACTATTTATCCACAGTAGTTCAAAATACAATATTGTCTCAGTACTTAAACAAGTACATTGATGCTAATGTCTTTTTCTTTGTAACCTGTATAGTATTTTCATCCCTGCTTCATTGTCATATGTTAAATTACATGTAATTATCCCAGCTTATCCTGAAAAGACTTATCGAAGGATGAATGGAAACAATTAACGTAGCACATTAACCCATTGCAGAAGCAAAGGCTTGGCTTGCAAGCACCTGTTTGTAGTTTTTATGAGATAAGCATATTGCATTCTTTGTTTACCAGCCAAATGATACTGTTGGGTGAGGAGGTGGGGACTGCTGATTCTTCACAGAGCAATCTGCTGTTGCACTGAGACACATCACAGCAAACCTCTGGTAAATTACTAGATGCTCTGCAGGGAAAGCACTGCCGGAGCCAACAAACGTCACAGGAAGGCTGAGTCCTACTTCCATGTTCCTGGGTACAAAAATCAGGAAGAACTTACTTGTTATGTCAAACTGGGATGACAGGGAGTGTTTCCCTCAATGATAGTAGACCCTTTGAACCACTAAATGTTCTGAATTCAAAAGGTTACAAAAACAAAAGTTCAGGACCAGATTCCCAACTGAAATACAATATGATACATTTATGGAAATCATTATACTACAAGAAAAATACAATAATCTCCACAAACCCACCAGAAAAGATACTGTCAGTTTGTAAGATAAATTCTTATCTTAGAATTTGGTCCCTTCTGGGGCCGTGGGGGTCCTCACCAGCAGTATCAGTGTTGCCTTGAAATTTTGGGGAAGTTATAACTCCAAAGGATGTTTGCAAGAGGAGGGTAACTTTGGGGATCTTTTCACCTGTTTATACCAGTATTAACTGCAAGGAAAGCCCAGTTTCAGTAAATAGAAGGCTCTTATTTAGAAATGTACAAAGATGCACACAAATATACAAAGCCAGTGCAACCTTAAGACAGGTCCACAGAAAACAGAGAATGGGTCAGACAGCACCTGAAGGTGGCACAGGGAGTGTGTGGAACCCTCTGTGCACACATGTGGAAAGGGGTAGGGCTGATAGTCATATCCTATTTTATATCCTTCAGGGATGTTTGATGTTACCACACAGTGTAACAAAGGTTTTGATGGTTTTCCTGTAGAGTTGATAAAAGAGATCTGTAATGGCTGATGGCCTTAACTCCAGAGTAATAAAACATTGATTAGATTGATAGTCCGTTGATAGTTCGCTGATAGTCAAGACAGGAAAGGTGAATAGGAACACAGCATGAGGTGAGGTGTAAGGTGTGGTCTTTGACTGCTTTTATTATAAGACTCCCTTTGTCTCCATTGCAAGAAGACATGCCAAGAGCCAGAGTTGGGGGAACAGAGTAATCAGCAAACCCATTCAATGTTTATTTTAATCCTGTCTTGGCTTCCCATATGTGCCTAGGTCAGCCTGCCTCCTTACACATATAATGTCATAGTTCCCACTGGTAAGCATGACCTCTCAGACTTATTGGACATCACATATACTTTATTAAAAGATGAAAGACCAACAATTGCCTGTTGGACAGATAGTAAAAATGGGGGCACTTTAGTGCATGTGATCTGACAATGCCCTAATAAGTCAACTTGTATTGTCAGATGTACAGTACAACACTGAAATCATCCCTTTTGCAACTGCTGCATATGGCATTGCGATTTGTGCCTAACGTCTGGGAATTAGGAATAGATTATGTTATTCAACTAAACTAAGAACCAAGTCTTTCACAGGCAAGCAAAGACATTTTTATTTAAGTAAGCGCTGGGAAGGTTCTTATTTAGATGCATGTTTTATCTGTTTTTAACTTATTTTAAAATAGTGGTTAATTTGGGAATTTTTAATTTTTTAAAAAAACTTTATTGTAAATGTTTTTAAATTGTTGTCTCTGGAAGCCACCTTGGGTCCTACCCTGGGGAAAAGTCAGCATATAAATGAAACAAACAAACAAACATTGATTACTGCTAAACCAAAAATATAATTCCACTCCCAAACTCAGTTGATGCTTCAAGGAAAAGTCTGCCTAGCCATCAGGAAGAATGTAAAGTAGAGCATGCTGCACAGTTGCACAGTGAAGATGGACATTTTGTTTTTCTATTTGCACTCAGTATGAAGGAAAATTCCTTAGAAACTGTATTGTAATTGTTTTTGTTGTTGTATGTCTTCAAGTCGTTTCTAAGTTAAGGCAACCCTAAGGTGAACCTATTATGGGGTTTTCTTGGCAAGATCTTTGTAGGGTGAATTGCCTTTGCCTTCCTGTGAAGCTGAGAAAGTGTGACTTACCCACTGTCACCCCATGGGCTTCCTCAACTGGTTGGAGATTTGAACCCTTGTCTCCTGGAGTTCTGATTCAACACTCAAACCAGTATGCTGTGCTGGCTCAAATGGTATCATCATGAACCCAAAAAGAAGGCACTTTGTTCACAATAACATCAAACCCAGGACAATTTTTATATGCCTCTTGCCCAACTCACACACAGAAACCAAATTATTCCCTTCTCTGGTCCAACCTCTCTTGGATAGTTTGGCTTTTTCCCAAACATTGTATACATGTTTGTTCATACTACTGAAATGTGAGGGGTGGGGAAGGAGAAACACATTTTAAAATACAGTGTGGGTACTACATCAGCAACACAGATATGATTTGTGCCAGACTGCAACTTCAGCAACAAACAATTAGAGAAACCACTAAACATGGTGATGAGGTACTGAAATCAGGATTTGATCCCTGTAATATAATACCTACTGTTTCACAAATATTGCTTATTCTTCCATATGAAATACATAGTAATGTATGGTTAGTATCAGTGCGGATTTTGTAAAAGAGCTAAATACTGCAGAAACAGCCTTTTGCTAATGGTGGGGGGGGGAGGGGGACCAAGGGGGAAAATCCAGAATTCGATTAATCACTAAACTCTCTAAAAGGGTAACGTAAAATGAAATTGGAGCATTGAAAAAAAATCAAAAGCATTAAAAGCAAGCCAGAAAAATATGACAAAATGTTATTGTTCATGGCAATTTCATTTTCAGATGTTCATCTAAAAACAGATACAAACATTGAATTAAAAGAAAAAACATTTGTCATTTCCAGCCAAGACCTACATTTTATAAATCACACATCATATTTCCTAGAATTGAAATGCTCCAAAGAAAATACTTGCCATTCAGTTTTATGAAGCTATTTTACTCTCTAATTATTTGAGTATTTATTTAGATTAAAATCCATTTATACATTCCCCACCCCCCAGTCACTCTAGCTATTCTGGTTGATGACATATTTCATGTTAGGCCTTCATTTTTACCCACTCTGCTATTTTTAATCTGTGTTGAAACGAACCATAATGTCACAATAATGTGATTGTCAAGCCTCAGTTCAAGATAAGAAGACAAATGATGAGCCTGACACAAAGCAGTTTTAATACTAATGGAAAAAACTAGCACCAGAGTTGTTGGGCTACCAGTGGAGTTTCCTGGGGTGTTTGCTCTTTTTCAGGAAGGATGCATCTGTAAAAGGCAGACCACTGAAGACTCTTCCGCAAGAGTCCTATTCTTGCAGCAGTCACACTACTAAAAATAAAATGGGATCATACTGCTCCCATTGCACCTCCTCTCATTTGCACCACTGGGGCTGCTGCCCCCATCATGGTCTCTATCTTACTCTCCCTCATCTCTGCTTTGCTTCCTTATTCTCTACCCGGTATGCCTTAGAGTTCTTTTTTTAAATCCCGACTTTTTTCTGTGCAGTTCCAGTGCTCTACTACCATGATTGAAGTCAAAAGGGGGGGAAAAGATATAGGGGGGAAAAAGACATAGAAAAAAAATTAAAGGTATTCAAAGTAATATAGAATAGCAAGGGGATGGGAATGGGGCAAGAGAGGACACTGACATGATGTAAATTGCAATTGTGCAACTACCTCTGGAGCAACTGAAGACTTGAGGGTTTGCAAGTAATTGATGGGTTTCCCCCATCAATGAAAAGGACAGATCAAGAATGGTGCAGCTATGGGTCAGAGGCAACAGTGTGCGATGGCTATGACCAATGCTACTTCTTTCCTGGGTTATTGACATTTAAAGGCTGTATATAATAATCAGCTTCCGGGCCCAGTACAAGGTGTTGGTTATCACCTTTAAAGCCCTAAATGGCTTGGGTCCAAGCTATCTTAGGGACCACCTCCTCCCGTACAATCCTCCCCGCGCGCTCCGGTACTCTGGGAGGAACTTACTACAGACTTTAAAATCTAGGCTTGCGGCGACCTCCCTGAGGGCGTTCTCTGCTGTCGCCCCCAAACTCTGGAACGACCTGCCGGATGAGATCCGTCAGATAACATCATTAGACAGCTGTAAAAAAGTGGTCAAGACGGATCTCTTCCGGCAGGCCTTTCCAGATTAACCATCCCGGCCCAAGTTCCCTGATTCCCTCATTCCTCCCGTGGCCCCATCTTAGTGATGGTCGAGGATCAACAGAGGGATATCAGGGTTTTTAGTTTTTAATTGTTGTTGTTATGCATTGATATTGGCGGGATACACACCGCCATTTAGTACGTATACAATACGTACTAGGGTTAGGAAGGGGCGGTGCTTCCGCACCCCCCTAACCCTAGTACGTATTGTATACGTACAAGATGGTGGCGCCCCTTCTACATGGGCGCCGCCATCTTTACGTACTGGACGCACAGCGTCCAGACGTGTCGCGCCGCTTGTGACGTAGCGAGCGCGCCCCTGGCGCCTCGCTACGTCGCAAACGCGACTTTAAAAGAAGCTCCATTTTGGAGCTTCTTTTTCAGTCCGCGCGGGAGTCGGGCCGTGTGAAGGCTCTGGCTCCCCCACGGACCTACTGGCGGCGGCGGCAGACCGCCGCAAAGCGGCAGTCTGTACCCCGCCATTGTGTTTTAATATGTTATACTGTTTAATACTGTCTTAAGAGGGGAAGGGATAAAATGTTTTTAATTGTCATATTTTATATTTTACTGTTGTTAATCGCCTGGATTGGTTTGCCAGAGGGCGGTATACAAATAAATATTATTATTATTATTATTATTATTATTATTATTATGTCCCGGATCACTAAGATGTTCCAGTAGAACAGGAATGGACTAAAAAATGTTGCCTTAAAATATCCCCCATATGCCCTCTAACAGGCACGCACCTGTTCCTCCTCTTCCCCCACCCTCTCATCTCTCTGTGTACTCTCAAAAATGGCTTCATGTGTCAGAGAGGGCATGCGTGCCATATATTCGCCATCACAGCTCTAGCATGTCACCATGAGAGAGAGGTTGTGTGTGGCGGGGAAGAGAGAGAGTCTGGAAATAGAGGACCTGTAGGTGTGTGGTAGTAAAACCCCTCTCTTTTAGGGGGTCTTTCTCTTAGTCCATCTCTTTTAAGGCCTTAAGCAGGGTTGGAGGGAATTTCAAGGATCAAGACCCAGCCTTCCTGATTTGAGCACTATTTTCACTTTGGGAGAAGACTGAGACAAAGAAGGTGTTGAACACGTCTGCCATCTTTTCCACACAGCAGCCTTACCATTTCCTTGTTCTTCCTTTTGATATGGACATAACCAAAACAGCCCTTTTAATTTTTTTTTTTAACCTCTCCAATCCTTCCCCTCATATGTTCACCTCCTTCAACTCATTAGAAAATACAGTGGTGCTAAGAAAGGTGGAAGGCAACAGAAAGAGAGGATGACTGCATGTCAGACACTTATACTCAATCAAAGAGACTACAGACCTGTATCTGCAGGACCTGAGCAGAGAGGTAGAGGGCAGAGAGTTTTGGAAATGTCTCACCCACAGGGCCACTATGAATCAACGTTAAGTCAAAGATAGTTAACAACAACAACAAACCACTGTAGTGCTACCCAATGAACATATAAGGCCTCATTCCCACTTTGATTTAAACCAGATTGTGATTCGAAAAGATTTAGAGAAGCATTCCCAGAGGTGAGCCCCTCTCTGACCCAGGAAGCCTCCTTCTAACCATCCATCAAGAAGCCAAGCCCTTCCTCCAGTCCATCTGCCTTGGTCCAGGCCTCGGAGGTGGAAAAGATCTGCTGGACCTGACCCTATTCCCCACCATCACTCCCTTCTCCTTTTGTGTCGTGTCTTTTAGATTGTAAGCCTAAGGGCAGGGAACCGTCTGACTAAAAAATTGATGTACAGCGCTGTGTAAACTTACAGCGCTTTATAAATAAAGGTTAATAATAATAATAATCTGGTTTAAACCACCATTGTTCCCACTTAATTAGAAGCAAATCGGAAAGGGGGGGCATGGTTTTTACCCATTTAACCCAGGTCAAAAAGATGCTGATAAAATGGGGTGTTTGGGGGGCTGGATCAATTTACAGGTATTTGGAAATAAATCAATTCAACCCAGTGGGAACCAGGGCAGATTCGAATCCCTCTGGTTCCCACTGGCAGCAGCTTCCCCGGCCTCCTGGCCATACCTTCATGCCTGCTCCATCCTCAGTCTTCCATCCTCCTGGCCTGCCTCTCTTCTTCCGCCCCTGCATGCCTCAGTCCTCCCGGCCTGCCTCTCTCCATCTGCCCCAGCCTTTCCTCCGCCCCCAGCCTACCTGTATGGCCAGGAGGACAGAGGGAGGCATGGCAGGGAAGCCACGGCTGTCGTGTCCTGCACCCATCGTGCAAACATAGTGGGAATCACTGTGTTTGATCAACCAGTTTCAGGAATCAGTTCAGGAATCGAATCAAAAGGTAAGTGGGAATTAGGTCTAAGAACTGCACTACACTCTTGTACCTATTGGATTTCAGGATTTACAGTTTAAGGAGGGGCATTTAGAATTTTCAGCCAGAGAGCTCTTAGGCCCAGAATGCTGCAGGAGACAATCAGAGCAGAAAAAGTGGAACAGCAGCACTATAAGAGTGCAGTAATCTATTAAGTCAAAGTTGATAACTCCCGAATGGTTGCACAGTGGCATTGCTAAGGGGTGATGTGCTATGGCCCACATTGGGTGATACCCCAGAAATAGGGTGACACCTGATTAGGCAGTCCTCCTGTGGGGGAGGTGAGTATACCCCTCCCATTTTCACCACTGCCACTTCCCCTTCAGGAGGGGCAGCGCTGGTGGACTATCTGTGAATAGGGAGCAGCCACAGCAGCCATTACCACCCCTAGTCATGAGTAGACCATTAAGGCTACTCCCTTGTCACAAGTAGACAGCTGCCATTGCCCTCTTCACTGTGAAGAAGGTGTTAGTGGGTCCTTTCAGCCATGCCCCCCAGAAGCCCCTCCACACCACGTGATATCAGGGGGGAACGCCACTGTGGCTGCATGGTGCAGGGAAGATTATAGTGGTGAGACAACTCTCTCAATAGGAAGAATGGCCATCATTTGATAAAGATTTACTGGAGAATCCTCAAAAATTCAGAGAATTTCAGGAGAACCCTTGGAGTAATTTGAAAACAGAACTCACCACAGAAAAAGTGGGATGAAAGATTATGCCATCCAATTTGTTCACTGGCTCCTTCTTCTATGATATTTGGGGATGCCACTTGGCGACAAAACCTGCCTGTAAAATTAAGCTCCAGTCCAGAGGAATTGTGTCACAGGTGTGCTCTTCAACTTGGAAGGTAAGGTTGTTGTTTTTAAAAAAGGATAAATATAATGACTCCCTGAAGCCAACCATCTCATTAAAAATAATACAGTTGGGCCTTCCCTTACATGAGGGATCTGTTCCAGACCCTGCCGCATATGGGAAAAAACAGGCTTGTTCCTGTGGCGCATGCCCGGCGCACCATGAGGCACATGCCATGGGGCGCGTGCCCCATTGCTTCTTCTGGTGCATGGGAGAAGTCTTTCTGGTGCAGCTTCCAGCGTATGTGAAAGCTGCATATGGCGCAACCACCTATGACGCAGGCGCATTGTAATTGTAAGCCACTCTGATAGCCTTTAGGGCTAAAGGGCGAGGTATAAATACCCTAATATAATAATAATCCATAACTAAGGACTGTTAGGACAATGTTTTGAGATCTACTGCTCAGTTATGGATGGTTTCAGCATGCCATTCCTCTTAATAGTAGACTTCTGAGCTATGGTAGGTTGTGCTATAAAGTCCTAGGTGAGAGACAAAGTTTTACCTAAAGATTTTTCACAGTATTGTGATTGCTGGAATGGCACGTAAACTTATATTTACTCAGGTATCTTTTATAGTCCCACAGTTTATGATTTTTGTACTGATTGTTAATTCAATTAGATTTTTAGGCATTTTTCCTTGGGTACTCTGATTATAATTTTACTGTGATGTTTTTGTTGTTAGATAAGTCTTCATGTTGCTTCGGGAAAAACAGATAGGGAGGAAGGAGCAGCCAGAAGCCTCTCCCAGTCTTATCGCCCCGGGACCATGGTGAACATATGCCATGGCCCCAAGGGCACCTCCTGCCACTGTCCCAAATGAAAAAGGAGCAGAAAAGAGCCACTCCTTTTGAGCCACTTTTGGGTTGCTTTAGGCATTCCAAGGGCATGCGTCATCTAAATGCTACGCTCCAGAGTGGCCAGAAGCCATCAGTTTCTATCAGGCCTGAGTTGTCTTTATACTATTGTCTTCATTGATGTTTAAATTTGTTGGCTCCTTCACACTTGCAAGGTTGGAAGCAAAGTGAGTTACAAATAAATAATGAGCTGAACATGAAACAAAAACCAATGAATTAGTAAATCTGGATGAGTTAATAAGATCCTGTCATTAAAATAAAAAAGAGAAATAGCAAATGGAATCAGATTAACGTCTTACCCATGATTTTCATCCTCTCTCTTTCTGAATCATCATCATCATCATCATCATCATCATCATCATCATCATCATATTAAAAAAAAAGCAGGAACAGCTACTGGCAGTCTAAACAGTTACATAAACATGTTTCCACTTTGTAATATTCCTGTTCATCTGTTGCCTTTCTTCTTCCACTTTCTTCTTCCAGTGCATTCAATCTTCAATCCGACATGCTGAGATTTAATCATTTTTTCTACCTTCTCCAGTGTGGCAGTTATTCCTACTTTCTTTTGGGAGACTTCATCCCTTTGCCCATGAAATAAATCCTACTGCACTAGCAAAGTACACAAAAGGGACAAACAAGTCTGTTTTCCTTTGATGGCGGAGGAATTTTAATAAAGAAGCAAAGTGGAGGTGGAGAAAAAGGGAGAGAGAGCTCTCTTGTGCTGAGTGAGAAGGAGGAGTAAATAGGCCACACTGCAGGATAGGCATTGTTTATCACAAGCTATAAGATAGAAGGAAAATCGGCTGACCGAGAGTGCATGATTGCATTACAGTGAACCCAGCTAAGTGAATATTTGACACAGGATAAATCTCTTAATAAAATTACTGCACTCCAGTCCCCAACACACTCTGCATATGTAATAAAACTCTTTAAAATGAATAGCTGATAAGGAAATGAACCTTTTCACTGAATGAATAAACACACATGCAAGCGCTTGCACACACAAATACCAAATGGTAAAACATACTCCTAGTGATTATCAGGGTGTTAAAATAATAACCCTATGAAAGAAATAAATCTGCCCTGCAGCAAATTATGTCTCTGCTATACTTATGTTGAAACCTTCTCCAAACACCTGATAAAGGAATAAACCTGTTAAAGGAATAAATTGGCCACACACTAAGGTTATCCTCAGATTTACACTGGACTGCAATGATAAACCTTCTTTTTCATTAGTCCAATAGATCATAGGATTTACAGTACTTACAAATGTTTCAGCATTAAATGTAAGCAAGACTTCTCTGGTGCGTGCCTCTGCATTTGGGGCCAGGCAGGGTCGATAACAAGACTGAATATTGCTTCACAAAATATCTTTCAGGAAACGTTAGCAGAATAACTGATTAAGAGATGAGTTCATCCTTAAAAAAGTGACTACCAACTCCACCTTTCAGAAGACAGGCAGGTCACAGCTGGGAGTCAACAGAGCCACTGAATTTCAGTAAGTGAAGCTATCTGGATTTACAGGTTTATAACTTACATAAATTAACATTTTAGTTAATAAAGGAGAGGGAGAATATCATTAGATTTATAGATCAGATAACAACAACTGTTTCCAAACACTCCAGTCCTTTCTTAATTTTTCAGTTCTCTAATGTAACAGCTTCTGCCTGGCATCAAAATGGATCCATGCTGATGGTGACCACATAGAAGATTATCACACAAGGACTTACTGTGAGTGAATCACTGGGAAAAGGTTTGGGAAGCTCATGTGTGTGTAACCCTGAAACGCTTCCCCAGCATTATGCAATTATGAGCTCCCTCTAGCATCCTGGAATCATTCAGGGAAAGTGACTTTCCATGTGATAATCTTCATAGTTGTTTTGTGGCTTGATGACACATAATAACATTGCAGGAGATAATGTTGCAGGAATCCAGGAAAAAGACAAAAACCTAATTCAACACTAAACCAGAAAAAAGTTATACTTCTTGCCTGATAAAATTAATTAATAATTACACTTGTGTGTCTTCTGACCATTTCCAGTGTATGGTGAGCCTAAAGCAAATCGATGATGGGTTTTCTTGGTCTATTTGACTAAATCTCAATTAAAGCATCCCCAACAGATGGCCATCAAGCCTCTGTTTAAAGACCTACAGGGTAGGAGACTCCACTACACTCTGAGGAAGGAGTGTATTCCACTGTTGAACTGCCCTTAGAGTTGACTGCCAAGTGGCTTGATGCCTTGACCCATAACCTTATATAACTTAGCAGAATTCAAAGATATAGCTGTGTTAGTCTATGGAATCAATATGTAAAGAGATCTTGTATTATTATTATTATTATTATTATTATTACTATTAAGGTTTAAGGTTTATTAATATAGTGCTGTAAATTTACATAGTGCTGCACATACAATCAACTAAAATGGATAAAATAAACCTGCACCGCCACATGTACACTGAATCCTTGACCTTCCTAGCTCTTGAAAGCAGTTAGGAGGGGATTGGCTGAATGGTTAAAGGAAGTAGTGGATGCCTTATTTCAGCAAAGGAAGTTTCCATACCACTTAGAATAGGCTGTGGAGAGGCCATCACTAAAAAAAGGCCTCCCTGGATCCCAGCATTCTGAATACTGTAATTATCAACCAGACTTTTAACATTCCTTTTTTGGGCAAAGTGCTGGTGCGTGTGGTGACTTTCCAGCTCCAGCAGTTTCTGGATGGGACAGATTATCTATATCCATTTTAACCTGGCTTCAGGCCTCGTTATAGGCCACAGACACTTTTACTCTCCTTGGTGGATGACCTGCACAGGAAACTAGATAGGAGGGGTGTTTCCCAGTTGGTTCTGCTGAACCTCACAGTGGCTTTTGACACCCTGGCCTGTGGGATCCTCAGGGTTCTGTTTTGTCCCCCATGCTGTTTAACATCTACATGAAATATTAGGAGAGGTCATCTGGAGTTTTGGATTGTGATGTCTCCAATATGCTGATGACACCAAACTCTCCCTCTTCTTCCCATCTGATTTAAAGGAGGCTATCTAAAGCAATTCTGGGAACTGTAGTTTTGTGAGACATTTAGTTTTCTCAGTTGGTTCTGCTTATTTTATTGGATGTATATCCCACTTTTCTCCCAAAATTGGAGTAATGGACTGGATGAGGGCAAACAAATTGAAACTTAATCCAGATCAGACAGAGATGCTCCTGCCCAGCTGAAAGACAGATCAGGCAATAGGGACTCCACCTCTGCTGGATGGGGTTATATTCCTCCTGATAGAACAGGCTAACGGCTATTTGATTGGATTTATATCCCATTTTTCTCCCAAAATTGGATTCAAGGCAGCTTGGACATTCTCCTGGACTCAACTCTAAGCCTGGATGCCCAGGTTTCAGCAGCGGCCAGGAGTACATTTGCACAGCTAAAATTAGTGCACCAGATTAATCCATTCCTTGAGATGTCAAATCTGGCTACAGTGACACATGCCTAGATTACATCTTGTTTAGGCTACTGTAACACATTCTGCATGGCATAGCCTTTGGAAACTATTCAAATACTTAACTGGGTGCAAAAATGCTGCTGCCAGAATGCTGATCGATGACAGTTAGAGGGAGCATATAACTCCTTTCTTAAAAACAGTACTGCTCCCACCCTCTTGAACAACCTTTCACAGGAAGCTGGGCTGCCCCCCTCCCTGCTTTCGTTTCACTGGCAGGCAACAAAACCACTCATTGTTTAAGCAGGCTTTCAGTGTGTAGCAGAGAAGCTTCTTAATAGAACAATTATTTATCTAATTATGAAGATTTCTTTTAATTGACTCTGTCTGGGAGTCCCACATCATGGATCCCATTCTGGAGAAATGTGGCATACAAGTTAAATAAAATGAAACGAATACATGTTCATTCAGTGTGGTGAGACTATGAAAGGAACAGGTAGATAGGCAGACAGAATTGTGCTATTAATGTCCAATATGTTACTTTTGAATCATGTTTATACAGTATATAAAGCGAAAGGCATTTTGTGGAAAGTTGCCTACTCAAGTCTGACTCGTTTGATTACTCATCTGGGAAGTTCAGATGCATTTATAAACTCAAGTTGAAAAGTTTATTATGGACACCTAAAGATCTACTAATATTTTTTTTTATGTTTCTGATGTTGCAGACTAAAAGAAGAAAAGTGGTTTTCTCAACTTGCTTGTTTTATTAGCATATGTTTATCAGATGCCCCCTCTTTTTTTTTCACCTCATAACATTTCAATTTATCTGAGTGTGATCAGGCTGGCCAAGAGACAGTATTTTCTGTTAGAACTCCCACAACTCAAAGATATCCCATATTATTTATTCATTGAAATTAGCAAAATGATGAGTTTAAACTTTCATGGTCCAAAACACACTGCAGACCAGTTAAATTGCCCTGGCTAAGTACTAGGGAATCCTGGTTTACTGTGGCACCAGAGTTCTCTGACAGAGAAAACTAAATGTCTCACAAAACTACAGTTCCCAGAATTGGTTCAGATAGCTTCCTTGAAATCAGCATTGAGCAAGGACAGTTAAAGCAGTATCAAACTGGATTATTTCTGCAGTGTGTTTTGGACCTCATGTTCCTGTTCTTCCCTTGACACGAATGACTGAAAATCTAACCAGCCACACCAGCAAGAAAGGTGTGTTACACATTGTCTCATCATAGTTATAGATGGCAACGGGAGAACATCAAGCTTCTGTCCTGGAAACAAACCTGGGTCTGAGGTTTGGTGTTTTCATTGAAAAATGATTTACAGACATAGAGATAAAGAGGCAGATATCAAATGTTTCCTGCAAGAAGGTGGCACTAACAAAAAAGTCCACTGTCAATATTTTCTGTGCTGGAGTGTGTGTTTTCTTTTCATCATGCCTATTAAACTAAAGAATCATCTTCGTTGATGGGTTTTGGCATGATGAAATGAGGGGGGGGATGAAGGCTCAAGGAAGACATACAACTATATAATCTCATGTTAACTAAGGAAGTTTATTACATTCAACAGTGTGATAAGACCTGCATGCCTGATTATAACATTAGAAGACAGTTGCTGTATTAATGTAAATTACTGGGACAAAAATGCCTTTTCTGCCTTTACATTTCTGCGGTGGGGCACGTTAATTATTTTTGTAGATCAGCATGTTAGTACTGTAAGGATGTGAGAATATCTTGTCACTGGGTCTAAAGATATGGCAAAGGGGAAAGTGTCCCCATTTAAAGAAAATTATTATACAAAAATACTAAAAATTATAGATAGGTTTTTTGACCTACATCCATCACTTTAACTTGCACCAGAGGTGCCTCTCACCCTGCATTCATAAACTATGATGCTGTTATTTTTCATAGGTCTGGGAATGCAAGCTAGCTACTCACATCTCTCCAGAGCCATCCTGTACATACTGTTTGAAGTAAAAATCTACATAAATGAAGAGGTTAATGGAAATGTGCATGATTTTATTACTATTAAAGAACATCGACAGGCCACATTCACACATTTTAAGCAGCCAGTGGTACAATCATAACTGCAAAGTATATTCAGCAATCTCCCTCTTTTTTTTCAATTGCCCACCACAGCCTATATTACAAATACATAAATCATAATGTTTCAACAAAAGCAAAATTTAATTTTCTCCTTTCAAGTGTTATCTGGGCTGGGTGGTATATGGCAGGCTGCGGCCGAGTCATTTATTACACTTGCTGAATGGATAATGGCAGGGAGACTCTATTATACCCAGCTTTGTTAGAGCTTTGAATGTGCTACTGAAACCTGTGGCAGCCTAAATCTCTTTACATCTGTAATAGATACACAGCACTCTATTATTTCATGCCAGAGCAAAATTAAATAGTTGTGTGTGTTGGGGGGAGGGAAGGGAAAGAGAGAGTGTGTGCACATGGAAAGCATTTTACTAAAAACATTTTAAAGGAAATGATCTCTCAAGAACTCATTTCTGTGTCTCAAACACATTTTGTTTTTGCTCTTGAAAAAGTACCAGCATTGAGTTCTTTTCTGCAGCATACTTAGGACAGGTGGTCTCTGCTCCAGACTCTTTCATGGGCTTATTCATGCCAAATGTAACCTGCAATACATAACAACATGCAGTTCTAGAACTATGCAGAATTTAATATATGAAACATGGCAACATTGTCAGATACTTTAGTAACAAAGGCAAAAATGTTGTTCATGATTTTCCTCTTTTCTAAATGAAGGATTCAGATACAATATTTAGTGAGATGCATGCCACAAAAGCCATATAACATTACTTACAAATGCTAAGACTTTGTATCTTGAAGTCCATGTTTGAGATGCATTCAGAGGCTTGGATCATGGGATCCTGTGGGCAGAACTTCATCCAGGAAGCTTTCCCCGGTCTGGAGGTGGCTGAGGGGTTGATTGGTGTTGACCACTGAAGCTGGACCCCAGAGAAAGTTTTAAGTGAATGTAGTATAGTGTCTAGATCAAAGGACGTAATAGTGCCATTCTATTCTGTCTAGGTCAGGCCTCACCTAGAATACTGTGTCCAGTTCTGGGCACCACAATTCAAAAAGGATGTTGAGAAGCTGGAGCATGTCCAAAGGAGGGCGACTAAAATGGTGAAGGGTCTGGAAACCATGCCCTATGAGGAATGACTTAGGGAGCTGGGGATGTTTCACCTGGAGAAGAGAAGGTTAAGGGGTGATATGATAGCCCTGTTTAAATATTTAAAGGGATGCCATATTGAGGAGGGAGCAAGCTTGTTTTCTACTACTCCAGAGTCTAGAACGCGGAACAATGGATGCAAGCTACAGGAAAAGAGATTCCACCTCAACATTAGGAGGAACTTCCTGACAGTAAGGGCTGTTCAACAGTGGAACACACTCCCTCAGATTGTAGTTGAGTCTCCTTCCTTGGAGGTCTTTAAAAAGAGGCTGGAAGGCATCTGTCGGGAATGCTTTGACTGAGAGTTCTTTCATGGGGTTGGACTGGATGGTGCTTGTGGTCTCTTCCTACTCTATGATTCTATGAATTGTAATGAAGACATACAGTCCACCCTCGGTATCCATGGGGATCCATTCCTCCACCACCCTCCCTATGGATACCAAAATCTGCAGATAGTCAAGTTCCATTGTCCTCAGTGACAGTGCATGCATGTGGCCATGCCACCATTGAAGACAACAGAACTTAATGGTGGCACAGCTGTGTGCATGTGCCACCACAGGACAACAGGGGCTGTCCCTAATGCCAGTGCAGCCACATGCATTAAAAAAATAATAAATGTTAGCAAGACTGGATTTTTCTATAATTTTGGTGTGTGTGGAGTTCCTCAAGACCTCAAACTGACTTGCCAGGCTAGCCGCCATTATCTTCAAAGCAGTAACTCAGGTAGGCAGACCCCTGGAAAACAATACTTTTGGAAATTCCTCACAGGAAGGTTTGGGAGTTGCTAAATAGGAAAACCATCACCTCCAAACTGAACAAAATACAAAATGTTTTTTCATAGTCTCACACTTGATGGGCTGGTGATCAGCTTAATGACTAGCCCATTCTCCTGCTTGCCCTCCCCAATTGTTGTCAGACCCAACTCCATTGATAATACCATGCTACTCCCCAGCTTAACAATGCCCGGGCAGTCAAACAGCTTTGTCTAGGCTTCGGCCAAGCCATTAAGCGACTTGCCAGAGGCTAGATTTTGTCTATAAGAACCCTCAGATTCCTGCCCACAGTGGGCCAGTCTGGATTTCAGGAGGAAGCTCTGTCCTTCTGAACTCTGATGTGGCTCCTGGCCCAGTCATTCACTACCATGACTGAGTTCCATTCAAATCCCAATGTATTGGATTCCCGGGGAAGCCTACTGGAGTAAGTATAGCCTTAGTACTGTCTCAAACTATTGCCTATTTCCACTCTTGATTTCCCGAGACTTGTATGAGTGTGTGTATGCCAGTGTTGCTTTTAATAAAAATTAGACTTTAACTGAAGAAGCCTGTCTCCACACTATTTCTTAAGGATAATTCAGTCCCTTCGTACACAGTTCAGGAGCCGGTCTCGTGGGGTACTTGTAAGTGCCCCCCGCTCAGCAGTTTGAGCAAATTAAAAATTCCCCTAATTAGATCCTTCCTTACATAAATCAAAACCATCCTATGCCTGTGGAAAATTAAAAATACCTTCAACAGGCCAGTAAAGGATGGATGGTTGGGTCTTTCAAAGGGAAAGAGATTAAGAAAACACACACCAATTCCAAGCAGTCAGAACTTACAGTTTATGGGTATAACTACATTTGGGTGTAAAAATGAGGGCCTTGCCCCTCCCTAATAATATTTATTCCCCATCATCACCCTCATGAAAATGAAGGCATTTAAGAATAGTGGCAAGTAAGATAAATATCTTATCTTAAATGAACTCTTTGTTTCAGAACCAATAATAACAAACTATTGAAAAGAACTATTAAAGAATTATTCAAAGCTTGGCAAATTTGTATGGGCAGAGACAAAAATCCAAGGTGAAATGGAAGATATTAACTGACACAAAAGAAAGAAGAGGCTGTGGACTTCCAGACATGAAATTATATTACTTCATAAGTGGACTAACATGGATCACAGGTTGGATATCTTTAGAAAATGAAAGAGTGCTAAAATCAGAGGGCTTCAATTTAAGATTTGGTTGGCATGCTATGATAAGACAGAGGAAAGATTAACAAACAGTTTAAAGATCACTATATCTATAGAGCATTATTGAAGATCTGGAAGATACAAAATAAAAATCTATAAAAGAATAGAACTCTGTGTCTCCCAAAGAAACTTTGGAAGATGACAAGAAAAAACAAGAAATGGATTACATATAATGGCTTATTGGGTTTGGATCAACAAAAATGTTTAATATGAAATCAAGAGAAGAATTGGAACTAGAAGGAATAAATAGGAACTGGTTTATTTGTAAACAATGCACAAAAATATATGAAATGGGTTTGAATCTAGAAGACATTTTAAAAAATGAAAAGATATAGACAAAATTTTGTTGAAAAACGGGAAACACAAAATGGCAAATTTCTACAAATATCTACTAGATCAAGAATTGAAGGAAGAAACTATTAAAAA
>NC_056524.1:142775328-142776935 GCF_019175285.1 Sceloporus undulatus | reverse complement strand
TACAAATATCTACTAGATCAAGAATTGAAGGAAGAAACTATTAAAAAACAATAATAAAGTGGGTAAAAAACCTTGGACATCAAATAAAACTGGAGCATTGGGAGAAATCCTGGAGAAAAACCTAACAAATTTACACTTTCTCAAAATCTGAAAGATAACTAGTTTAAAATGTTATATAGTTGGTAACTTACACCTGTAAAGATAGATAAAATGTATAAAAGCAGAAAGCAGAATTATTGGGAATGTCAAGGAAGCCCACGAACCTTCTACCATATGCTGGGCAGAAATTTGTAAAATGATGACCAAGATCCTGGAAAAGAAATTCCCAACATATCCAGAACTTTAAAAAAAAAAAACAGAATATCACACATGGACTAGAAGAAAACTTTTAAAAGGAAAATTGGAAATTGATTTTATATATAATAATGGTGGCAACAGTGTTATATGCACAAAAATGGAAAACCAAAAAGATCAGCAAGTGAAGACTGGCTAATCAAACTGGCAGATATGATGGAGATGGACAAACTCACTGGCTTCTGCAGACAGATCTATAGAAAAAGGAAATGACGAATAGAGATCAGTAATGAGACAGTGGAAACTGATATGGTCGTGATGGACAAATACAAATTTGTGATCACAAACCACAAACTGATAGATGAGAAATATCTAATTCAGTATGAAATTAAATTGTAGAGACTTAAATATAGATAATGAAAATAAATATAAGGCATGTATACTCTTGGATGTATGGGACATAAGAAATAGAAGAAAAGTATAAAGATGGGCAGAATGAATTGTTATTGTAATCAAGGTTAATTTAGCATAAGTAGTCAGTTATAAGTAAATCAAAAAGTTATTGTTTGTTGTTGGCCATGGAAAATTGAATGAGAAACTACAAGACTAGAAGAGACATAGGATATAATTTAAAATGTAAATTAACGAAAATTGGCATGTAAAGATATACAGTGGTACCTCGGGTTACGAAATTAATTCGTTCCGCGGCTAATTTCGTAACCCGAAAAACCTTCGTAACCTGAATTGCCATAGGCGCTAATGGAAAAAAATAGCTCTCTGCTGCCCTCCGGTGGCGAAATAGCGCCGAGGTTTTTTCGTAACCCGAAAAAACCTTCGTAAGCCGAAACAATAAATCCCTATGGGATTTTTTCGTATCCCGAAAAATTCGTAAGCTGGGTAATTCGTATCCCGGGGTACCACTGTATAGACAAACTCATATGTAGATGTAATAATTAAGGGTGATAAAATATTTTTTTAATTTTTATTGAATCAAATTTAAAAACAGAATACAATAACATTTAAGACACATGAAACATAAAAAGGCACTCAAAACATTAAATAAGATAACATATAAAATAAACTGAGAAGGTAACCTATATTTTCTACCTCCTTTTACACTATAAGAACCACTTTACCCTCAACAAAATAAACAAATATATCATTGTTACTAAACATTTTTTTAATTTTATTAAACATTCATTGACAATATACAAGACAAAACATTGATACTCACTTAGACTAAAATACACAACATTCAATATACCAAAAATATAAAATTAAACCGAGTTAATTTCTATATCTCTAAGCTTTGT
>NC_056524.1:142768491-142775228 GCF_019175285.1 Sceloporus undulatus | reverse complement strand
ATGTGGGCTTTGTTGTTAATAGACCTGGCATTGCATAGGAGCAGCGACAGGGTTTGTGGCACGGCTGGAGAGACCCTCAGGTCCTTTAGGTTGGGAGGGGGACAGGAAGGCGGGATAGATATGACAAACTCATATGTAGATGTAATAATTAAGGGTGATAGTTTAAAAGTTTTTTGTGTAACTGGTATTTTTTTTGTTCTATTTAATTTGTACACTATTGCATTAGTAAAAAGTATTTTTTTAATTTTTATTGAATCAAATTTAAAAACAGAATACAATAACATTTAAGACACATGAAACATAAAAAGACACTCAAAACATTAAACAAGAACATATAAACTAAACTGAAAAGGTAACCTATATTTTCTACCTCCTTTTACACTATAAGAACCACCTTACCCTCAACAAAATAAACCAATATATCATTGTTACTAAACATTTTCTTAATTTTATTAAACATTCATTGACAATATACAAGACAAAACATTGATACACACTTAGACTAAAATACACAACATTCAATATACCAAAAATATAAAATTAAACCGAGTTAATTTCTATATCTCTAAGCTTTGTCTTCTTCCTAGATGGTGTTTAATCTTCTTTGTTTTCCATTTCTTCTAGTTTCCTATTTTATTTATTCAGCAATAAAAAAGGAAAAAAGAATAGAACTTAATGTGCATAAACTCATTCTCCATTTTCACTTGTTTCTTATTCCTACTTGTTAAAGGGGAAAAGAGATTAATTTATCCTGATTTATATTGTTTTCATGATAATTTAGATTCAAAAAGATTTTCTCCCCAATTCTATCCTCCATCTTATAATGATTGATTAGGTTTAATCAGCTTATTAAATTTGGCTACAGTTTATTATTTACTCTTACATTTTATGTTTTACGTTTTATCTTCCATCACTCAGTAATTTTCTCTCTATATAATTTTTAACACAGAGCCAGTCATTTTCTATAAGTTTTGATTTCTCGACCATATTTTCTTTCACACGGGCAGTTTAGTACATCCATTTCCATAGCCTCATATAATTTATTGAACCATTCCTCCTCTGCTGGAATTGTCGATCTCGTCCACTGTTTTGCATAAATGATTCTTGCGGTTGTTACCATATATAACATTATGCGTTTCTTTTCTTGTTCTACTTTGGGGTTCAATACAGAGGTCATATTTAAAAGGAAGAGAAGCGGATCCCAAGGTATCGTGGTCTGAAGGATCTCTGTCATCACTGTTGCCAATATTTTTCTGCTTCCTTACATTTCCACCATATGTGAATGTAGTTTGCATAAGGTTTTTGGCACTTCCAGCATGAGGCTGTCCCCATCTTGTATATTGCATTCAGTTTATTAGAAGACATATGCCAATGATGAAACATTTTAAAGACGTTTTCCCTGTACTTTTGGCATAATGTGAATTTATAACTGTCTATCCAAGTTTTTCCCCATTTCTCCCCCACTGCTACATGCACTAACTTTCCTTGCCATATGATCCTAAAGGCCACAGATTCCCCATGTCATTCTTGAGCACCAACACTTTTGACTGAAAGCTCCCCTTTTCCCCTCACTGCCACCCTAGATTTTTCCATTGCCCCCAGGGAGGAACATACAACCTCTTTGGCAATCACTGCATTAGAGGAAGGCAATACCGAACCCTTGTTGAACAAATTCTTCCAAGAAAATTATGTGAATGGTTCACCTAAGGTTGTCATAAGCTGGGAATGACTTGAAGGCACATAACAACAAAGAATATACATACAGCATGTACCATTGTATGCTGACTGTTTTTCTTTCTTTCTTTTTTTAAACAGAATTGTTTTTAAATTATTTTTAAAATGAAAAATGATCAGTAGTGTGCATTTTCCTATCAGCCATTTCCCCAATTACAACCCCACTGCTATTTCCTTTTCTGGGGAAGAGATACAAGTATTCAGAAACAAGGACTTTGATATTTTCTCCTGCAGAGGAGAGAAAGCAAATAGGTCAGGGAGAGGAGTTAATAGGGAAATGGTTGTGGCGAAATAGTTCAATACTCACCCTTTGGCTACCAATCCTTTAATCCCAATTGCATTCCCCTGAGCTATTTTTCAACTTTACAATGTTATCTACATTTGTATTCAAAGTGTAGTTTCACACTGAAGGATTGGTTTCTCACCCAAGGATTGCTTGAGTGGAGGGTGTTTGTACTGCTGGAGGAAAGGAAGAGATGAGGCACATACTTCCTGCCCAGACCCACTTCCACAAGCAGCCCCATCTATTCTGGAAGATCCCTTACATTGCCAAAAGAGATTTTGAAGGGAGCAAGTGATGCTACAAACAGAAGGAACAGGCAAAAAATGATGGACATATTTTTAATTAAGTCCTGCCTACAGGATCACATGATCCGAGCTTCTGAATGGATCTCAAATATAATTCTTAGGATCAATATGATACAAGATTGATCCTATTTTAGGAAAATAGCGAGGAATCAGAAATACATTCATAGGAAAAAATCTATGTGAGAGGGAAAGAGAGAGAGAGATAAAAGACTCGGTGCTGTAGTTCAATGGAGAGGGTGGTACTAGGTAGAGGTTTTCCCTGCTTCAACAGCCTCTGTAACTCCAAAGGCATCTTTTTCTAACCAAAAGAGAGGCTTTTCTTTAAGGAATCTCCATTGAACTACAGCACCCAGTCTTTCTCTCTTAGGAGTTTATCACATCGCTAAAAAACCTGTCTTAGCTTTCCCAGTTTGAATCTTAACTCAGGATGCAGCTGGGTATTAAAAGGTAAAGATAGTTCCTTGATGTGAATGCCTAGTCATAACCAACTGCAGGGAATGTTACTCATCTCTGTTTCTAAGCCGAAGAGCCAGCATTGTCCGAAGACTGCGTTGGTGGTCATGTGGCCAGCATGTGCAACGAACACTGTTGCCTTCCCATTGAGAAGTGGTACCTATTTATCTACTTGCATTTGCATGTGTAGCCAAGGGTCCGTTTAGGGGAATTTTATTATGTTGTTATTAATCCAAATATTGCAAGAGGGGGCTGGCCACAAGAGCCCACCAAGATCGCCCTCCCGATATGTATACGGAGTAGACCAGGGAATCCCAATAAATAAAGCTGAGACGGATATTAATAACTAGATGTCTAATTTATTGAAATAAGGGAAAAACACATGCGTTGCACATACACTCACACACACACTCAGGACTCAGGAAAATCAGGTTGGAAAATAGGAACAGATTTCAGGCGTTACTAAGGGTGATGTTTACCAGAATGTAGATTCCCTCCGGGGAGCGAATGGAGTGGTGGACAGTGAGACAAGTCTGCTCTGCAGCCTGGGTTTGAGCAGAAATGTCGGCTACCAAAACAGAGGTCTGACTGACGTGGAGCAAGTAGACCTTGGAAATGGCGCCCTGAGCAGCCAAAGTTGGGACCTTTTAAGGGCGAAATCTCGCCTGAGGGCAGAGAGTTTTGGTGATTGGAACAAAGGTGTTTAATTGCTTTCTTTCACCTGGATGTCTGGATCTGATAATATCTAGGACTTAAGTCGTTCGGACAACAGACTTGAGTAGGGGTGATAGCTTCAGGGAAGGCAAATATTTTACTCTTCCTGGCTTAAGATAATCCCTTCATGCGACTTCCCAGACCTTCTAAGATGTTAATGTGACTGTTCCCCTAGGGGAGGTGTACCTGTCCTCTCGCTTTGCCAATAATGGCGGACAGGCTAGGAGTCTGGCCAGGGGTCATCCAAGGGTTATCATTGATTCCAAAATTTATATAAACCAGCATGGGTAACACATGCTTTCGAACTGATAGGTTAGCAAAAGCTGGGACTAGTGACAGGAGCTCACCCCATCATGCAGCACTCAGGCCTTGAACTGCCAACTTTCTGATCTTCCAATCATCAGAACTGGCATCTTAACCACTACGCCACTGCATCCTGCACCTGGTATTATCACACGCCAAATGCCAGCGGTGCCACTAGCCAAGTGCAGCCCAGGTAAATTCTGGCTAAGAAGCTGCACTCAGACAGCCTCTTTTCAAAATCAGGAATCTCCCGGCTTTGCAAATCAGCTGGTCAGGAATAGTAAAAGAGAAGGGAGTTCAGGATGGATGGGAGTTTCTCAAAAGGGAGAACTGTTCCAATGAGAAGGAAAAATGGGATGACTAAATAACTGTCAATGGAGCTAAGTTTTAAATGGTTCATGTAATAAGAAATAAAAAGGGGAAATCACCAAGGAGGAATTCAAACAAGTAACTAGCACATGTAAGGAGCAAGTCAGAAAAGCTAAAGCACAGATTGAACTCAGGCTTGCTTAGAGAGGTTCAGAACAATAAAAAGAGCTTTTTTGGCTATGTCCATAGCAAAAGGAAGAAGAAGGAAATGGGAGGTCCACTCTGTGGAGAAGATGGTGAAATGCTAACAGGGGACAGAGAAAAGGCAGAATTACTCAACACCTTCTTTGCCTCAGTCTTCTCAGAAAAGGGAAAAGGTGCTCAGCCTGAGGAAAATGGAGCAGAAGACAAAATAGGAGAAGTAAGTAAAGAGGGAGTACAGGAATACCTGGTTAATCTAAATGAATTTATGGGGCTGTACATATAGCCCCTAAGGGGAGGCAGGACACCACCCCTTTCTTAGTTGGATCGGGGTAGCGGCAACCTTACGCTGCACATTAAAACCATTCTTCCAGAGTGGCACAAAACATCAATGAACCACACAGAAGGCATGGCATCTGCCAGCTGCCTTCTACATCTCACCCACCCCTGGGCTTCTCTCCATTTTGTTTCTTGGTTTACTTAGTCATAGTTGCCACTTCTTCATCTTTACTGAGGAAAAAGACATCACTGGATATGGAGAGTGCAGCAAAAGCAGTTGGCAAGACAGAAGAAAAACAGTAGCTGCAGTGATGTATGTCGGTGGTACTGTGTGGCACTGAGAAAGGAAAGAGAAAGAGTTGCTGCATCACCACCAGTCGTCCCCTGACAAGTTATGATCTCATGAACCTCCGAGCTGGAGCATGACAAGTGAAAGGGAGCATCACCACCTGGTTTTTGTATCACACTAATGTAGCACCAGGTTTTCAATGGAGCTTGCTCTCAGTCAAGAATTACCTCACTTACCTAGTGGTCTGCCTCCAAGTAGATATTGTATAAGTTTGTGCTGTTAATTAGCTTTTATTCTCTTATTGCTATTGTTGACAGCTCTTATTGCACATGATCTGGAAGAGGCCAACTTCTCCTCTTCAGTGATTTAAAAGCAACGATAGCAAACTATTTAGTGATAGTTTTCTTTGGGGTATAAACATATTTCAGATGTTTTGTAAATATCTCACTTAAGAAATCTTTCCAAAAGGTTGTCAAAGGCCTTTGCTTTTGCCTTATGGGTTCCTACATATGCAAGTTGAGCTCTCTTTAACCTTCCTTTGACCTTGAATAGTTAGGTGGTTGGGGTCATAGTTGGATAAACTGTCAGCCTTTCTGAGTTTTTAAAATATTATTTTAGACCTATTGTACAATTCCATAAATGTGCTGGCTTTCTCTCAGTCTATTCCTCTACAGTTCCTACTTGTTGTTGTTGTTTTGTTTTCTAAAGTCTTCTTTAAAATATTCGTCATTTTTCAAATTGAGCCATTATGAATTATAAGGACATCCCAGTGACTCACATTGAATGGTGTCACCCTTTTACCATGTGGTGTACATGCTAGCAGTTTCACTTGGTTTTTAAAGAAAAACTTAGTTCATTGTATCTACATAATTATTGATTCAATTTGCATAAAATTAAAGTTCATTTTCAGCAAGGAATGCAAATAAAATATTAAGTTATCACAAGCCCTATTCACACATAAAATGTTATAGCTGATATTTAGTGGTAAATTTGTTGCTTAATTAGATAACAAAGATATAATGAAAAATGAGTTACTCAAAGTCAATTACTTGTTGGTGGCTTCCTATTTACCTTTAAAAGTTACTTTTGAAAGGACACTGTAACAAGACTTTTTTTCATGCGCTCTGGCATTCTGTTATCAAGCCTAAGCATTTTTTTCAATCTCAGCAATATAAAGTAGTGGAAAAACAAAAAGCAACTTAATAAGTTACTTTTCCCACATCACACGGAGCAATGGCAACAGATCACTTTTCAAACAATGACAAGTAATAACAAGTAACAGAAACATATTACTTTTAAAAAGCAATTCCCCAAGCTCTGTGACTAATAATAAGAATAGTGTTCTGATGTGATCCTTCAACCTTTTATTCTCATGTTCTTGGAATGATAGAAGATGGAAACAGGATAGGGAATATAGCTGGGGGGTGGTATTAGTGAAGTACGAGCAGCTGATAGGAAGCTGGTAGGAAGCTTTCCTCTTCATCTACCCATCTCTGGTTTGGCATAAGCTATTTTGCTCTTCACCATCTACCAGGGAATGCTGGGCTGAGTGAGTGTTTGCTGCCTTCCTTCCACCTGGGCTCCACGCATGCCTCAGCTCCTGGACCTAAGGAGGAGTCTTGTCTCCCCCCTCCCTGCTTTTTTTTAAAGCTTATATTGGATTTTAGGATTGAGATGGGGGGGTTGAGGATGGGGATTATTTTCTTTTTACTTGTTTTATTTGTTTGTATTTTGCTTTGTTAACTTTATTGTTGTTATAATTACTATGTATTTTTATTTTATTTTTTGCCATTTGAACCTGTGTTGAGGGAAAGGGGTTAATTATGAATTTCATTAGATTGTAATGTTTTTATTTTCTTTCATTGTT
>NC_056524.1:142711332-142765491 GCF_019175285.1 Sceloporus undulatus | reverse complement strand
TATTATTATTATTATTATTATTATTATTATTATTATTATTATTATTATTATCTTCCTATAGACAGCAGGAGCAGCACTGCTTAAAATCTTACTGCTAACACCTCACAGTGGCAGAAGTTGTGCTTTTACCTCTTCACTCATGTGTGAGATCCAGCCTTATCTCCTGCCACTATAGAGACCCCTGAGGCAGCATAGGTAATTCCATGTCAGAGTCAGCATCTCCTCTCCTCCCCCTGTCCATGGCATGAACTACAGAGAGAGAGAGAGAGAGAGAGAGAGAGGAAAAGAGTCATGAGTTTTCCATGCAGGCTTAAGGAATTAATCAGGTACATCCTTTTTTATTATTATTCAACTGGGATTTTTAACCCATTAATCAAATAATTAATTGATTAGTTAATTCATTCAGGCCCAGTGCAGAACCACTGAATAGATAAATGAATGCATCAGTCCATTGATCTGTTGAAGGTCTACAGCTACAGCTCAGTGGCAGAGCATGTGCTTTGTGTAGAGAAGGTCCCAGGTTCAGTCGCTACCATTTCCAGGGCAGGCTGGGGGAAAACAGTCCTAGGCAAATCCCTAGATGGCTCTTGTCACTCAGTATAGGTAGTACTGAGCTAGATGGGCCAATGGTCTGTATAGGTTGTCCTTTTTTAAGGTGGGGGGAGTTAGATATAATATTGTACAGCCTGTATGTAGTGTATATTGACTGCCTTTTAATCATGTAAGCCACTTTGATTGCTCCTGTGGCAGAAAAGTGGGGTATAAATAAAAATATTATTAGTATTATTACTATTACTATTACAAAGAAAGAGATGACAGGTACAGACTGCTCCCCGCTGGAAGAGTTCCCTGTTCTTTTTGAGAGAGGAGCAGACACAGACCTCTCTGTTGACCTTAATGAGAAAGGTTTTTACACTCCGAAACTGTGCATTATAATGCTCACAAGGCTTTGGTATAAGTCATATGTTTCTGCTCCTTCACAGATTACAATTGAGATAACAGCACAGTTTGGAAGAGGGGTGTGTATTGATAGTTCTTCAATAACTTCAAATTACTAATGTATATTTTTTCTTTGTATTCCTAATTCTATTTGTTTCCTCATTTAAAAAAAACACCAAGCTTTTCAATTTCATGGCAGTCTAAAAATATCTTACATTGAATTTTCTTTTAGAAAGCGAATGGAGTAGGAAGCAGCCAGTCATGCTTTCCTGTTCTCCACAAGAGAGTCTTACCTCCCACAGGAGCATTTAAATATGGATAAGATTTCAAGGTACAAAAACAATATCTGTCCATTGGAAAGGGGAAATGGAAGGCTGTGCTTTCAGAAGACTTTCTGTTATTTCTGAGCCAATCCAATTTCCTTTCTTGTTTGAAGGCCATCATGGAAGCGTCTTTCATAGCTACTTTCTGGTGCTTTCTGCATACAAAAGAAGCACTCAGAGGAGCTCACTGAAGTGTGGATTCTGTGATGCTATAAAATATTATGTCATAGCAAACATAACTTGCTGAATCTTGAAAGAACCAATAGGACAGAGAAGGTTCTCTGTTGAATTTCACACTGAGAGACACATACAGATGAGCTTGAATTACAGAAGAATGCAATGCATTGGAATTTATTAAATGATAGCCTTTAAGTTTAGAAAACAGTCATTTGGGATAAATCTAAGATGGTATTACATCATTTAAAACCTATGCTTTGCAAGCCAGTCTTAATCTTTATTGACTCTACAGAAGGGCCAAGGCAGCGAGGTCACTGGGGGTTCCAGAGTTAAAAGAGTACAGCCAAGACAATGACTCTAATTGCACTGTCAGGTACAGCCCTTGCTTCCTAGAAGATTGGTCTGTAAGAAGACATTTCATTTAGAGAGTTTCCCATGAGACCCCAAACACTCATGACTAACTGCAGATATTAATACAAAGCCACTGACCCACAGCCCAAGGTCTTTTGTATTTGGTCTTGCTCTGTTCATTTCTGCATCAGAAAACAAAAGTTGCCTGGATACAGACAACGTTATATGGTGGGGGAGGGATGGGAATAATTATTCACATCTGCATTTGGCTGATCTTGGCTCATCGCATTTCCTGGCACTGAATTGGTTATAGGGTAGCTCACAAAATACATTTGTATTAATGTCCTGCTGATTCCCATGTATGTAATCACTTGGACAAATGTAATCACAGATGAGTCTCAGCCACAGTTCACATCACTGAAACAGCTTTCCTACCTGTTTCAGTCATGGCAGTGGCTGCTGCTGACCATATCTAGAATAATCCTGTCCACATGAGTTAATATGCATTGAAAGGCTCGTTTGAATACAAACTTTTTTTCAAGAACCAGCATAGTTTATGTCCTGGACTGGGTAGGTCACAGGCAGCTAATTAGCCACAAATTGGCTTGTTAATTTCATGAGATAAATTGTGGACTATGGCCTGCTGCACTGCCAAAGGTCTGGAGCCAGTCCCAGAGCATTATCTTCCAGAACTGGAACCAGAATGGCCACAATGTTGGTCACATGCACTGGGCCAAACCCGATGCGGCAGCATAGCATTGTTTACACAAACCAGCCAGTTCCACACCACATTGGCACAGTTGACCCATCCCCTGTCTCCAGAACTGCTGTCACCACTGTCATACCTGCAAGAGATCTATGAACAGGCCACCCAGTGCACCACTTCTTTTCCTGAGGGTTGGCTTTCCCATGTGATCAGCAAGAAGAGAGGGTAGAGAGACTCCTTGGCCATATGGCAGGGGCTTCCATGATCTCATGGCTGGGGTCTCCAGAGATTGGGGGTCCCTCTGCCTTCTCTTTTCACTAGTTGCACAGGCAAGCCCATCCTCAGAAGAAGCAGTGGCACACTGGTTATCTGTTTGCATAGCTCCTGCAGGTACGGTGACTGCAGCTCCAGGGACAGGCCATCTCCTTACACTGTGCTGCTCAGTGCAGTGAACAGGAATGGTACAGCACCAGGCACGCAAACAGCAGGCTGGCCTGATTCGAACATGAGCCAGCTGTTTACCCCTCCAAAAAAAAAAAACCTTGTTAATCTTGGGTTTTCAGAGCAACACCAGGACTTCCTGCAACTTTGCTAACTCCAGCACAAAGTTGAGTTAACAGGGAAGCTCCACAGTATTTCACTGAAAGTTACTGTGCATCATGTGATTAGGCAGAATCAATATTGAGCTGTTCTTTAAATTTGATATTTATGTATATTATCATTATGTTTTATTTATATAGTGCTGTAGATGTACACTACATTTATTAAATATTTAAATATTAAATATTATTTTAATATTTTGTATTGTTTTTAAATTGTATTGTTTTATACTTGAATGCCACCTTGAGTCCCTATATTGGGAGAAAGGCGGGATATAAGATAATAATAATAATAATAATTGGGAATCGGAGATGGGTTCCCGTGCAAATAGGTCCTAAGTTATATTCCTTCAATGAAAAAGTATTGTTCCATTTTATTATGCACCTTTATCACTACATAACTCTCTGAGTAAGGGTAATATGACAAAACCTGTACTCACTACTAAGGTATACATCAGGGCGGTATAACAGGGATAACATGTCCTTACACTATTCAGTCTCTATTTAAATTATTCATTGGGTACATAGAAATGGATGTGACTAAAGTTCCACAATTGCTCTATGTAGATGGTAGTGTCTTTATATCATTATCTAAAATAGGCCTTAAACATTTATTATATATTTTAATGAATTATTGTAAAGACAATGGGTTGACGACTGTCTAATTTAGCAAAACAAAGATTGTGATTTTCTTCAAGAGCCACACTGATAAATAAATGTATTTGATACAGAGCAAAAAGTTGTTCTATTTGTTGCTATAAAATTTATTATAGAATAACATATTAAAATATTGTCACTATAATAATATTTAAAGAAGCAGTTTCCTAAACATGCCAAATATTTTAAAATTTTAATTATCTCCAAATATTGCCATATTTTTTCTGGGCTAGATTGAATTCCCTTTATTCTACAAAGCCAAAGGTTGTTGCTGAAATGGCCAATATGAAGACTATGGCTGTATCTACACTAAAGGGTTAATGCAGTTTGACATCTTTTTAACTGACATGGCTCAGCACTATGAATTTCTAGAATTTACAGTTTTGTGAGATATTTAGCCTTTTCTGTCAAAGAGCTTTGGTGTCACAACAAACTACAAATTCCAGAATCCCATAGGATGGCACCATGACAGATAAAGCAGTGACAAACTCCATTAATTCTACAGTGTGGCAGCAGCCTATGTGTGTCACTATAGAGATGTAGTTGTTAAAATTTTAACTCTTGGGTGTTTTTTTTTCCCATTTCCATTTTCTTCTTTTTCTATTTCTTTTTCTTCTTAATGTAACCCTGGAAAGACAACAGCATTGCAGCTTATACAGACAGCTGATACAGACAAGCCAATGACAGAGCCAATGGATAAATTCTTCTTGCCTGCTTATAATCTCAGAAAATGATTTCTTCCTGTTAACTGCAATTTATGTCTCATGTTTTTATAGTTTGTGTTATAGTTTTTTGTGTGTTTTTACCTTTTGTGTTGAAATGTGCCTGAATTTTAAAGATATGTATGTATAAATGATTGTGTTTTCATGTTTTTAATGACCACAAGACATTTTGCCCTAACCATTTAGTGAGACTATACTTCTATAACTGTGAAAGTAGCTCTAAACATTAAAGATGCATCACAAAAGGACTGACATTTTCCCCCGTGTCTCATTAGGCTCATAATGTAATTTAACTATACCATAGTTAGTAATCCCAGATCTTTTTTTAAAAATCGAATTATTACTACATTTTCTGGTATGGTATGTGGTATCCCTGGCCAATCCAGCTGTGAATCATAGTTCTCTTTTCTGCCAGTCACCCACTTTGTCTGTTCATATAACTTCCTGTACAAAGTGCTTTAAAATCTCAGCACTGATCCTGCTTACCTCCATATTCATCTCTCCAGTAAAAATCATCCATGTTGACAATAGAGAAAAAATTATACCACTACGTGGCAACCAGCAGATGCAGCAGAGTGCCTTGCACAGGACATAGACATTCCTTTGTTAGCATATGTTGTTGTGAAACCCTTCTTTTTAAGAATAGAGGACAAACAACAAGATGAATGCAAGAATCATAGAATTATAGAGTTGGAAGAGACCACAAATGCCATCCAGTCCAACCCCCTGCCATACAGGAACTATCAGTCAAAGCATCCCCAACAGATGGCCATCCAGCCTCTAAGGAAGAAGACTTCACCACTCTCTGAGAGAGTGTGTTCCACTGTCGAACAGCCCTTACTGTCAGGAAGTTCCTCCTAATGTTGAGGTGGAATCTCTTTTCCTGGAGCTTGCATCCATTGCTCTGGGTCCTAGTCTCTGGAGCAGCAGAAAACAAGCTTGCTCCCTCCTCAATATGACATTCCTTCAAGTATTTAAACAGGGCTATCATAGCACCTCTTAACTTCCTCTTCTCCAAGCTAAACATCCCCAGCTCCCTAAGTCATTCCTCATAGGGCATGGTTTCCAGACCCTTCACCATTTTTGTTGCCCTCCTTTGGACACGCTCCAGTTTCTCCACATCCTTTTTGAATTGTGGTGCCCAGAACTGCACACAGTATTCCAGGTGGGGCTTTACCAGAGCAGAATAGAGTGGCACTATTACTTCCCTTGATCTAGACACTATACTTCTATGGATGCAGCTTAAAATTGCATTGGCCTTTTTAGCTGCCGCATTGCCCTGTTGAATCATGTTCAGCTTGTGGTCTACTTGGACTCCCAGATCCCTTTCACATGTAGTTTCATTCAGTCAGGTGTCCCCCATCCTATATCTGTGCATTTCATTTTTCCGCCCTAAGTACAGATGCCTCTCTGTCCTAGTGCAAGAATAAGACACTGTCAACTAATTTCTCTTTCCCTGTTCACCTTGGACTGTGATCTTAAAGCTGCCAAATCCGTTCTGCATTACTTTTGACTTACACCCCATTCTGGGGACATAATTGGAATGCAAAGGTCCTGCATGCTCCAGATGTCCCAGGCTAACTACTATCACAGCAAACCAACGCTTGTTTACTTCCACTTCCAGACATACACACACACACCATTCTACACTCATGCATTCTACTATTGAGTACTGTAAAAAAAAATAACATCCATTCTTTTATGCAGTCAAGATCTGGGAAGATGCCAGAGATCTTAAACAAAGGTAAGATATAAAGTGGTGGACAATACAGTAAAGAAATAAAATCCATATCAAGGCAATAATGGTCATAAAGCTATAAGGAGGGTGCATAATAGTTCCTGGACTTTTAATTTGTGACTAATTTGTTGCACAATGAGGTTGCAATTTTCTAATTGTGATTGCCACTTTAATTTTACTCATGGCTGTGCAACTAACAATGTATAGTCTGGTAATTAAAATTAATTGTACCTTCACCCGCATATTTCTACTAGGCTGTTAAATGTAGTCAGTAGGCTCAATGATTTTGTTCTCCAAAAGATGCTGAACTCATTTCAGAGAGCCCAATTATGTTAAACCTTGTAATCCCAGAATAAAAATCAGACCTTTACTTTTAGTAAAGAGTTTGTGGAATGGCATTTTAAAGAACATGTATGCCCAGTTTTAGTAATCTGGTAGATGCAAATGTTAACAGTGTTATTATAGACAAGGCATTATTGAGATACAACATACAAAAATAGCAATTATTACTTGCTTGAATATATCTTTTGTAAGCTCAAATAGACTTCCAGCATTCAATTACTTTAAAGGACAATTACAACCAATCTTCTGACTGCATTCGTAACTTAAATCTGATGAAAATACTCCATTAATTCAGAGTTGAGATTTTTTTTTTTTTTAAACCTTCTGCACACCAGCTACAAAGCAGAAAAAGGAAAAGTGCAACAAATAGTGATGTTGCCATTCAGAACCATATCATCTAAGGATGTCCAGGAAAAAGCAGACTTCTTCTTGCAGGTCTCCTTACCTGGATATGAATCATATATCCATATTCAGGTACATTGGAATGTTCACCTGAATAATTTGTAACTTCATGCCAGTCTAAAAGCAAAACTCGGTTGCTTTTAACAGGATGTTTAAATACACATTTAGGTTTTTTGGGGTTAATTTTTGACTAAAATTTCAAGACTTATACATGAGTATATACAGTATGTTTCCTCTCCACAGTATCAAATAGACACAAAACACCCATTCCCAAGAAAAGAATGGGCGAGTGTGTGGAAGGGAGGAAGGACAATGATTCAATGAATAGGCATGATATTTAATCAGACTTTGCTCTGGGCTGCATCCACACTACAAAAATAATCCAGTTTGACACCATTTTAACTGCCATGGCTCAATGCTGGGGAATCCTGGGAATTGTAGTTTATTCTGATACTAGAGCTTTCTGACAGTGAAGGCTAAAGGTCTCACAAAACTACAGTTTCCAGAATTTCCTACCATTGAGCCAGGGCAGTTAAATTGGTCTCAAACTAGATTATTTCTGCAATGTGTTTTGGACCTATGGCAAGTTTGCAATCTGGATCAAGACCACAGAGCTTCCTATAATCTTTCCTCTACTGTTTTGCAATATTAGTGTACATTAAAAGTAATGTTGTTAATTCAGTAGCATAAAACCCATAGGCTAAGATCCTGCATCATTGGAGTAGCTACAGTACGGAAGCTCTGCCATCCAAGTTTCTTCTGCTGAGCCCGTCTCCTCCAGCCTAAGATAAGCAGTGCCCCAGTTGAAGGGTTTCTGGGGTGATATATATCAGGGTGCCACGGCTTTTCTCAGTCTGCCCCACAGCTGAGAAAGTATGCAGCCATCATTTCTCAGCACCTCCATCTGCAGTACCTTGGAAGTCATTTACCTGGGACATTGCCTCCCTTTATAGGTAGGGTCTGGGGGGGGGGGTCACATTTGATCATTGATGACAATAAAAATGAGTCCCAATGTTCCAAGATCATAAGTCTGGCTCTTATAAATATGGAACAGGATGCAAACCATTATTTGGCTTGGCATAAAAATATAATGTTTAATATATTAAAAGTATAGTTTATTCAAAAATAATTACAAACTGAATTTATTTTTCTACTTTTAAATTGTATCTAATTTATTTTATTTTTTGCAGCTGAAGCTACAAGATCTGAACTTTAAGGAGAAGCTGGAAGGAACTTCTTTGTTTATGCGAGTTTATGGGGCACAGGACAAAAGAAAAGTCTCCTCTGGTCCTTCATAGTGCAGATATAAAATAGATATAAAGCATTTATTTCTATAAAAAGAACTAAGGGGCTGTACATACTAGCAACTATATAGCGCTCCTTCAGTGCTGCATTGTATAGACGCAACGCTGGAGGAGCACCATGGTGCCATGCATTGTGTAGAGTGGCATGTAGCATCAGGGTGCCCTGGGGGGCAGAGTCAGGCATGCGTCGTGAGGATGCTATGCTCCGACTCAGCTCCCATGCTGGCCTTAACGGCTGGTGTGTACAGGGCCTAAGAAATGAATACCAGAACCAGAAATTACAACTAAGGGAGATACAGTACATAGTACAGTCGGCCCTTCTTATACATGGATTTTTTAATAGACAGATTCAAGCATACACAGTTTGAAAATGTTCAAAAAAAAGTATAAATTTCAAATATAAAACCTTGATTTTCCATTTTTTATATGGGACACCATTTTGCTATGTCATTATATTTAATGGGACTTGAGCATACATGGATTTTGTTATACATGGGGGATCTCGGCGGGAAAAACTCAGCATATAACAAGGATCCACTGTAATGCATAAATGTCTATCCTATGCGTACAGTCAGCCCTCCTTATCCACAAATTTTTTATCCACGGAGTCAAGCATCCACAGCTTGAAAATACAGTGGTACCTCGGGTTACGAAATTAATTCGTTCCGCGGCTAATTTCGTAACCCGAAAAACCTTCGTAACCTGAATTGCCATAGGCGCTAATGGAAAAAATAGCTCTCTGCTGCCCTCCGGTGGCGGAAAATAGCGCCGAGGTTTTTTCGTAACCCGAAAAAACCTTCGTAAGCCGAAACAATAAATCCCTATGGGATTTTTTCGTATCCCGAAAAATTCGTAAGCTGGGTAATTCGTATCCCGGGGTACCACTGTATTCCTAAAAGTATAAATTCCAAATGACAAATCTTGATTTTCCATTTTATATAAGGGATACCATTTTACTATGCCATTGTATTTAATGGGACTTGAGCATCCATGGATTTTAGTATCTATGGGGGACCTTGGAACCAAACCCCAGCGGATGAGGACCTATGGTAGTTTTTTTAAAAATAATAATGTGGGGAAAGTAAATATATGAACACATTGGCTTAAAATATTTTATTTATTATTCTAAAAGAAAGTATTCCATATTCCTTTTTAAGGTTTTTTTTTTTTTAGTTTTTAATTTGTGAAGTCAAAGACTTTCACAGCCAGCATCCATTGTTTTTTTTGGGGGGTGGGGAGTCGGGCTATGTGGTCGTGTTCTGGCATGGTTAATTTGGCATTTTTATGTGATGTAGCCTGAAAAGCCCACAAAAAAAAGATAGTTTTTAATTTCTTTAAATTAAATTGAAAAAACTAGGGGAAATGGTAGGTTGTTGTTTTTTTCTGAGTTCCTCCTGCTTTATTTCCCAGGCCCTACATCTCCTGTCAGGGCCACCTTCTCCCAGAACCAATTGCCAGCTGGTGAATAGATCCTGTAGAATTATAATTGTCCTAATGGACACTGGGAACTATGCTATTCTACTGCAAAAGTATGGTTGTGTATGGAGTAATTAGAATATAGATAACATCCTATCCAGCAGAGTCTTGGTACAGAAGGAGGAAATGGACCCAGGCTCATCCTCTACTCCTCACCTTCAGAAAAAAATGGCTATGACAAATGACAAATGTAATGGTTTGTGAATTGCAAAGTTCTGTGCCAGCAGCCCTATTCTCAAGACACAAATGTACAGCCCTTGCATGTGAAAGCAGCTAGATTGGGAAGCAACTCTATGATGACTAGCTATTTCTTCAGCGTTCAAAACATTTTACAGGCATGTTGTCACTCATCCTTATCGTAAAGTCCTAAAAGTCCTGCAGGACTCTGTGATGGTGTATACAGTTCATAAATAAATAAATAAATAAATAAATAAGAAAGAATACAGCAGTATTATTACCCTCTACAGAGAGAGAGAGAGCACATAGGGAGTGTCTACACCAGCCGCTTAATGTGGGGTTGGTCTGAAGCACCGACCATAACAGAAACCACACAAACCAGGCCAAAACTAGTATGGTGCTGTGTTGTCCACATGGGCCAGCTGGGCTCACACCCTAACAGCCCCACTGGCCCATCACCTTCAGTGACAGTGCAGCTGCCAGTACTGCAGCCTCGCTGGGCAAACAGTTCCATGATAGAGCTTTCTCAGCATGCCATTGCTTCTTCTGAAGTCAGGACAGTGTGCCCCACCATGTGATCAACAAAAGGGGGGGCACTCTACCCTTTCCTTGTTGATCACATAAGCACCCTGTTCTGACCTCAGCAGATGTGACAGTGTGCCAGACAAGCTTTACATGGAGCTCCTGCCCGAAAGGAAGCAGTAGTGGCATCTCTGAATACAGGATGTCCCCTCTGCTACTCAGCACAGGAACAAAGGTGGCATAGCTTTTGACATGTAGACAACTGATCAGGCCAAATCGGACCCAATTCAGCTGTCCAGATGCCAAAAGAACCAGAAGTCACTCTTAGTGAAGAACCAGAAGTCACTGCTTAATTTGGAGCAAAGTTGGATTAAGGGCCAAAAACCACAGTATCTCCCTGGAAATAGTCATATGTCATGAGTACTGCCAGCACTGGCTTCAGGATTAATTTGACATTTTTACATGATGTAGACAAGCCCATAGAAGACTAAAGCAGAGTGACTAGTCTACAATCATCCAATGATATACAATGGGTTCATGGTTATAACAAGAACTGGGCAAAACCAATGACTTCCCATCTTTATTGGCTAAACAGTGCTTGCTTACATCCAAATATGCATATCAGAGTCCCAATGGCTACTCATTCAGCTGGAAAAGCCCTTCCAAGTGGGACAACTGATAGTCAAAAGGGGCTGGGAGATGGTAGTATGTAACCCTTTTTCCTCTGCCACCTTTCCATTTCATATCTCTCATCCTTTTCCAGTGCATGTTACTGAGGATAAAATGTCAACTTAATTTAGAGAGTATGACCAAAGCACACACATAAAAGGGGACTGTTTTATGTAAAGAGATTTGTATCGCACCAGCACTAAATCACACAAGAATGATGATGATGATGATGATTGATGCCAGTTCAGGACTAAAAGCAGCTTACAACAAATTAAAAACATATCATTAAAATCCACAAGATACAAAAGTTAAAATGAAGAAAACATCTCGGGGGTAGCTGTGTTAGCCATTTAGTTAAATTCAAACAAAAATCCACCAAACAGTGATACCTTTATTGGGCAACCAAAATGCACAATATACTTTTTGCAAGCTTTTGAAGCTCCATTGGCTTCTTCGTCAGGCAAGATGTTACATACCAAACAGGAGAAAAAATAGAGATATTAGAAAGATGCCTGCATTTTGTTGTATCTGTCCTTAGTTAAGATGGCATGGGGAGGGGATCTTTAGCATGCTGGCCCCTCCTCCTCTGGCAATGAGGCAACTGGGCAAAGTCCAAGAAATTTAAAGTCCAATTGCATATCAACAAGGGCTTCTCTTTTGCAATCCAATGATTATGGAATGGGACAACTTTCAAAGAAAAAAGTAAATGACATTGAAAGGTATGGAGGAGGAAGCAGCATTACCATTGGCCTATCTAGTGGAGGCAGAACACACACAGGAACAAACCCTGGTTGTAAAAGCAGTTCTGCAATGACATTTTCTATTTGGGGAACCGTGAGGTCTCCCCTCATTGATGTTTTTCAAATAAAAGCTTCTTGGGAGCTTAAAGTGTAAGATCATCAATGAGAATGTTTAAACAAACAAAGGTATCCCTTCTAAGACTATACATTTACCCACGCAAACAAACTAAAACCTCTTTTGCAGAACAATTCATTTCACTTCCCTCTGCACAGCGGACTCTATTGTTTCATCGCCTGCCCCACAACCTTCATAAATCTTTGGGTTTTTTAATTATAAGAAAACCAGTTCATTATAACAATGAAAATAACTAGCTGCTCTCTGTGATTTTATCAAGCCCATTTAATGTGATTGGGCAAAGTGACTTTTTTTTCACACAGTCCACTATTAGCTCCTTGACCTGAATCTTCACTAGAGCACATTTTATGGGCTTAATTACATATCTCCCCCTCTTCCTGCGTAAATTAGCCTATATAAATAGAATTTCCTTGTTGCTGTGCATCTCCCTCTGGTGTCTCTCCCAATCTGCCATTAAGAAATTTTACTTATCCTGTTAAAAAAAAAAGACTCCTCCTTCTAAAAATTAAATGTAGACATTTGCTGTCATTGTTTTACTAAAAAGAAACTCTTGCCATGGTTAATAATGCATACTTTGTAGTGCTAATTGCCACATAGGGACATGCACACACCCCAAAGTTTAAACATTTCTGTTATGGAAGAAACAAATACTGTAATTGCATTTTCTTCTTTCCTGGAAATTACAAACCTTCCCATGGTGGCCTATATTTGCTATGGAATAGTTTGTTATCTTCACTCTAAAAGCAGCTTGATAAAGTATCTTTTGACACTTTTACTGCTCCTTTAAATGAAATATTCACTATATCTTCAAGAAACAACTTGAATGGAATTGACTCAGTAGTTCAGCATGAGAAAGACAGGGGAAACATTTTCTAATTTAAAAGAAATTTGAGGAAATGGTTCCATTCCCCTCTCTATTATCTGGCTACTCTGCTGCTTGGGCTTCTTAAGCATCAACATGCACAGTTTGCTTTACAATCCTTCTGCAGAAATTAGCTGACACCCATCAACGTAGATAACAGAAGGCTGTAGCATTAACACTTGAGAGCGCATTAATCTTTCCCAAATTAAAATCTGCACCACAGCATTTAAGATTGAGGCCACCACGGTTCAGTGCTGTTTGACCGCCAATTTTGATAAAAGTGTTTTAAGAGAGGGGAGACGGAGATAAATTGCCCATGGTTGCACAACAGCAGTGAGGGTAAGTGTGGAATCTTTGGGATGCTATCATTGCAGAGTGTCAGTTAAATGTTTGCATGTGTTTGCAGAAGGAGCAAAACAAAAAGGGAAACAACAGTATTGCACTATATTTCTTGGAGGCAGTATCAATATTATATTTCATCAGTGGGAGACAAATACAATTTCTCATTTGAGTATCAGGAGATAAGGCCAGGCTTGGTTGTAAAACAATTGCATCTTTTCCCTCAGAGTTTACCAGAGCAACACTTATTTTCAGGGTTTACTAAAAGCAGCTCAAACTGAGCTGGAAAACTAAGGCTCATGACCCCTAAAGAGAATATACTTAAGTGCAATACACATGCAGAAGAGACCATCGGGAATCTGGGCTTCCTTTTCTAAGGCTTAAACATTGTCTGTCTCCTGGAAAACTTTTTTTCTCATTTGCAGCACTTTCTGCTTTCTCTGTCAAGACCTATGTCCAAACAGTAGCAGCAGTCAAATGCACCCAAATTGTTTCCAAATGAAACTTAAAACAAGGCAACATCAATGGGTTAAACTAGATGTTAAGGGGCATGCCCATTCTCTCCTGTTAATCCATTTCCCCTCTTATAATGTGATTTCCTCACAGAAATGTCTCAGCAATCAGACTTGGAAATTAAGTCCACATTTGTCCACCAATTTTTGTTAACCACTCTTGAATCAATCTCGACCCAGGGTGACCCACTGGATGAGACATCTCCAAGACTCTCTGTCTCCACTGCTCTGCTTAGTTCCTGTAAATTCATGCATGTGGCCTCTTTAATAGAGTCCATTCATCTAGCATGTGGCCTTCTTCTCTCTCTGTTTCCCTCCACCTTTCCTAGCATTGTTCTTTTTTTAATATGAGTCCTGCCTTCTCATGATGTGACCAAAGTACGACAGCCTCAGTTTTGTCATCTTGGCTTCCAGGGAGATGTCTGGCTTGATCTGCTCTACGACCCATTTGTTTGTCTTCTTGGCTGTCCATGGAGCAAAGACAAGGGCAGGAGGGGGCCCAAATTCGGGGGGCCCAAGCATTCCCTTCTACACTGAAGAAGAGTGGAGGGAGTATGGAAGAGAAGCAGGAAAATGCCGCTACCATGGTGGCAGCAGCTCTATCTGACCTGATGCCCCCCAATTTTCCCACCCCCTTGGGCAGTGTCAGATGAGGTGGAAGGGGAGAGAGTGGCAGAAGGAGAAACGGCAGCAAGTGGGGAGATGTGCTCACCATCTGCTCTCCCCATCCCAGCCAAACTGTCTAGCACACCCCCTGAACACCGCCCTCAGCCAGCCAGGGCACCTCTGCCATCTGTCCGCTGCAGCCACTGGTGGGGGTGGGGTGCTGCTGCCACCCAGCAGCCCCTCCAAGTATGATAGGGCTGCTGGTCATGCAAGAAAATGGAGATGATGATAGTGATGGCGGCAGTGGCAGAAGCAGTGATGGTCGATGGACCTTTCCCCCTCCCCAGAAGCAAAGGAGTCAATGGCCAACCCTGCCACCATCACCTCCCTTTCCTGCCTAGTTAGCAGCCCTGCCTCTCCCAGAAGGAGTTGCCTGGTAGCAGAAGCATCTTTTCCAAATGCTTGGCACACTACTACCCATCTTACCCTCTGTTTCCTCCTCCTGACCTGACCTGTACTTCCTTCTGGGCAGGGCTTCCTTTAGGGCAGGGCAGTGAGGAGGGATGAAGAGCAAGGTGGTCCACCATGGCTGCTAGTGTGGGTGGGGTTCTGCTGCCACGTGTACACAATGACACAGGCAGTAATTATAAAAGGACATTCTCTTCTGCAACTTCCAACAATGCCATTAAGCACTGCCTTTGTCTTTCCAACTCCCAAATACCCTTCAACCCTGTTCCTCACAATATTCAGGTGTTTATTAAATTTTGCTTGTTTGCCTCTGTCAGCATATCCAGATATGGCTTCATCAGCCACTTTCTACTCACCCAACCTATAGGTAGTAGTGGACAAACCTGCTCCCCCTCACCCCCAGTTACTATTGGGTTGCCTGGAACAAAGACTCCCTGCCTGCATAGTCTCATATATAGCAGAGTTCTTGAATACAAGGGAATCATGATTTTCCCCACTCTAACTGATTTCCATGTCAATAAAGTGCCCTGTGAGCCATGGTCCCCTGTAGAAGGATGGAGTAGGTGTGTTTTCAGTTTATTAATGCTCTGCCTTGTCATATCAGAGAAACAGTCAGACAATGGTACCCATCAACTGTCCCCACCAACTGAAGAAATTCCATAATAGAGAAGTGTCTATTATCTGCAAAAAGAAAATGAGGGATGGGGAAGAGAAAAATGACAACCTATGCAAATGTCTGAATCTATGTAAATCTATGAATCTATGCTGCTCTATGAATTGATGGCAATGTTGTCACACCTCTTGAGCATTTCCCAGAAAAATGGTGAGAAGCAAAAGAATCAAGCACACTATAAACACTTCTGTAGCTGTTAAACAATCAACAACAAACTGATTGGCTACATGCTGATAAACACAATGACTTGCAAGCATCCAAACAATGAGAGTGACTCTCTTCTCCAAAGGGATGGCCCAACTCATGATCGTGTCCTGCTTCTGTATGGTTGGACAAAGTGCATCAACAATGGTGAAAAAGATGCATCAAGGCAAATTGGAAACTGTCAATTCACAGTGAAAGAACCCATCAGTGAGAAGGGGAAAAACTTTACACAGGCAGCAAAGAGGGATGTCCCGAGGTCTTAGATATATCTACACTAATGAACAGATCATGAGAAAGAAACAAGATGAACTTGAACTCCTAGCACAGCAAACTAAATATAATAGGCATCACTGAAAGCTGGTGGGATGAGTATCATGATTGGAATGTAGTAATACAATGATATAATATTTTAAAGAGAAATTGGTCAAATAAGAAAGGAGAAGGGGTAGCATAATATGTCAGGGATGTTTACACCTGTGAAGAGATCCAGGACATAAATCCTGGAAGCCAGGTGGAGAGCATCTGGATAAAAACTAAAGGGGAAAGAAACAGTAAGGATGTTATTGTGGGAGTCTACTAAAGACCCCCAGTCAGATTGAGGAACTGGATGATGCCTTTCCAGAACAGGTGACCACACACTCAGAAAGGAGAGGTATAGTAGTGACTGGTGACTTCAACTATCCGGGTAATTTGCTGGAAATCAAACTCAGCCAAGAATTTAACCAGTAAATTCCTCACTTGCCTGGAAGACAATTTCGCTGAAGTGAAGGAAATGCAGGAAGATACAACAAGGAGAGCAGCTATTTTAAATCTGGTCCTACCCAACAGGGATGACCTGGTTAATGAGGTGAAAATGGCAGGATCCTTAGTGAGAGTGATCACTTTCTCCTTGAGTTTGTTATACAGTGGAAAAGGGAAGCCAAGCAAAGTCAGTCATACATTCTAGATTTTAGGAAAGCTGATTTCAGTAAACTTAGGCAAATGCTGGGGGTGATCCTATAGTCAGGAACAGTAAAAGAGAAGGGAGTTCAGATAGATAGAAGTTTCTCAAAAAGAAGATACTGAAGGCTCAATTTCAAACAATTTCTATGAGGAGGAAAAAATGGGAGGTGTCTGAAGAAACTAGGATGGAGCACTAAGGAACTTTGAACTAAGTTAAGTTTTAAAAGGGACATGTATAAGAAATGGAAAATGGAGGAAAGAAGAATTCCAACAAATAGCAAAAAGAGGGATGAAGAAGACACAGAAATATTCACGAGGCAAATATTCATGCAATCACGCAATTACGTGAAACAGGGAACAAGAACTTGCGGCCCATTTCACCCCAGAAAAGTAAAAGGTCACGTTGCATTCAGACCTCCACTGAGCATGCACCGGTGTGCTAATACAATTTGCACTTCCTCCGCTTTGCTTGAATCTGCATCACGTGACTCGCTTTGGATTCGATTCCCCCTCGATTCGGAAGGCAATGGAAGGGCAACCAGGTGTGATAAAACATTCCCATTATAACATGAATTCGCATAGCTGAACCAAGAGTCACCCTGGATCTGAGCTACAAAAATCTCCGTGTGATAAACACCATGGAGATATCTTGCCAAGCAGGCTGGTAGCCTGGGCTGCCGCTATGGAATCTGCACTGCACCAAAAAGAGAAGATGCTGGTTCCACACAGATCCCTGCCCATCTAGTGGGATAATGCAAATATTGTCCCAGCTCAGCTGCCTTCAAAACATTTGCTTTGTTGCAATTAGCATTGAATTTCAAGGGGTTCAAATAATTTCTGATCAAACTGTGTCTGACCAAACTGTATACTTTTTAGCATATTTCAATGACTATTTCAACATTAATACATGGCTAGTTCTTAGAAATTATACATTCATCATGTTATCTCTACTTGGTTAGTATTTTGTTTTCTTTAATTAATCCACAATCCAGGAATCCAGCCTATATAAAGTATACTAAGTGGGTTCATAAGTGGCAGGACAACAAGAAAAGAATAGCAGCCTGATTCTGAAATCTCACATTTGAATTACAACAATATTATTGACTAGTAAGACTTCTGAATTTTGTTGTTGTTGCTGCTAATATTGTTGTTGTGTGCCTTCAAGTTGTTCCTTTTATTCTTATGTCTACCTTTATTTTATTTTTTTATGATCCATCTCAAACAAAACTCTTATTTTATTTATACATATTATTGTTTTGCCTTGCACTACTGTGATTCCCTTTCCTTGGCGGGAAAAAATATCTGCCATCTGAATTAAATCTACTGAACTATAAAAGAGTTTTTAGAAGGGGTCTGGGGAAACTGGCTTTGCCTGAAAAGTCATTTCTAAAAAATCTGACATGCTCTTGGTTTATGCATTTACTAAGACTACTGGTCTTGGCATAAATGGTAGGTGGAGCCATTTAATTTATTTTAAATGGTGGATATTGGCAGTAATCACCTTTGGATAGAAGTGGCAGGGTGAACCTGTTCCAGTTTTGGCTGATACAAGCTCCGGTAGGAGCATGATTGAAAGAAGGTTGTTCAAGATCCTGCTGAGTTACATTGGTCCATGTGTAACAGTGGTCAGAGCCCAACAGACTGAAATCTGTGGAAATGCTGAAGACAGAAGTACTGCTGATTGACATTTCAATGATCTGGATGGTGAGTTACAGCTCCTTACAGCCTCAGAACAAAGTGTAATAAGAACTGCATTTTCCTACACAAACCTGCCCAAGTCCTCTTCCAGAAGCCACTCTGCATGTCTCTTAGGCAGCAAAGATCCAGTGGGTGGGAACAAAGGAAGAATCCTTCTCAGTTCAGATGACTACACTGGGAACTTCACCTTGTATCTACTGCATTTTTAGAGCTTTTAGCAGTCTATCTTGCCTTTGGAAATAGTAGCCTGCCTTTCTTTGTTTGTTTCTTTCTTCTCAGTTGAAAGTAGTATTACATTATTATCCCTAACTCCCTAAGTTGTTCCTCATAGGACATGGTTTCCAGACCCTTCACCATTTTAGTCACCCTCCTTTGGACATGCTCCAGTTTCTCAATGTCCTTTTTGAATTGTGGTGCCCAGAGTAAGGAGTAAGGAGCTTGCTTTCAAAACTAATGTTTAGCTCTGCTAAAATATTGCTTACTTGGTTCTGTTTCTCCTGTTGTCTGCATATTGCGATTTTACATTTACTATGTTGTTCTATTGTGTTTTTGCATAACCTCAAACATAACAATGGCCCTATACAGAGAGGTCAAAATAAAGCTGCTTTGCGTCACTTTGGAGGTATGCAGTTTAAATGATACATGCATCCTAAGAGTCCAGAAGCCATGCCAAAGCCATGATCCAGTCCTAAGGGCTGGAGGGCAGCTTTGGCGCAGCTTCCAGACTCTTAGGATGCATGCATCATTTAAACAGCATACCTCCAAAGTGACCCAAAGCAGCTTTATTTTGGCAGTCTGTATGGAGCCTTTGAATCCTTTTTTTGTTTCTGTGTACCTTCAAGTCATTTCCAACTTGTGGCAACATTATCACAGGGCTTTCTTGGCAAGATTTCTTCAGAAGGGGCTTGCAATTGCCATTACAATCCTCTGAAGCTGTGAGAGTGTGACTTGCCCAATGTCACTCAGTCTTCCATAGTTGAGCTTAGATTCAAAGCCTGGTCTCCCTGAGTGCCAGTTCAACACCATGATACGATGCTGACTCTTTTATATTGCCATATAACATTCTCTCCCTCCCCCCCCCCCCCCAGTTTTAGTACTGAGTACAAAGATGTCTAGTGTAGTGGTTGTTCTTGTGTTTCAGTTGTCAAGAGATGTGTAAAAATCCAAAATAAAAACTGAGACTCCAGAAGGGAAGGCACTGAGTAGCCAAGGGCTGTGTGCAGATATAGCCCTCTTTTGGAAAACTGCCATCCATCTGATTATAGATTCATAAAATCATATCATCATAGAGTTGGAGGAAACCCCAAGGGCCATCCATCCAATACCCTTCCATGCAGGAATGCACACTCAAAGCATTCCTGACAGATGCCCATCCAGCCTTTGTTTAAAAACTTCCCAAGAAGATTGGATTGTTTTACAGAGAACACAGAATGCAATGTCTTAGCAAGCACTCACTTCACACTATAAAGTATTTGTCAGGTAGGCGAGAGCACTCCACAACTGAGGGCCCACTCCTAAAAATGGCCCTTTTTATTTGGGTGGGGGGGGGGGGGGGGAATAGGGCACTTCCTTCAGAACACCCTAGAGAAAATATTATGTGTACAGCATTAAGATATAAACCTTTTTAAAAATATCAGAAAAATTAATGATGATATCTGTTGATAGTTATAAACTGCAATCGTTAGCAATGAAACCTATTATTCAGATGCAGTTGATGACCTAATGTGTCATAATATATGTGTGGTTCTCTGGAGAATCTTGCTGCCTTCTAGTAGTGAGAGCTTCTCCTGAGTTTGGCTGACCTTTCATCTCACCCAGCATGGCAATTCTTTGTGATCCCTGGAAATTCAATTTGGAAGTTCACTCATTTCAGAAACTGTATCAGGTGTTGGAGAAATATTGGGGGTGAATACAGTAAACTGGCTGGCCCATGTCCCAGTCCTTGGCCCAAGTCTTGAATGGTTCATCATCCAACAATATAGTCCTCCCACATGGCCATTAATTAGGTTTGGGGGAACACCTCCTCTCAGACTCACAGTGTATGAGGGGGGTTATCTCTTCACTTTATCAACCCAAATGAAGTTGATGTAGGGTAATTTGAGGCCTGTTACAGACTGCCAAAATAAAGCTGCTTCGGGTCTCTTTAGAGATATGCTATTTAAATGATGCATGGGTCCTAAGAATCCGGAAGCTGCACCAAAGCTGCACTCCAGTGCTTAGAAATGGAGTGTGGCTTTGGCGTGACCTCTGGACTCTTAGGACCCATGCATAATTTAAATAGCATATCACCAAAGAGACCCAAAGCAGCTTTATTTTGGCAGTCTGTAACAGGCCTTAGTTTCCTAAGTCTTCAGCCTTTAATAAGGAAACAAAAATACTGAAATATCAAAATTTTCAAAGCCAATCCTGTTAGGGTCTAGCTTTAATCAGCAGAGTAGCAGAAGTGTGCTCTTGTCTAACTGTGCTTCCTTAAGAACTGATTCAAAAAAACAACACAAGTAACTTGTAGCTCAAAACAAAAGTTTACTCATGGCTTTAATCTATATATACATAAAAGCTATTTCCTAATCTAGCTAATGAATAGTTCAGGTAAAAAAAAAGGAAATTATGGACATTTAAGGAAATTAAAACAGATTTGGAAAAATGGTCAAAGATACATCTATCTTTCCTGGGGAAAGTGGCAGTAATAAAAATGAACATTCAACTTTCTGTTTCAAAATCTTCCTGTGATATCCCAAATGAAACAAATAGAGGCGTGGCAGAAAGAATGATCAAAGTTTCTTTGGAGCGGACACAAAGCAAGAATTAAGTGGAAAACTCTAACAGATGAAACACGTTGTAGTGGTTGTGCGCTCCCAAATCTTAAAGCGTATTACCTTGCAGCGTGTCTGTGTTGGATCGAGGACTGGGTCAGGTTAAAAAATGACAGATTATTGACACTAGAAAACATTCAATTAAAATTTGGTTGCCATGCTTTCTTATGGTATAATAAATTAACAGTTAATAAAGATTTTTCTCATCATTTTATAAGAAACTCTCTGTTAAAAGCCTGGATTAAAATAAGAGAACTGTTTTACTATAAGATACCTTTATGGGTCTTGCCACAAGAGGCCTTTTTTCAAAGAACTAAATCATATAGTATAACTAGATGGATAACATACAAAGATATTTTGAACAAAGAAGGAGAATTTAAATCATTAGAACAAATGAAAGCTGAAAACATTTTGAATGACTGGTATCTTTAGAGGCAACTTCTGGAATGTTTCAAATTAGAAAATAAAAATAAAGGAATTAATGGAGACAAAATAGAACTTGACAACATTTTATTTGATAATAAACCAAGACATATATTAAAATACTACAAATTACTAAATAATAGCGATTTGGAACAAGAAACAATTAAAAATACTATGTTGAAATGGTCCTCAGAGACCGGGAAAACCATAGATCTAGAAAAATAGGAAAAAACCTGGTTAGATAGTAACAAATTTACATTATGCCAAAATTACAGGGAAAACTTCTTTAAAATGTTCCACCACTGGCACATGTCCCCCAATAAACTAAATGCGATATACAAGATGGGGATGGCTTCATGCTGGAAGTGCCAAAAAAACAGATGCAAATTTTATTCATATATGGTGGAAATGTAAGGCAGCTGAAAAATATTGGTAACATATACACTCCATGATGACAGAGATTCTCCAGATCAGGATACCTTTGGATCCACTTCTCTTTCTCCTAAATATGACCTCCGTAATGAACCCAAAAGTAAAACAGGAAAACAAATGTGTAATTTTATACATGGTCACAACCACAAGAATCATATATGCAAAGTTGTGGAAGAAACCGATAATACCAACTGAAGAGGAATGGCTCAATAAACTGTACAAGGCAATGGAAATGGATGTCCTGACTGCCCATATGGAAGAAAGCATGGTTGAAAAATTAAAATCAATAGAAAAGACTGGCTCTGTGTCAAAAAATATATAGAGAGAAAACTATTGAAGGATGAAAGATAAAATGTAAGCATAATTTGTATCTAATTCTACAATTTGATTATGTTTTATTAACATTTATATGATGCAATATAGATTACTGGAGAAAAAAATTTCAATTTAAATCAGTTATGAAGATACACACACACACACACACACACACACACACACATATATTAGGATAAATTAACCTCCTTCTCTCTTAAAGCGCAGAAACAAGAACCAAGCAAAAAATGGAGATTGGGTTTCTGTTTGCTTAGCTCTATTTTTTTTCTACCGAAAGATTACAACAGATAGGAAACTAGAAGAAATGAAAATTTAAGAAGTTTAGACACCATCTAGGAAGTATATAAAGTTTAGAGATATAGAAACTAACTCAGGGTTTTTTGGGTTGTTTTTTTTTTTTACTTTTGTATCCTTGGTATATTATGTAAATATGTTTAAGTGTGTACCAGTGTTTTGTCTTGTATGTCTTTTTAATGGATGTTCAATAAAAAAAAATTTTTTTTAAAGAAGTATAGTGTCTAGATCAAGGGAAGTAATAATGCCACTCTGTTCCATTCTGGTCAGGCCTTACCTTGAAGACTGTGTCCAGTTCTGGACCTAAATCACATGGTTAGTTTGAATGGGGGAAGGGGGAGTTTACATGCAGGAAATCCCTATCTATCTAAGGAGGGGGAAAGAGAATGAAAAAAATCTTCCAACAGTTGATACCTATCAGTTTATAGCAATTGCACGGATTTTATAGGGTTTTCTTAAGAATACTGTACTCAGAGGTGGATTTGCCAATTCTTCTCTCTGAAAAATAGCCTACGGCACCTGGGATTTTTTGACAGTCTACCATCCAAGTACTAACCACGGTTGACCCTGCTTAGCTTCCAAGACTGGTTGGATCTAGTAATAAGGAGAAGGAGGTGATGGTGGTGGCGGTCTTAGATCTGGGTGCTATGCTTCAAAATGTTGCCTCACATATTGTCACAACTTGTATTAGATAACAAAACTAATATGTGGTGGATAGCTAGACAGTCAAACAAATGGGTCCTGGAGCAGATCAGACCTGAGCTTTCCTTGGAAGCCAAGCTGACTAAACTGAGGGTGTTGCATTTTAGGCACATAATGAGAAGATATGGGTCACTGGAAAAGACAGTCATGCTGGGAAATGTGGAGGGTGGCAGAAAGAGAGGAAGGCCACATTTTAGATGGATAAATTCAGTCAAGGTGACCACAGCCCTGAGCCTGCAGAACCTGAGCAGAGCAGTTAAAGACAGGGGGACTTGGAGGTGTCTCACCCACAGGGTCACCATGTTGAAACTGACTTAAAGGCAGTTAACAACAACACAGACAAATATCTTAAAGGTACCTGATTCTGTCTGATCTTGGAATCAAAGCAGGGTCACCCCTGGTTGTTAGCACTTGGATGGGAGACTGCCAATTAATACCAGGTTGGAGGCTATTCTAATGTCAGCCATTCTGATTCAGTACTGAGCTACACCTACAAATATAATCTTTGCCATGCCTGAGAAACTTCCTGTCTGTAAAGGAAAGCAATTTTCTTCTTCATTTTAGCAGCATGTGAAGAAAGGGCAGGAAAAAAAATTACTGAGCCACTCAGATGTACGTTTTATACTTTTTTCCCCGAGAAGATCATCCAGTGGCTGTTTCCTTGTCCACTGCAGTGTGTCTTTTGAGATGGGATGGGATAAAAACTGAAATTAATACTAGATCCCATCCATATGGACATAACATCCCATTTAGACCTAGGAAATGAGCATTCAGTTAGTTAAGGTGTGAGTGGTCACTCTGACCTCAATCACAAAATCCCTCCAGGACATACTGAAGTTAAGCCTCTGTTTAAGATCTGCGCTAGATTAGAGCAAAAATGGAACGATGAGCACTTAATGATTTATCTGAATTTTTGCCATATGTACTTCATGCAACCTTACTTTCATGCCTGATTCTTTCCTGAAACAACAAAATGTACAAAGGTATTTATTTTATGACAAGTTTGGTATTAATCTGAAATAAAATAGCATATTATTTTTATTGGCTTTCCCAATGCACCACTGTCATGTTTTCAAGCAATTAGCTTTAACTGTAAAGACATAACAGCTGTTTTGGGGAGGAATATCTGAATTGTATATATTTAGTGGATTTATTTGGCTGACAGCACATTATTTCTGAGTTGATGACATGTTTACATTGATGTTCAATTTATTCTCTTTATGAGTTGAAATAAGCCTTCATGAGCCACGGCCCCTTCTGAATCTATAGTAAGTTTACTTTGTCTCCACATTGTGTATGTGGGCTGCAGCACTAGGCATGTACTGAAAATTAGCCATTCTTTCTCTCTCATTCATTCATAATCAAGCACGGAATCTTGCTTGTATTTGACTTAGGGCACAGTTCACTTGGGAATTTTCTCCACAAGTCACATCACAATGAAGTGTACATGTGTGTGAGCATGCTGGTTGACTGTGCAAAAAGCTCTCAGGTACTGTTGCTTGCTTCTAACTGAATACAGGATGTACTTCCAGGATGTTCTTATTTGCTTATTTTCTTCTTCTTGAACACCAGTGAAACAGACAAAGAAATCCGAACTTTTCAATTAAATGAATTTGATTACTACTTCCAGTGCACACTAATCCATGTTCTATTGCACCAATTGCCTTGTGTCAGAAAGAAAAGCTGTTGGACTGTATAACCTGAGATTAAAATTATTGTTTGTAAGAGGCAGCATCTGATCTTTTTCATATTTTGATATCCTCTGAAATCCTCTCCTGGCTCACAGTTTGACAGTTCCTATGTCAGGATGCATATGCTCAGTGAACTATCCTGAGGTTAACATCTTAAATTAAAATCTGTGTACTTGGGAATGGATGGATTTGTGGTCCCTGGTGTGAATTACACTTCTGTTTGTAAAAGCCTCTGATGACCTGAATGCTTTGGATGTCCATCCAGGTAATTCAGCTTAATGAGACTAATGTTAAGTTTAAGCAACTTTCTTTGCTATGCTGGATGTGAAAATAAATGTCAGGTTTTAAATACATCCCTGATACTGCATAGCTACAAATTGTCAGTTATTCTACATGCACAATGTAGGAAGGAACAGAAGGGCAACTACCAAAGATAGGAAATGTACATTTGGTTTTGCTTTTTTTAAGGGGGGGGGATATAAATTAAACACCAAATCAAAGCTGCCATTAACAAAAAAGAGAAAGTCAAATAATCCATTATGATTCTTTCCAAGTTCATTGTTGCTAATTAGAAAGTTTTCAATAAAAATGTCAATAAAATTGATAAAAGCTAGTAAGATGCATGTCCTCTTTAAGGATAAGAAGATAGAAATAGTATTTTGCTCTCATTTGGGGTTAGTAGTTATTTGCAATTTGTATAGGGGTGTAATATATTATAGAAAATTTAGGCCAACTACAACGGAGTTTAAGGGGGTGGCATTGCATTCTTTGTATTCTTCCAGTTCTCAGAATGTCAGAATCTCTTTGTGCAAAATCAGAGAATAACTTTAAAAACTAATAAGAAAGTTTTTTGTTGTTAACTGCCCTCCAGTTGATCCCAATGCATGGTGACCCTATATATGAAACATCTCCATTCCCCCCTTATGCTCCACTGTTATTTTTAGGTCCTGCAGATTCAGGCCCATGACCTCCCTGATTGAATCTAGCCATCCGCCATGTTGTCATTCTCTTTTTCTACCTTCTCCCTTCCCTAGCATGACTTATTTTCTAATGAGCCATGCCTTCTCATGATGTGACCAAAATACGACAGCCTCCAGGGGGAGTTCAGGCTTCATTTCTTCTAGCACCCATTTGAAAGGGAAATGTGAACTGCAGTTGGCCCTCCTTATCCACGGATTTTGTATACATGGATTCAAGCATCCACGGCTTGAAAATATTCAAAAAAGGATAAATTTCAAATATCAAACTTTGATTTTTCCCATTTTATATAAGGGACACCATTTTGCTATGTCATTGTATTTAATGGGGCTTGTGCACACATGGATTTTGTTATTTACCGGGGTTCCTGGAACCAAACCCCAGTAGATAACAAGGGTCCACTGTATATGTGAAAGGGATCTATGAGTCCGAGTAGACCACAAGATGAACATGAGTCAACAGTGTGATGCGGCAGCTAAAAAGGCCAATGTGATTCTAGGCTATAACAATAGAAGTATCATGTCTAGATCAAGAGAAGTAATAGTGTCACTCTATTTTGTTTTGATCAGCACAACTGAAAAAGGATGTTGACAAACTGGAGCATGTCTAGAGAAGGCCAACCAAAATTATGAAGGATCTGGAAAAAAACGAGATCCATTGTCCAGGTTTTGTGAGGATTGTGGCAACAAAACAAACAAACAAAATCTTAATCAAATGCATTTGAAGTTAATGTGAACAACAGAGATTCAACCACATTCTGCCGGGATTATTTACACTGTTGGAATAATCCCTAGGTGATTCGCAAATATCTCTTTGCTAATTTTGATTTGCAATCCAAATCCCTTGCCAAGATCTGTACTGATGCACATAAAGGCCCCATTCCCACTAAGAAAAACATTGCAGCAGGTAAATGACCCTCGTTCCCATTTGAAATTGATTCTGATCCTTATCAGATCGATTTGAAAGAGGAAAACGCGGGTCAAACCCAAAAACACCGTGGTTTCCTGACAGTACTTCCGAAGTACTGTTTTTTGGGATGAATCGATTTATTGTAAAATAAATCGATCCATTCCAATGGAAACCACAGGTGGATTTGCATCCGCCACCGGTGACAGGGAAATGGCAGAGGAAGCTGCAATGGCCCCTGCCACCTCCCTGTCCTCGGCATTCCCTACCTCCTTCCCTCCATCCTGCGTCCTCCAGGTCAGCTGCCTCTCTCCTTCTACCTCGGCCACCTTCTAATGTAGGCCTGCCGGGGCAGAGAAGCACAAGGAGGCTGGGCAGCAGCATGGAGGAGGAAGAGGATGAAGAGGAAGAGGAGGAAGCAGAGGACTAGAGGAGAGGGCTGCTGTTACTGCCGCCGCTGCCAAGCTCCAGCCACCAGCACCCAGGTAGGCAGGGAGGCCGGGGGAGGAGGAGGAGAAGGAGGAGGAGGAGGCAGCAGTGATCCAAGGGTGGCAGTAGAGAGGGACCCATGGGGCCTCTGCCACCCTGGATCTCTGGAAGGGGAAGAAGGAAAGGGATGGCTGCTTGTCTTCCCCAATGGGAACGACAAGCGTGCCAAGGGAAAACCCCAATTCCAAACAGGCCCCCTTTTCATAGTGAGAAAGGGGGGGCTTTTGGAATTAGGGTTTTCCCCATGGCAGACCCAGGATCCAACGCAGGTCATGCCACCAGTGAGAATGGACCCATAGAGTCTCTTTTGGGAGAGAGCTGGCTCAAAATAGGTATTGAGCAGTTATGCCTTTTTGCTCTGATCTTTTAGCATTCTACCATGCTTACTGAACAGCTAGCCCACCATTTCCTAGAACTATCTGAAAAATCCCTTTTTGTTACTCCCTGTTTGATTAAGTTGCAGTTCATTCTGAACTTTCATTTTCCTTATGCTATTCCTGCAAGCTTGGGCTACACATCTGAAGTCTTCCTTGAAGATCTGTCCTTCCTTCTATATAAGCTGTTTCCTTTTCACTTTCTCCTTGAGTTTGCTGTGCTGCCATTAAGAACTATGTCGTCCAGTGTATTTTTCCTTTATCCTTTAGTTTTCGGCAGCAGTGGCTGAGGGTGCTAAGCTATACCCCCAAACTTTCCAGCTGCTGTTCTACACCCAGGACAAGGGCCATTGTACAAGGCAATATAGCTGGGGCAGTCACACTTACAAGCCACAAGAGCCATGCCAGCCAATGTTGGGTTCTTCTGGTGGGCCACAGTGGGCATCCAGAAGTGATAACATGTTACTTCCAGGTGCCTTTGGGTTCTTTTGGAGAGTTTCTTGCTGATTGGGGTTGGAGAAATGCCTCAGAGCAACATTTGACCTATTTAAAATGTGTCTTGTGTGGGTTTTTTCAGCCAAAAATGAGGAATTGATCAAAAAAATATGGAAGGTTATTGGGAACTTGGGGAATCTGTGGGGAACCCAAGGGCTGTGCTTCTTTCACCACCACCAGGCTGCATGGGGCCACAAAATTCTGAGATAATGGATATCCCCTTCCACAGCAGCCCAAGAAATATATACATAGGTGCAAATCAAGGTTATTCCTGCCTGCATCAAGAAGAATTTGCCCCAAGTCAGCAGGTAAAGGAAAACTGAGGGGTGCAAAGTTTCCACCCATCTTTTTTCCCATTCCTCTTCCTTCCTTCCTTCCTTCCTTCCTTCCTTCCTTCCTTCCTTCCCTCCCTCCCTCCCTCCCTCCCTCCCTCCTCATACACACACAGCTATACAGCTATATCAGCCAAGATTTGAAATTCCACCAAAATCCTTGTTGTCTTTCTGTTGTCTTTGCACTAAAGGAATTGATATTGACATATTTGCAGCAGTTCAGGTTCTTCAAGTTAAATGTTTGTCATTGTTTTTAACTTAACCTCAGGGCACATGTCGCCGCTGTTGTTGCCAAGCAAGGAAGCAGTAACAGTGACAGCTACATCTTGCAAAGCCATCTCTCACTCGACAAGTAATCTAGTTTGCAAGGGCTATCTTTACCTACTATTCTTCTATTTTCCATCCCATGAGCTTCCATGAAATTGACATTTAAAACTAATTGTACGGTGAAATCTACCAGATTCCAGAAACTCTGCTGGAGATTTGTGGAAAGGGTATTGGACCAAACTCTCACCTGTATTAGTTTTCAGTCCGTCACCTAACTGTGAATGAGTGCTAAAGGGGATTATTAGGCCCTGGCGATGAGATAGGTACATATAACTAATCTGCATTGCTTATCTCAGGCAGACACTGGTCTGTCAGGACCTGTCTACATGCCCTCAATGCCTGTCCCTTGCCTTTATTGTCTTGCAACTGCAGCTGGTAGTGGTGGCTCTTCTCTGCTCTAATAAACAACCAATTACTGCCCCAAACAGATGTCTGGGCTATGAGCAAGTAATTCAGTTGGAGTGAAGAGGCCTTAAATAGGTCAATTTCATTCAGTTAGACATGGTAGCTGGCTGAAGTGGAAAGGGAGAATTGTAGGGTGACCTGAACTTGTATGTTATTGAATGAGTAAGCTGTGGAGAGGAGAAAGGAGATGAAAACTTTTAACAGTTCACATAAACTCAGACTGGGAAGTTTTCCTTGCAGAGTTCACTTACAACTGAAAAAGATCCAAAATTTATTGTAATGATGCCATTCCTTCAACTCATATTATCATAAAAAGTTAGCATTCTCTCAGTGCGGAATGTGTGCAAGTTATTCTGTTTCTAAGATTTTGTACATATATATATATATATATATATATATATATATTTTTTAAAAAGAGTCACCTTAACCTATCTAAATATTGCCACAAACTTTTCTCAGAAAAAGTTTCAATACCTTGACACTGTTGGATTTGTCCTTAACCATTTAAAAATGGTAATATTTGGCATAACCCTATTTCAAAGTCTCAGTTGAATGCGAATTGGAATACAAAAACAGTTTACTAGGTTCAGTCAAAAACTGGTGTGTCCTCTATCCCCGCTTCTATTTTTAATGGTAATGGAAGTTCTGAATAGAAAAATTAGAAACGATACAACAACCCAGGGAATAAGGATTAATAACCAGGTGTATAAACTTCGTGCCTTCGCCAATGATTTGGTAGTCTTCTTGGCAAATCCAAACTTACATATAAATAGGCTTCAAGAAATATTAGATGAGTTTGGAGAAATAGCAGGTTGTAAGGTTAATAAAAACAAAAGTGGAATCTTAACTAAGAATCTGTCATCACAAGAAAAAATGGAATTACAAAACAAAACAAAAATCCCAACTATCAAAAAAACTAAATACCTGGGAATAACAATAACAGAAAAAAGTTCAGAATTATATGAAAATAATTACAACATCACATGGAAAAAAATTAAAGAAGATCTGAGGAAATGGAGTATACAACAGCTATCATTACTGGGCAGGATTGCATGTATTCAAATGAACGTATTGCCAAGGATGCTTTTTTTATTTCAATCACTACCCATAATGTTAAACAAGACACCATTTAATATTTGGAAAAAAAGATATTCTAAACTACTTATGGCAAGGGAAAAGAGCAAAGATCAACATCAAAGTAATGTATGATTGCAAAGAAAAGGGGGGTTTAGGACTACCCAATTTAGGACTTTATTTTATAGCTTGTGCATTAACTTGGGTTAAAGATTGGATTTTGTTAAAAAATACAAAGTTATTAGATTTGGAAAGTTATAATTTAACGTTGGGATGGCATGCATATTTGAACTATGAAGAGGTTAAAGAAAGGAAGGAATTTAATGAGCACTTTATTAAAAAACCGCTCTTTAAAGTATGGAATACTTATAAAAAAACATTTTTACACAAAACTTCCTAGATGGTATTCCTCACAAGAGGCCCTACACAAAAAACAAAATGTAAAAAGAGATCGATGGCTTTGCTATGAAGATATAATGATTAAAACTAAAGATGGCGTGATAATTAAATCTAGAGAAGACTTGCAGAAGGAGGGGGTAGAAATCCATTGGTTTATTTATAAACAAAGTATAGAGGAGTCTAAAAAGGATATAGAAAAATATGGATTAGAAAATTAACCAAGAATTCAAGATAAGATATTGAAAGAAGGGGAAAAACATATGATTTCTAAATTACATAAAATCCTGTTAGAAATAGAGATGGAAGGCAAAGTTGTTAAAAATAATATGCTTAAGTGGATGCAAAACTTTGGAAGAACTATCCCTTTAGAGCATTGGGAGAAATCATGGTTGAATACTCATAAATTCTCGAAATGTAATAACTTAAAGGAGAATTATTTCCATATGTTTTTCAGATGTTATATAACTCCTATCCAGCTAGCAAAGATCAAGAAATCTAATAAAATTAAGTGTTGGAAGTGTAAGAAAACCCCAGGTTCGTTATTTCACATGTGGTGGCAATGCAAAGTTGTTAAAAAATTTTGGAGAACCATTCACAAGAGTATTGTAAGATATATGCAGAAGTACTTACCTTTATCACCTGAACTTTTTTATTAAACATAATAGATTTAGACAAGTTGAAGTTAAATCAGGATGATATAAGCAAACTAATTTACATGATAACGGCTGCTCGTATAGTCTATGAGAGATATTGGAAAAAATGTAAAGGCCTTTCCATTAAAGAATGGGAAACAAAAGTTCACGAATTTGCACTAATGGACAATCTTTCAATGATAGCAAATGGTAGGACATTACAACAATGTAAAAAATATACTGGAAATGTGAGCAATAGAGAATGTAGCTGACCTCTCAAAGATACACTGTTTGTCTAGGTTTTTTTAAAGTCATTTCTTATTTTTTATTTAATGAATTGTAACATTGTATTCTGTTGTCAATTAGAAATGATGTGTTGTTGGATAGATTTGTTTTCTAAAATATTAAAATTTAATAAAGATTTTAAAAAACTGGTGTGTTGATATATAGGGGATATATATAACTGCCATCTTGGCCTCAGAGGGAGCGATCAGGCAGACCCAGCAACATCAGGGACTGCCTGAAGGAAGAGGCCCCTCCCTCCTCAACTGTCATCTTGGCCTCAGAGGGAGTGATCAGGCAGACCAAGCAACATCAGGGACTGCCTGAAGGAAGAGGCCCCTCCCTCCTTAACTGTCATCTTGGCCTGAGAGGGAGCCATCAGGCAGACCCAGCAACATCAGGGACTGCCTGAAGGAAGAGGCCCCTCCCTCCTTTAACTGTCACTTTGTATTTGTATTGTATTACAATTTTTACTGTACACCGCTATGATCATTGCGGAATAGCGGTCTATAAATAAAATATATTATTATTATTATTATTATTATTATTATTATTATTATTATTATATTGCATTGTATTTAGGGCGACTTATGCTCGATGGGCTACAGTCCTGCTTAATTTTAATACTGCATTATTGTACCCAGCCACGGTCGGGCAAGTGCAATCTGTATGCAGCCCAGATCTCAACTGTGCTTATCCAGCGGCTTTTCAAAAATGGGAGCTTGCCATTTTTGAAAAGCCACAGGATAAGCATGGCTGGGATCCAGGCTGCATACGGGATGCACTCGCCTGGCCACTGGTGCATGCAATAACTCCCGGTTTTAAAATTAAACATGACTGTATCCCATTAGGGATAAGTCGCTTTGAATACAATGTGATAATCTTAGAGTGGCCACCACAAGAGCATATAAAACATTTAGAAATGTGCAGACTTCTGTACTTTTCAGGACTGGAAAACTGCAGGAAACATAGTGGCCAGAATATGAGTGAGTGAGTGAGTGAGTGAGTGCCAGCTGAGATGAAATGTCTTGATTCTGTAAATTTTAAATGAAAAGTCAGAATGCTATGCAGTGCACCACAACCATTTTGACCAAACATCAGTCTGTCTGTCTGTCTCTGTGTCTCTCCTGACTCTCTTGTTGCTTTAAAGCCAGATCTAGCTCTTGTTTCTGTGCCTTCAACAAAATTACAATAAACCACTTAAAGTGATTTACAGACACTTTAAGGAGAAGTAGTAGTTTAGCTGTGCTTGAATTTCCTTGTACATGGCATTTGCTATTCTGGATGTTTCAGGCAAGCAGTTAAAACTTTGGCTGAACTGAATACCAACGACCAACCACCCACACTTCAGCAGAATCATTCAACCTCTGTGAAAGTTGGGGGAGGAGGCTTTAGCAACTTTCAAGGGAGAGGAAGATTTAAATAATGTTTAGGTGAGGTAGCCAAGAGTTTTCTTTCTCTCTTTTTTTTTAAGTGATGACTTAGCATTATTTTAGTGGACCATTTTGTCTCACATTCTAAAGGGAATACCACAAGAATGTGGAATAAAACAGTAATCAACAAGGACAACTGAAGAGACACAGATATAGCAGGAGTCTCCAGCAGCTCACTACACATCTCTGCCTAACAAGTGGTCTCACAAAGAGCGGAGATTTCCTGCATCTCATAGGAAGTACGTTTTTGTTTTGCTAACAGAATTTAAATTACCTGGACTTCAAAATATTTTGCTTTCCAGTACCATACAGCCAGAAGGAGGAGTGGTGGGCCTTCGTAGTTATCCTTCCATACTCAGAACAATGCCACCAGCATCTTGACAAAATGCAAGCCTGTGATTACATCATCAATTTTTTCTCCTGTATTATTTTTAACACCTTTGACTGATGGAAAAGTCAGTGGAGCTTCAAAAGCTTGCAGCATATTTTTATGCATTTTTGTTGGCTCAATAAAGGTATCACTGTTTTGTAGGGTTTTGATATTACTGTACTTTACATAAAGCGTAAGGCTGAGAAGCAGGTGATGGAACAGCACATCATCAGGGGCTCAGTCCCAAACAGCAGTTCTCTTTTGTCCCCAAGTCCTGTTCTTCCCAATAGTGGTATGCCATGCATGCAACCACACTGGTATGGCCACATGCACACACCGCCACTGGGAAGAACAAGGTGGAGCCATCTGCGGATCCACAGTTGGTGAGGGCCAACTGTACAACAAAACAGAATAAAAACTGATAATTTGAAATAAAACTAAATTAATTTTACTGCATTCAAACAAGATAAATTAGAATTAGTTTAAATAAATCAAATTGACTTGTATCCATATTAAATTCACACTATCACAACCTATGTACATGTGAATATATCGTCACATAAATCAATATCTGATTTAATAAACATGATTGTTCCTATTGTCCCCCAGCTCTAGTTCTCCTTTCATACTTTTAGAAGGTGGCAGCATATGTCTGATTTCCTGAAACTGTATCTTGACCTTCTTATCTCAAGGTCAATAGAATATTTCTGATCCTTTGAGGACAGGAAATATAGTGTATTAGTGGTTTGGTTTGGTTTGGTTTGGTTTGGTTTGGGATGTGTTTGCAGGGTTTTTTGAAGAACAAGGGCTAACTTCCAATGTCAGGAAACAGATACATAAAATTTGAAGCACATGAATTCTCTTATCATCTGCAAATCAATATCACAATAAAATAATGTTGCGATAGAAAACTCTGCCTGCATAGCTCCTTCATTTGTTTGTTTTCCAATTGCCTGCTTGCAGTACTGTAGCTCGATGAGGTTAAAGAGATCTTCTGAGAAAGATCCTATTGATTTTAATTACCGAGAAACAGCCCACAGGGACAAAAGAACTTTGCCTGTTTATTTAGCCAGTGCTGTGCTGCGCTACTGTGTAAGGAGAGATCAAATCAGCTGCTCTTGTTATTACAATAATAATAAGGCCGAAAAGTGCTTCGGGGCTTGGGAAGATTTTTAGGCAATAACCTCCACCATTCCTCCTCCACCTCACCCCAATAATAGGCCGACATGAGGAATAAACAGTAATTACCAGTAGTCAATATTAATTCAATTAATTTCATGTTATTTATATCATAAAAGGAATGCTTAATATTTTCAAAATACGCTAACCAAAGCAAGTAGTGTACTTTACGACAGCTTGATTTTTATCATTGCTAAATGCATATTGAATGGCTTAATGTCCTGTGGACTGAAGCTAATGCTAATTAGTTATTCAGGATAAAGCTATGGGCCCAGTGGTACAATAAATGTTTATTAAACTGATTGGCCTGACAAAACAGCCTACTTAGGAGTTAAACGGGAAAGGTCTTGGGGGATTAGTAGCCATTAGGGGATGAATTCTATCTATCTTAGGTATTTAGGAAACAATTCCTGATCTTACTTACTAGTGCTACACTGCAAAGCACTTTCCAACCACCTTTGCCTCATCCAGATGTCACACTAAACTATGGGCGCCATTGGGTTAACAGCTTCAATAGCCCTCTTCCTCCAGCACATCAAAAACAGGTCAGGACCTTTTGCTGCCATTTGTAATTAAACCTAGTTTACTAATATGTCTGAACTTAAACGAACTGTCATTAGTCCTCCCTGGGTTTTATTAAAATGAGCCAATTTCAAACCTTGAGTAATGAAGTTGGGATTAGTTATTTACTTACAGTTGACACTACCTTTCTGAAATCCCTCAAGATGGTCTATTTTTAAAATAAAATAAAAAGTCAACATAATAGCATTATGTGTAAAACAACTTTTTAAAAAGGATGTTCCTTTTTGGTCAAAAGACAGATGAAGAAATGTGTGCTCACTCACATTCACAGTTGGCATGACTGAGTCCTGAACTGGTTTCAACAGTGTTCTAGGAATCCATTTGCAGGGATAAGGCTGGTTAGCCAACTGAGCCCATTCCCTGAGGCATCATCAGATCTGGCCATAGTGGCACGTGCCTTCATCCCATCCTATTTGGACTATTGTAATTTAGTCTACATTATGCTGCCTTTGAAAAAAGTGTTCCAAAACTTCAACTGTACAAAATACTGTGGCCAGAGTCTTTGGCAGGAATAGTTATACAAAGCATGTTACTCCCTTCTTAGCACAGCAGTCTGTTTCTGAGCACAGTTCAAAGTGCTCTGTACAGCCTGGGTCAAGGCTGTCTGAAGTACTGTGTTTGCTCAGATGATCTGGTGTCACAGTGGCAGCTCTTGGATTCCATAGCATCACAGCAGTTAATCTGCTCTGGTTTTTAATGTGAACTTTAAAGGTGCTAGACCCTATCCCTAAAACAGTAGCAAACCCCTCTGAAGAAACCTGTCAAGGCAACCCTGTGAGAAGGTTACCTTAGGGTCATCATAAATTAGAAACAACTTGATGGCAAACAATACAGATAAAACAGGTTCAGACCCTTGGATAGCTTCTTTAAACTATGAGCTAAAATGTAGACACTGGGAGCCACTGACTTATTTGAAATTGAAATTATTTGAAAATTATTTTATTATTTAAACTTATTTGAAATTATTTGAAAATACTGCTGCCCAGTTTTTGAAATCTTGCAACCCACTGAGGCATTTTTGATGGTGATGAAGAAAGGGTGATGAAGAAAGGGTTCATTTTATCTATTTCCTTCCTGCCGGTGGGCAAATCTCTTTTCTGTTCAGACATATCTTTGGTCTAAATCTAAGATGGGTTGTATAGAATCATAGTATCCATAGTGTATCACACAGGGACAATTGGAAGTGTAAACGGGGTTTACCCTATGAAAATCATGCATTCACAATTAAGATTTTCACACGACATCATGTTTAAAATACCATTGTCCCAAGAATATACTGTGAAATTGCACAATTGTGCACATTCACGATAAAGGTTTTCACACGACACCCCGCCATGAACCTGGGAAATAACCAGGCAATAAACAGCAACAAATTATTCATGGGAAAATCCTGTGAATGATTTGTTGCTGTTTATTGCCTGGTTATTTCCTGGTTATTCCTGGGATAATGACCACTGTGTGAAAATCTTAATTGTGCTTTAATAGTAATTGTGCAATTTTCATGGGATAAACCTTGTTTAAACTTCCAATTTTCCCCTCTGTGATAAACTTACTAGAGTTGAAAGAGACCTCAAGGACTATGAGGTACAAACCTCTGCCATGCAGGAATACAAAATCAAAGCTCCCCAAACAGATGGCCATCCAAGCCTCTGTTTAAAAACCTCCAAAGAAGTAGACTGTGCCAAACTCCAAGGCTAAACATGTCCAGCTTCCTAAGTCGCTCCACATAGAGAATGGATTCCAGACCCCTCACCATTTTGGTTGCTTCCTCTGAACATGCTCCACCTTCCCAACATCCCTTCTGAATTGTGGTGCCAAGAACTGGGCACAGTATTTCAGGTGAGGCCTGACCAAAGCAGAATAGAGTGGCACTATTACTTCCCTTAATCTAGACACTATACTTCTATTGATATAGCCTAGAATCTCATTGGCCTTTTTAGCTGCAGCATCACACTGTTGACTCATGTTCAACTTGTGGTCTGCTAGGACTCCTAGATCCTTTTCACATATAGTCTTGTTAGTCTTTATTTTTTGTGCCTAAGTGTTGTACCTTACATTTCTCTTGTGATGAAATTCATTTTGTTAGCTTTGGCCCAGCTTTCTAATCTGTTAAAATCATTTTGGAATTTTGATCCTCTCATCTGAGGTATTAGCTACTCTTCCTAATTTGGTGTCATCTGCAATTTTGAGAAGCATGCCCTCTATTCTTTCATCCAAGTCATTGATAAAGATGTTGAATAGCACTGGGCCCAGGACAGAACCCTGTGGCAGGATGAAGATGAACAGGAATTTATATCATTTGGAATTTTTTAAAAATCAGATTTTGAAATACAATTGTGTAGAAATGATGAGCATTTAGTGATAAAACATGAAGCCCATGCAAAAAGCTGCAAGAAATTATTTTGATTTCTTGCAGCTTCTTGCATGGGCTCCATATTTTTTAAAACTAGGTTCTTACAAGATTTTTATAAAGTAGACATTCTTTTAATTCTTTTATAGTTGAAATTTCCCAGGCTTATTAAACACTAGTTTTGTTTCCTATTTTGATATATATGCTTCAGTACTTTGATTTACTCACAGGATTTCTCAGTTATTCTTGGTCTGCCACTTTTGAGTTTCAGTGAGCTGGTCCTGTGTTACAGAAGCCTGGAAATAACATGTCACCACAGAGGTCAGTTCAGCACAACATCAGGCAGGTGTCAGAGGTCATCATCTTCTCATTTAAAGTCTGTTTCCTGCTTATGGGAGTGTAAAGCATGTTCGTAAAGTTGCACACGCCTGATCGGAAGGCCATGAACCCTTTGTGTGTAATAAACATTTTACATGGTAGGGTAAGAACCAAATCAAAATCATTTTGTGGATTGTCTCTGGTGCTTTCTAGAGGCAGGCAATCAATTATAAGAATATCGCAAGTAAAAGTTCCTCATTATTATATTTTCATGTATTTTTAATGGAGCTGTGATGTTAAACTGATTAACTGGGTAGATTAAAAGACCTTGAATACATTAAAAAGATATCCTCAAATAATAGGACTAGAAAGCTTTTTTAAATGTTGTGTTATCATATTTCCCCCATCTCTCTTACTGCTTCTCCACCATGAGTTTCCCCCTCCCACATTTGGCATTTGAGGAACACAGGAAGGAGGATTAAGAATGTGATAGGGGAAGCTTCCTCTCCCACCCAAAAGTATTTTGCACTCTATTACCTAGTCAGCTAAATGTTGCAGTGTCATATTCCTGAAAATGAATAGTGCTTTAGTTAACAAAATGGTTTTTTTTTCAGTATGGAGCCCTGGTGGCGCAGTGGTTAAATGCCTGTACTGCAGCCATTCACTCAAAACCACAAGGTTGTGAGTTCAAGACCAGCAAAAGGGCCCAAGCTCAACTCAGGCTTGCATCCTTCTGAGGTCGCTAAAATGAGTACCCAGACTGTTGGGGGCAAATTAGCTTACTTGCTAATTAGCTTACTTGCTGTTCACCGCTATGATCTTTGGAATAGCGGTATATAAATAAAACAAATTATTATTATTATTAGTATGATTGTTTTGACACCATTACAAATCTAACAATTTTTAACCAATTAGAAATTGTTGATCGATTAATTAATTAAAATTCACATGGTTTCTTTAACTGCTTTACAATTAATTTCCAATATATACAACTTGTTCATAATGCTTAGCCCGGTTACAGAAAACAGCCCCAGATGGAAGTGAAAACCCTGAAGAGGCAGTGAGGCTTAAGAACCAGTAGGAAGGGGTGTAGCCAAGAGTCTTTGTAGGGGAATTTTATTTAACTCTATTGGGTTGGCTACAAGGACCCTCAAGACCATTTCCCTTATGTATACCGAAAGGAAAGGGTACCAGGGAATACTGCAAAGGTAGTATTCTCTGAATTAAGTGTTTCTTTTATTAAGGGGGAAAATCACACAACAATCCACATTCACTCACACGAACATGTCAGGACTAAGGAAATCAGAAGTTAGCTTGGAATAGCTTGAGGCTGAACTAATGGCGATACTTACACAAGACAAGGCTTGATTCAAGATCCAATTGTAAAGGGGATGGCATAGGATACGGCCGTTTGGGGAGCATAGGGAGAACGGACGTACCGGGACTAGTCGGAGTTCACCATGACAGAGTGTCCCCGTTCCTTCCAACTAGCCCACTGACAAAGAATTTTGGTGAAGGCAAAGAGGTTTGTCTTACATCAAAGGAAACCAAGTCTATATTGTAAAGAATTGCTTGGTCTGGCAATGTTAAGAATTAAGTTGTAAATCAGCTTGATTGGGCTTGTCCGGCAAAACATCCTGCCTCAATTGCCTGTCTTCCTGACTTCGGAGGTGTTAAAGTTTCTCATTTGCAACTCTTGAACTATTCTATTTGATATGTATATAGAGTAGTGTGGGAGTGCTCCCACACTTCAGGGATCATGGCTGTGTCCATTTGGGGCCATAGGGAAAGTGCCCACACCAAAATTCAGAAGATTTCAGCTTCATGTATTAGGTCAATGAATAAACAGGTGTTAATCTCCCAATGAGATCTACCATGGGGTCAGGGAGGCCAGTGGTTTTCATTTACAGAGCTGCACTTGAGCAAAACAGCACCTTTCCAGTCTGTGAATTAGACAGGCAGCTGTCCAGCTGGAATCTAGCAACAAAGAAGAGATATGGAATACAGTGTAGAGGCTTGTACCAAGTGGGGATTTCTTCCCCAACAGCAATGTTAGTTATATAACCCAAAATGCTGTTGAACCAGCAACTAATCTGATAGACGTATCTCTTAGTGCCTGTCTTTGAGTTAATCCCAATTCATGGCGACCTGTAGATGAGACATCTCCAAGACTCCTTGTTTTCCACTGCTCTTTTTAGGTCCTGTAGATTTATTCTCATAAATCCTTAATAGAATCCATCCATATACAGTAGCATGCAGTCTTCTTCTCTTTCTACATCCCTCCACCTTTCCTAATATCATTGTCTTTTCGAATGAGTCATTCCTTCTCATGAATTGACCAAGGAATGACAGCCTCAACTTTATCATCTTGGTTTCCAGGGAGATTTCAGGCTTGATCTGTTCTAGGACACATTTGTTTATCTTTGTGACTATCCATGGTATCATCAGCACTCTTCTTCATCACCACATCTCAAATGAATTGATTTTCCTCCTATCAACCTTCCTCACTGTCCAGCTGTCACATCTCTACATGGCAATAGGGAAAACAATGGCTTGTACAATTCTAACTTCCATGCTTAGTTGTATATCTTACATTTTAGGATCTTTACTAATTCTTTCATAGGTGCTCTCCCCATTCCTACTCTTCGTCTTATTTCATGACTGCAGTCCCCATTCTGATCAATATTTGACCCAGGTATGGGAACTCTTTTACTATTTGAATTTCCTCTGGTTCCTAGGTCTCCAACCAAGCCACCATACCCCTTATAAAATGTATTAGACACCAGAGATTTTTACAAGTGAATTAAGGTCACTCTCTACGTGGCCACACTGGGATTTTTTTTTATTTAGCAATGTTGCAGAATATGTTGTTTTTTATCACTCCTCTCTACTAAATATTACATTTTATTAAGTTGCAATTAGTGCACTTTCATAACTTCATTATCTTTACACTTTGGTTCATCTTCTTTGCTCTGCTAAGGGACTAAATCCAGGACTGTCTTTGTTGGTTCTAGAACTAATTGTTCCAGAAAGCAATCATTTCCACTTCCTAGCAATATTTATCTCTGCAGCACACCTTGAGGTGACATTTATCCAGTCAATCATTCTGAGAACAACTGTAGTCATCCATTATTATGGTATTTCTCTCTCCCTGTAGGGTTTCCAGTTCTCTTAATATAACAGTTACAATCAGGTGGCTTTTTAAAATTTAGCCTTATAGGAACCTCTGCTTTCATAACATAGTAAAGGTCTGTTGGTGACATTTCTGTAGTAAAGCACTCTATTTTAACACATGTAACTTATGTAACATAATACTGTGTTTCCATGTTCTGGAATTCCAAATCTGGGGGAAACAGGGCCAGCCTCCTTCAGTTGTCCTTCTGCCAGAAGACGTTTTTAACTCAAGCAGATATTGAGCATTTAACCTGGGCTGCTGCTGAAGGAGTTTTAACTCTTTCTATTGTGTTTTTAATTATGTGTCAAATGTGCTTTTAATTTTTAATTTTATTTATTTTATTGCAATTTTATTACTGTCAGTCACCTTGAAATTTTCTTTTGTGATGGGGGGGGGGGGAGAGGAAAATCTGAGATACACAATTAATTCTTGAATAGTAAGTACATCCCATTCTGTTCAACATATTCTGTCCTGGATAACATGTTTAAAATGTGTATTGTAAAGTCTCATTAATTATTGTTAGCCCATCAGGGTTCAGAAAAAGCAATTATGTCCTATTTAAGTTCTGGCATCTTATTTCACATATCAGTAAAATTGGGGTGGACACCAATATGACATTCTCCTCTACAGGCAAATGAGCAGAAGCTGGGCAAGGGACCTGATGTAGTTTTCTTTAACTCTCATTACTTTAAGTGTTCGCCTAAGAAAATTTCCTTCTAGATTATGCCCTCACTCTGTAAGAAATCCATGAGGTTTTGATGGTACTATTGAACAATATTGCAGTATATTTTGTTTAATGTACCATGCTGCTATTCCTGCAACTCCCAGGCACAGGAAAACAGGAAGGTAAAACTTTTCTTGTGTTTTTAACTGGACATCATTTTATATCTTCTTTAATGTGTTTCTTTCTGCTGTGAAGCTCTTGATTGTTACAAACAAAACTCCACCAAACAGTGATACTGTACCTTTATTGGCCGACCAAAATGTACGATATACTTGTTGCATGGCTTCTTCTTCAGGCAAGAAAAAGTCATGGAGCTTCGAAAGCTTGCAACATGTATATTGTGCATTTTTGTTGGCCAATAAAGGTATCACTGTTTGGTGGGTTTTTGTTTGAATTTGCTAAATGGCCAACACACCAACCCCTGCATGTTTTGATTGTTACAAGTTGGCCTATTTTCCCAACTCCACTCCCAGTTCATTTCAAATGTACAATTTCCTTTCCTATCCAAGCTCATGTTAAAAGTCTGAAAAGCTTTTGACAGACAAAATGGCACTTATCTCCCCTGTTCCTTAAAACACACAGCCCACTGCATTTTCTAGATTTCCTTTCTTCCAGCTACTACTTTATCACATGAATGGGGCTGCCATGTATTCATGCCTTCCCATTAGATTTATTTTCTACCTGAAGTTTTTTAAATTGCTCTTTTGTCTCTCATCCAGTCTTTATAGCCAAACTCTCAGACAGCCTGGAGAAGATTCTACACTTCAATAAAATATAGTGGTGCCTTACACCACAACAACCCCATGTACAACTCAAATTATATATGTTCTCATGCACCTTCCTTTCTCTGGGATGCTGAGAAACCAGAAGCCTTGCACATTCCCTTAGGCTGAGGAAAAGGGAAAAGAAGAAAGGGCTACCCCACAGGCCTCTCCCCAATTGGCATTCAGCAGGCACTCCAGGCCATAGGAAGGAGAGGGAGAAAAGGAGGGGGGCAATTACTGTATGATTTCAGTGGAGAAATGTAGGATTATATTTTTTTTTTGGCTTCTCCTATCTTTGACCGTTTTTTTTAAAATTAATATTATTATCACATATGCAAAAACAAACATATTCAATATAAAACAATACATACAAACAAACAGTTTCAATAAACAAAGATACAAATTTAAACTTGCATTCAATATTTCTTTCTTCTCATTTCATTCTTCCTTTTGTCTTAATGGACTTCATTTACTGACTTCCTGACTACATTCAATTGAAGTAGCTTATCTGACATTTACTTGTATGTCTTGCTTATCTTCTTAAAAGTACATCTTTACCTGTCCACAATTCTTATATAACAATATACAAAGATCCCTTAAGAATTTTATTTAATTAAAAATTTCCTTTCTTTATTTGTATCTCTTAATTGGAGTCGGTTATCATTTCTTATCAAGTTAATATTCCAGCTTAATCTTTATCCAATAAATTTTTCAAGATGTTATTTTCCATACATTTGATACTTCTTTCAAAATTCTTTCAAAATACTTCTTTTATATTCTCTCTTTGAGCTTTTTAAGTGGCCGAGGTGAGAAGAGTAACATCATCCAACTGCATCACATCAGGTCATTCAATGAATCTCATTTCCCTTTCTCATTCCTTGCCTTCTTTTCCTTTTCTTTGTTTGTTTTTGAGACCCCCTAACTTGAACACAGTGACTGTTGGTGTTTTGTTTTCTTGGCTCTGCAAGGAGTTTTGAGTGTGACATAAACACTGTGAGTAAAATTAGGAGGAAAGTTAGTGTTGTAAATAGAAAAAAAAATAGTATTCATATCTTACATTTGTTCCACAACACAATGCAACAACTTCAGTATTCTCTTATGCCCTTTCCCCAAAGTCTGTGCCAGTCAGAAGAGGGGGTTCGGGAGCACACAGCAACCCCATGCTCCCAAACCCTAGTACAGTATATACGTACGTACGGCATCATGGCAGCCTCTCATCCATACAGGGCCGCCATGATGCCGCCACTGCCGTACAGCAACCAGACATTGCTAGCAGGAAGTGGCGTCATGGCAGCACCCCTTCCTGCTTCCGGCGTTGCAAAAAAGAAGTGGCTCTAAGCAGCTGCAACACAGACACGGGTAAAGATGGGTGCCATGGAGCCGTCCATCTGTATTCCCCCAAGATGACAAAATTGAGGCTGTCATACATAATGAAACTGGGGTTGTCATACATCATAAGAAGGCATAACTCATGGGAATAAACAATAATAGTAGGGAAGGTAGAAGGCAGTAGAAGGAAAGGAAGACCACATGCAGGTGACTAGACTCGATCAGGGAGTCCATGAGCCTGAATCTGCAGGATTCATACAGAGCAGTGGAAAACAAAAGGGCTTGGAGATGCCTCATGTACAGGGTCACATGAGGTGAGGCCAACTCTAGGGCAGTTGACAACAAGAACATGGGAACTCCTTTGACTATTTCAGTTTACTTGTTGTCTCAGGTGAATTCTTGTAGATCTTCTGTGGTCATTATTTTAAATTTGTGGTTTTTTTTTTTTTTTATGTTCAGCATTAATCCAACCTTGGCACTCTCCTCCTTGACCTTCTTCAGTAGTTGCTCCAGGTATTTGTTTCTGCTGGTAATATGTGTCACCTGCATATCCTAGGTTGTTAATCTTGCTTCTTCCTATCTTCACCCCTCCTGCTTCTGTGGTACTGCATAGTATATAAACATCTAACTTGGAAAATGTAAACAGAAATTCAAATAGTGATGTAAAGTTGATCAAGTACAAACTGTGGTTGTGGTTGCTGTTTTTTGAGCATCACATTACTGTAAATAAAAAGCTCACTCGATCCTTGATCCAAAGGAATTATTTAAATGGACGAGAAAGTTAGTTCCACATTCTGACTTTAAAGGTGGGGTGAGTGATGTAGAAATGGAAAAAACAAACAGCAGAGGGAAGTACTGTATTCCATTGTTGCCTCGCCAGCAACATCCTCTAGAGGGAGTGTTATGATTATCATTAATTGTTATTACAGTATTATGAACATACATGACACTTTAAAGAGCAACATAAGGGAAGGAAAGCAAAAGGAGTTTCCCCTGCCACAGTCAGGTGATGATGTAAATTCTGATTATAAAAAAAAGCTGTGAAAGAAAAGCAGGTGAGACTAATAAAATAAATCTGAGCCTTCTATGTAGCATAGGCTATGAGGATGTAGACTGATAAGTTAAGTCTACAAGAAAACCTGTATCTTAAGCAGGGCTGTTCCCCAAGTTTACAAGCCACAGCTATTACAGCAAGAGCTGGAGTCTTGTGACTGGCATCCTTCTGAGGTCACTAAAATGAGTACCCAGATTGTTGGGGGCAATTAGTTTACACTTTGTAAACCGCTATAACAAATGGTATAGAAATGTACTTGTTATTGCTATTGCTATTGTGTCATGTCATGTGAGAGGGTGGGCATATATGTTGCCTGATGCAGTGACTTCATAGTTTATGGTTTCAAAATATTTAAGTTAAAATTACGCACAGTGGTGGCACACTTTTTTATCTCCTCCTCTTTCCTCCTTCCTCCTCATGAAGAATGCTCTTTAGATATGAATCATTAAGTTCTCCAAGCACTGGGCTATCTCAGCCAGCTACCAATTACTCAGGAACCCAGCTCTTTGGGCTGCTTGCTGTAAGAAATGGCTCCAATTTAAAAAGATGAGGTGTGAGTTTAATATTAATCAAAACAGGCAGATGCCAGTAAGAGAGTAAATCTAACATGATTATGAGCTAAATGAAAAAGAGTATGCTCAGGAGGAATATACTAATCTCTGGTCAACCAATCCTGTACTTTTGAAATGCTAATATTTCTAAAAGCAAGCAGCTACCTTTTTGTCCTCATGTGACCAAACTTTTTATGTCAATTATCATTGCCTTATAAAGTTATCTATATAGATAGCAGGGCATCTGTGGATGCCTTTAGGACCCACATTTTGCTCTACTGACAGAAGTGACCCACACACATACACCATGAGATGGGTTTGGACTACAATGAAAGCAGGAAACAAGCTGACCCAGTCAGATCCTTACAGTTCCACAATTAAATGTGCTTTTGTCTTAGGGTCTTTTCACACTAGTAATAGCACTATGATTCAATTTTAACTGTCATGGTAACTTCCTACGGAAATCTATGATTTGCATTCTAAGGAAGGTTATTGAGAATTCTGAAACCAGAGAGCTCCAGTGCCTCCTCAAACTGCAAATCCCAGTATTACATAGGCTGAATCCATGATAGTTAAATAAGAATGATAGTGCTATAATTGTCTAAAAGACCCTGAAATGGGCATGAAGTGAGCACAAAGCTGCATGAGTGCACAATCAGCAAGAGCATGATATGCTTTCATCACATTCTTCTCAGTCCAGCTCCATGGAGAACAAGGTGCCAGAGGCTAAAATGTGTCTCTTTCCTGCTCTTATGATAATTAGTAGGAGAAAATGGAGCCAAAAAGGGCTGCTTTTCTGATTCAGGCATTTCAGTGTGTTCAAAAATCCCCCTGCTTGAGGTGGGGCTTGAGGACTCCTCAGAAAGCTGTCCTGGCTACACATTGGAGGAGTCTTCTAAAACTCTTCCTCTCCGAGAAATGTTAAGAATGTGTTATATTACTAAACCAAGGCCAGCAAGTCAGTCTCTAAAAATATACAAGTTGTGAGTCAAGTCAGTGCATCATTCATTGTGGAATTAAGTCCAAGTCAAGTCATTGAAGTAACTTGAGCCCAACTTGAGTCTGAGTCAATTAACTCAAGTCTACATCACTGCAATAAAGTGGGCTAGGTCTACAAACAAATGGGGTTTTGAACAGATCAGACCAGAGCTTTCCTTGGAAGCTAAGATTATCAATTCAGATTGTACTTTGGCCACATAATGAGAAGGCACAGATCACTAGAAAAAACAATAATGCTAGGAAAGGAAGAGGATAGAAGAAAGAGAGGAGGACCACAGACCAGATGGATATACTAAATCAGGTGATCACCTGCCCAGATGTTTAACAGACGTAGCTGGCTTGCAGCCCCACTGCAGCATTTGGTCTTGAAACCATTGGACCACATGTCCTCTCAACCTTACTTTGTCTACATATTATCTGCGTGAGAGGGATAATAGTTGTGAATGTATCTGAGTTGTATTTGTGATGTTTGCATTAAAATTGTGGCCAACCTATTCAACCAATCCCCTTTGTCTTGGTACAACTTCTCTGTGGTTTTCTTTACTGCAAGGTGGCTTTTAAAACTTCTTCCTATGTGTATTGTCTGTTATGAAGATGAATGTGCCCTCAATGTGCACCTTGGAAAAGTTAAAGCAATTCCTCATTCAGAATCAGGCTATAAATTCATTCTCAGTCTTCTTTGGTAATTAATGGAAGTAAACCTCTAGTCTTTACAACTGTATCTAGTCTTCATGGTCAAATCCTAACTCTGGATACTGACCTATAGAATGTTTTCATCTGTATCTTATTGCCTGTATTCTTAAGTCTTCATTCACTTAGCTCAATCTTTTTAAGCAAAGAAGAGTATAGTTTTGATGCATCACTATCCTGAAAGATCAGTGGTCTGGCTCTTTATCCAGGAGTGTTGCATTCTTTCCCATTGCACCTCAGCTCTGCATGGATGCCACATGTCAATGTGGGCATTAGGGTGGTCACTTACTTAAAGTATATAAAGTGCATAAATTAGATATGGTGACCTGGTTAACGGGTCAGCCTACCTATAATGTCATATGTCAACAGAGGAAATGGAACAATTTATCAGGCATGATATTGCATGCATTTTATTACTGAGGAAAGATCTGTGTATGTTGCTCCAAGTCACTGGAGGTGAGGAGACTATTCCATCCAAAGTGTGTTGCCTTTGAAGCCAAATAAACCCCATTTCGTTGTTGTTAACTCCCCTCGTGTTGTCCTTGACTCAGGGTGACCCCCTGGATGAGGCCTCTCCAATACCTGTCCTCCATTGCTCTGCTCAGGTTCTGCAGGCTCATGTCTGTAGCCTCTCTGACTGAGTCCAACCATCTTGCATGTGGTTTACCTCTCTTTCTGCTGCCCTCTACCTTTCCTAGCATTAAAGTCTTTTCTAATGATTCATGCCTTTTCATGATGTGGCAAAAGTATGACAGCATCAATTTAGTTACCCTGACCTCCAGGGAGAGTTCAGGCTTGATCTGTTCTAGAAACCATTTGTTTGACTTTTTGGCCATCCACAGTATCCTCAGCACTCTTCTCCAGCACTACTCTCAAATGAGTTAGGGGGAATAGCTAATACCCCAGAGGACAGGATCAAGATTCAAAATGACCTGAATAGACTAGAAAGCTGGGCCAAAGCTAACAAAATGAAATTCAACACGGAGAAATGTAAGGTATTGCACTTAGGGCGGAAAAATAAAATGCACAGATATAGGATGGGTGACACCTGGCTGAATGAAACTACGTGTGAAAGGGATCTAGGAGTCCAAGTAGACCACAAGTTGAACATGAGTGAACAGTGTGATGCGGCAGCTAAAAAGGCCAATGCTATTTTAGGCTGCATCAATAGAAGTATAGTGTCTAGATCAAGAGAAGTAATAGTGCCACTGTATTCTGCTTTGGTCAGGCCCCACCTAGAATATTGTGTCCAGTTCTGGGCACCACAATTCAGAAAGGACATTGAGAAACTGGAGCGTGTCCAAAGGAGGGCGACAAAAATGGTGAAGGGTCTGGAAACCATGCCCTATGAGGAACGACTTAGGGAGCTGGGGATGTTTAGCCTGGAGAAAAGAAGGTTAAGAGGTGATATGATAGCCCTGTTTAAATATTTGAAGGGATGTCATATTGAAGAGGGAGCAAGCTTGTTTTCTGCTGCTCCAGAGAACAGGACCCGGAACAATGGATGCAAGCTACAGGAAAAGAGATTCCACCTGAACATTAGGAGGAACTTCCTGACAGTAAGGGCTGTTCGACAATGGAATGCACTCCTTCTTCGGAGGGTGATAGAGTCTCCTTCCTTGGAGGTCTTTAAACAGAGGCTGGATGGCCATCTGTCAGGGATGCTTTGATTTGGATTTCCTGCATGGCAGGGGGTTGGACTGGATGGCCCTAGTGGTCTCTTCCAACTCTATGATTCTATGATTCTATGATTCTATGAGTTTGTTTTCTTTCTGTCGACTTTCATCACTGTCCAGCTCTCACATCTGTACATGGTGATGAGGAATGCAATGGATTGAACAGTCCTCACTTTACTGTCCAGATTTGCATCTTTACACTTTAGAATCTTGTCTAGTTCTTTCATAGAAACCCTTCCCAATCCTAGCTTCTTCTAATTTCATAGCACCCCTGAAACTATCAAGAGTAACTGCTTGGGGATTTGGGGCATTCACTAAGAAAACATCAGGAGGCCATCACAGCCAAGGGCCTGAGATTTGGTACCATTCTTACACTGGGGAAGTGAAATAATAGGATGAATCTTTTTTTAAAAAGTAACAGAAGTGATACATGTACATACAGAAATGAATATTGATAGCTATTGCACACACAAGTATCTTAACTATGGCATTACTTTGTTGATATTGAAAAGAAACTTGCTTCAAAGGCAACAAGATGTTGACTCCACAAATCATTCTACCTGATGCAGTTTACCAATGCAATCATCACCAACTTCATTCTGCTCAACATCAAGACTGAAGAAGGCATTCTATCAAATCCTGCACAGAATACAACTAAGCAGCTAGATCACTCAGGGCTCATACAGTTCTGCCACAGACATTTGGAACAGATGTCTGCACTGTACAGGGCAACTAGGACAAAAAACACAAACAAACCCCAAAATACAAACCGATTGAAAAATCTTTAAAAAATATATCCAGGTATAGCTGTGGTATCACTCTTTGGTGGATTTTGGATGTAAAATCCCAGTTTTTGTTCCTGTTCTTTCTGATTTTATACTGGGTTAAAGTAAACCAACCTGAGGAACTGGTAAAAAAAAAAGTCAATGTTGGTACAGTAAAGAAAAGGAAGTTTTCGTTTATGTTGTTATGTTAGGTTTGTGTTATGTTAAATTGCATCTTTGTATGTTCTGTTAATTATTTCTGTATAATGTCTGTGGATTAGTATTTATTGTCTGTAATATTAATAATAAAAGGTTTTATTTTTTAAAAAAGTCTCTGATGGTACTGAGAGCTGACAGAAAATATTCTGGGACAAACTAAATGTGTATGAATCTCTAAAATAAAATTAGAAAAAACAGTCTGGATGAATACCATCAGATGTGGTACAATGACAGGATTCCCCTGCCATGCCAACTTTAGTGTGTGGTTGCTGTTGTTTTACAAAGGAGGTATTCAAAAGGCGATTCCCCCACCTGCAGCTTGAAACGATGCAATCCAGAAAGTGCTTACTCTGTACTCTTTCTGTATGTTGGACTCAGCTTCAGCTCCTACTAATTAAAATGGATTTTCCATGCAATTTTTTTAGGACCAGAGGGTGGACATTTTAAGAAATACACCTTTATACAAACACCATACACACACATGTGAAGACACAATCATCTTCACACACACACCTCTTCCTCTATACATATATTTTAACAACAAGCAAACAAGCAGGCTCACTTCACACTGCGCATTTGGAAAGACACATTTTGCAAGTTGCAGTAACCCAAGAGGTTTTTATGCTGCCAGGTTCCTTGTAGCATCATCTCTAGTTAATTAATTCCTTCTTAATAACTACAAACAATGTTGTAGCCCTCCTTTAATGTCAGAAAAATGATACATGTGTTAATATCCTAGACCTTTTAAGCTTATAGATCGAACAACATAATCATTAGCTGCTTCTAATTAACTGCTCTTACTCTTTCTTTTATTCTTCTTATTTTATTTATATCAACACAAAGTGAGCAAATCACCTCAACAATGTCCAATAGTCCTCAGAGGCCAGACTTTTAAAAATGCTAAAATGTGTGATACATATATTCATTCAGAACTATGTTTACAAAACAATATTAAATACCCACACTTACATTTCCCATTCTCTTCAACAACATTACTGAATTGTGTCAGGGACAAGATGAAAAGTGTTGTGTAGGAGAGGGAAAGGGAGGCAGAATAAAAGGAGATAGAAATATCTTGTTAAAGTTATACATTTATTCTATTTTTTCATGTTTGTTTTGAAAAGTTTGATGTTAGCTGCCTTCGAGCGATCAGACAGAATATATCAGAGTTTGCCTGGATCCTGAAATCCTCAAAAGAGGCCCATCTCTCTGTTTTACCATCTTCATAGAAATTACCAGGGAAGAAGACAAGAGCGGTGGCTCCCCCAGAACTTCTTTGATTGATGCTTTGATTGAGAGTTCCTGCATGGCAGAATGGGGTTGGGCTGGATGGCCCTTGTGGTCTCTTCCAACTCTATGATTCTCTAATTCTAAGTGTGTTCCACTGTCGAACAGCCCTTACTGTCAGGAAGTTCCTCCTAATGTTGAACTGGAATCGCTTTTCCTGTAGCTTGCATCCATTGCTCTGGGTCCTGTTCTCAGGAGCAGCAGAAAACAAGCTTGGTCCCTCCTCAATATGACATCCCTTCAAGTATTTAAGCAGGGCTATCATATCACCTCTTATGATAGTGTGGACTGTCAGTTCCCTACTACTGATCTGAAGAAAAAATGTAGGTTGACCTGAATAGGGAACATACATGTATGGAGTATGAGCTGAGAATTATTAGAAAGCATTGTAATAAGGGTGCCTACGTTTGTATCTACTTGACCATGGTGATCGTCTGGAAATGCATGAGTAGCTGCCTTTGTTGATGCTCTGGGTCTGAACAAGAGACAGCCAAGGTGATGGTGGCAGAGGGAAACCTTGTTTGTGTGCCGAGCTTTATTAAAGACAGGTGGAGTACAAATGTAATAAATAAATATTTTCCATTGTCTATTGTGTCATCAAAGAGATTGTAAACCATGGCTGTACAAATGTACAAAACAATTTATCTCCCTGACCGGTATTTCAGAAACTGTCTATTGAAGTGCCCTCTGCTGAAACTGAAGATGTACAAAGGCTTGTAAGCCTTATCAAAAGAAAAACAGCTTAGATATGTTTTTACACATTTCAATAAGGACTAGATTCAGAGCTCTTCCAGAGAAAGGAAATCTGAGCCATGCAATGCAAATCCTGTCACATTTCAGCCCCATACTGAAGCTGGCATTGTCGGATGAGGAAAGCAACATTTCAGGATCTTTAAAGCAGCTGCCAAAAGTATGCTCACTTTCAAGGGGACCAGAGTTAAATGTGGTTGAAGTCCGTGGTTTCTATTACTAAGTAAGTATGTTTTAGGGGTAATCATCAGCATCTCCAATTCACAGTAATAAAAAAAACCTGTAATAAAAAACAAACAAAAAGCTTTCAAATACAGTAAGGGAAAACTTGCATCATTTTATTTTCTCTAAATAGGATTCCTTTGATTTGTACAGTGCCTAATTTAATCCCTGTTGAAATACCAAGTGAGGCACTTCACTCTGCGTTGGTCAAATAACCCTCTGGAATAGCTGCTACGCTCTTCTGTGTAACGTACAACACGACTGGTGGCCACCCTATGGAGAGTGTTGGAATTAATCTTTCATGTGTTAGTTCACTGCATTCACCCAGGTCATCGAAGGGCATAAATACTGTAAATATGTTGAGGCATCCCAGGAACTGAGGCTGCAACAGCCACTTAATCCATAGCCACGCTGAAGCATTATACCCAAACTGGCCCCTGACTGGTGACGATGGGGACCATATGCATCACGCTAAAACTAATATAATGCTTCATTGTTGTGCAGAAGGGCCAGCTGGGCTGGCATCACATCAGCCTCACTTGCATATCCCCCTCATTGCTACTGCCACAACTGCCACTACTTCAACCTCACCAGTCAAGCAGCTACCTGGGAAAGCCTTCCCAGCACTCCATCACTTCTGCTGAGGCCAGAACAGGACAACCCACCATGTGATAAACAAGGAGGGGGCTGATCTACCGCTTCTTTGTTGATTGCATTGGTGCCCTATTCTGACCTCAGCAGACATGATGGTGCACCGGGCAGACTTTACAAGAAATTCCTGCATGGAAGTGGTGATAGAGACTCCGAAAATAGGCCATCCCCAGCTCTTGGTGAGTAGACAATGGATCAAGCCAATTGAAATCAAACCTGATCCAGCTGGCCACATACCAAAAGAACCCATGGTTACTCCATAGTTTTGGGGATGTACTAGGCTTTCCCCCAGCTTTGCTTAGTTCAAAGCAAAGTCAGGTTAAGGGCCATACATCATAAGGACTGCCAGCACCAGATTCAGGGTAAGTTTGGCATTTTTACCCAGTGTAGACAAGCCCCTGGTAAGGTTCTTCTTTTAGAACTGTCCTGCTTTTAGGGTAGATATGCTCTTAGCTTGTTCAGCCAGGCCTGTTGCAGCTTTGCTGACACTTGAAGCACTGTGTTCCTTCTCTGCTACTTCCCTTTGGTCTAACCTCTTTAGTCCACTTGATGATCAGCATTGTGTGGGTAAAGTTAGTTTTCATTCCAAGTCAAAAGACACATTCAAGAGGGGGGGAAGATTGGGGATCCCCCCATTGCAGCAAGAGATACTTCCTTTCCACAGGATATCAGGGCAAGGAGACAAGTGTGGTGAGTAATGCACTGGTTTCAGAACTTTAGTTTCCGTCATAAGGAAAATTTGAAAGCAGAATATACTTATGGGGCCCACACCACTGGCTAGAGATTGGGGTAATTCAAAGCCCTGTTTTGGTTGAAAATGTGTGGGCTTAAAATTGGGTGGCCTACACATATAAACCCTGTCCCTCAGTACAGTATTTTCATATGTGATCATTCCCTTCAGGTCTCAATTCAGGAGGAGTAAAGGGGGCAAGGCAGCAAATATGAGGATCTTGGAGCAGCAACGCTAAAACTCCTAACAGTCTGTGCCCTCATGCATTCAGCTGGTAGCCAGAACTGAGCCATCAGATGGGGAAATTTGGTCAAACCTGGTGTGGATGCGTGGATGAAAGTTTGAGGTGTATTGCAAATGAATTTGTAATACACAGGACTTGTTAACTATAGTGCTTATTCGTTATTGCCAGAGTCCTTCATGCTCATGAAAACAATAATTTCAGCATTTGGCTCTAAGTCTGGCCGTTTGCACATTTTCAAAGGTTGCCCCCTTGGCATCCCCTTTCTACAGATACTATTGAACCACCAGACCTTGGTGGGTCACTTCAATGAAAATTTCTCTACAAGTAAAGCTAATTCAGCAGTAACTGTTACTTAAGTTGTAGATTAGCAATAATCATCTGGTCTTACGTTCTCTCATTTGAGTTTTCTGACCATCATTTGGAAGAGGGAAAG
>NC_056524.1:142648832-142706332 GCF_019175285.1 Sceloporus undulatus | reverse complement strand
CATAGAAGATTTCTGAAGCTCAGGAATCTGGTGGTGGTGTAAGCTGCTGATCACAAAAGGATGGATGCATCTTCTTTAAGATGGTAATGTCATCAAGAACATTTAGACTGTTGTAAAAGTTTCACATCTTCTTCAGACTGACATTCATGAAACTTTTCCCTTAGTGTTATTTTTAATCTAGACAGTCCCTAGGTACATGAGACAAAATATACATTTGGAACAGATTGTGAATAATTACACTTCAGCTTTCCATTCTGCTTGAGGAAAATACTATGTGGATTTGCAAATGTAAGCATGGTTGCCCCCTTCTCATATTACCTGTCTGTGCTGGTGCACTAGTAATCTTCCTAAATCCATACCCAGTAGTTGCAAACCATTACTGTAGCCACTTGCCCACCCCTCAACCCAGAAGCTTATTACATTCTCGTGTATGCGTTACAAATCTTGTTTTGTCATTCACTGTAGCCTGAAAGAGCACTGATTCCCAAATACAAATTGGTTCTCCAATAGCAGTTCCAAGTGTTGTACAATTGTACTCTGGGCATCAAACACCATGAGGATCAGATTCCTGATGCTTTAGTCACACTTACACACAATATTTATGTAAATCAAACCTCACTACACACAGTTTGAGACTGCAAAATACTTTCAAAGTGTAGCTAAAAATATGACTAAAAAAGAAAAATGCATCCAGTTTTATTTTTGCTTCTCAGAAGTGAAGATATTGGATTTTTCAGGCAATAATCATAACAAAAAAATTTAAACATTTTGTCTCACATTGGTTCCTCTTATTATACAGAATGAGTGAACTGAAAGAGGACTCCTGATATAGACAAAAATTTAAAATCCAGTTTTATCTCTGAACTTTGGTAGCAGGGAGTGTTAAGTAATCATCACCATTTAATCACTTGCACTCCCTGTATAGACTTCAGAAAATACATTCATTTTCCACAATTAGCAGTGGTTACTACCATGTTTCACTACTGTGTCACATCCACCATACTGACTGCAAGGGAAGTAGTGACAGTTCACATGGAGTACTAGAGGGTCCATTTACACTTGTCACATTTGTTGATCTAGTTCATGTTGCCTACCAAAAGACTTGTTTACATGTTTTACTTAGTCCACTCACTGTTTATTTAAAATGGAAATAGAAGTACAGGCCTCCTTTGGTGATGAGCCCTCTTTTTTGTGATGAGCCCTCTTTTTTATGTTGCTACAGTTGCTTCTCGCCCTGTAAGGAGGCTCCTGTAACACAAAATGCCCTATGAGGAGGCAGCTGAAGGACAGTGAGACAAGTGAAACATATCCAGCTATCACTCTGAACTTCTAGCCTCCTAGCCACACCTAAACATCATTTATGAAGATACCTTATCCCTTTTGCTGTGCTTGTGAAGATACCCAGAGACTCAGGAATAGCTCCGTAGTAGGGGAATTGTGCCACAGGAAGGGCATCTAGCAGGGGAAAGCAGTTGATGCCATGTTGAAATCAGATTTCTGAACTTTAAGACTGCATCCTAAATAAATATCAGCCTCATTTGTGTATCAGCTTCTCAGTGTTCACACAGCAATAAAAAGTAGTAGAATATTCAGGGTTAATCTCACACCAGAGATAGGAAAGAAAGTACTTATGCACTGTCAAGGATGGAATTATTGCCTCCTGCTGGCTACATGTTATGCCTTTCTTTCTCTTCAATTTTCCTCTGATTTTCTGCAGTTCCTAGTCAGTTGTAAAATGCTAAATCTATTTGTTAAGTCACCAAAGTAGGATTCATCTGCTGATTTATAGCAAGACCTGTCATTGATAAAATGCTTCAAATACAATCTTACTCAGTTCCTCCATAATCTTATCCTCTGAGTCTTTTGCTTCTCACAGAGTACAGATGCAGAAACAGGTTGTCTTAGCCCTCTGCCTATTCATTTTATCACCTGTGTGGATCTTTGCAACTAGTTTCCATTACAGTTCTATTTGTAACTATTCGATTTGGAAGTTTAGTTTCTCCAACTCATATTGAGACATAATTTCTGCAAGAGCCAAATGTATATTGAGATTCTTCACGTGTTCAGGTGAGTAAACGTGCTTTGGAGACACAGGCGCACAAGCACTATGATTATATATAACAACTGTTAGAACCTTGGTTGATGCATTTGTAATTAGATTATCTACACCCAACCCCCAGCGGTGCCATGCTCAATACTTGCCTCCAGGTGGTAAGGTGCTTTTGGTAAGTATTCTTTGGATATGGCCACCAAAGAGGAACACAGCCCAGCTCTCACATCACCAGCTTTTCAACAAGAATTTCATGGGATGTTGTTAGAAGTTCTTACTGAAATCAAAGTCATTCATAGTGTTCTAATCTAGCAAGTTTGCAATCTCATCAAAATAGCAAGGGAAAGGGATGGGGGAAAATTCAGGCATAATTCATTCTTGCAAAATTCATGGTGTCTTTCTAACTACAGCATTGTTTTCTTGGTGATCAGAAATTGAATGCTTACTCATTGGTTCTAGAACCTCCTGGTTATTGATATCATGTTGATTTGTCAGTAATTGGTCAGTTTTTGAACAACATCTGCCTACTTCCAGTCTCTTGATATCTCACCTGGTCTTCAAGAATTCTGAATAAATATAGGCACTGAAATTACATCTGCAGGTTCCTTGAGTACCTTAGGATGCAGTTCATCTGGCCCTGAAGACTTGAATTCATTTGGAGTAAATGTGCTCATGTACCACCTCATTACCTGTCTTGAGCTGTGACTCCTTCCCTTCATCATTTGATCTATTTTTGCCAAGTCAAGCAGTTTGGCTTGTGAGAGAAGACTGGGGCAAAAATAGGAGCTAAGCAGTTCTGCCTTTTCCCTATCAGCCACTAACAATTCTTCATCTTCTCCATGCAGCTAGCCTGTCAATGCTTTTTAAATTCCGCTTGCTCCAAATACAGATTCAAAGGCCATTCTTAGTATTTTGGGGGGTTGGGTTGGGTTGGGTTGGGTTTTTAGCAGCACATCCAAATCTTCAATTACCCTAAGTTTTTGTCCACCTGACGCTCTTCCTACAAACTTTGACTAGTAATTTGTCCCTTGCCATGGGCAGTTTACATTGCCTTCCATTTCCTGTACATAGATTCTGTATCTATGGATTTAACCATCCATGGCAAGAAAAAAAATTGTTTTAATTCCAAAAAGCAGATGTTGATTTTGCCATTTTATGTAAGGGACACTTTTTTTACTAAATTATTGTGTATAATGGAACTTGAGCATCCATGGATTTTGTTATCCACTGGTAGTCCTGCACCCAAGCCCCAGTGGATAACCAAGAAGCCCACTGTATATCCATTTTAAAATATGGACTCAGAAAGATCTTTGTACAGCTTTTTGTCTCCTCCACATAGTTTTGCTATCAATATCAGGCTTTTGAGACTTACCCACTATGGTGAAATCCTGTCTTCTAAAATATTTGTAACCATTGGATTCCACATACTGCCTCCCTCTTGTATTTAATGAAACTATCATTCCTCTAGTGTGTGGTGCACATTTGACTTTGGGTGGTTTGTCATTCTGTATCACTCTTCAATAGAAACCAATATGACCACTATGTAGAATCATAGAATCATAAAATTGTAGAGTTGGAAGAGACCCCAAGGCCATCCAGTCCAACCTCCTGCCATGCAGGAACTCACAATCAAAGCATCCCCGACAGATGGCTACCCAGCCTCTGCTTAAAGACCTCCAAGGAGGGAGACTCCACTACACTCCAAGGGAGTGTGTTCCACTGTTGAACAGCCTTTACTGTCAGGAAGTTCCTCCTAATGTTGAGGTGGAATCTCATGTACTGTTACCATATCCTGCATAGCCTGCATTATTTGGAGATACAAATATATTACAATATGTTCTAATAATAACAATTACAGAGACGCTAAAAAGCATGAACCTGGAAAGGTCATAATGATCTCCAACTGGACTCCTAATGAATGGTCACATAGACCTGAGGACATGTGTAAGGGACCCCTGTAACCTTATGTCTGCGAATATTGTTGCTTCCCATCCCCCTGCCACATGCATTTCCTCTTGAAGATCACAGGACAAAGAAGTTTTTTAGCCTAAAGCAATAAGCCAATCTTTCTGTTAACCCCCATTATACTTTCCCACATCTGATCCTATCCCAAACTCCCTGGACTTGTCCTAATCTTATTACTGTTTGATTAAATCAATGTCAGTGCCATCAACCAAATTTTTTTTTGTAATTCTGAAGTTAAAACCAGCAACCAGGTGGTGGCCTCATTGTTTCTGGGATTCCTGGCAAATCACCTTAACTGCCTCAAGTCATGTTTGGCCCATAAATATCCCTAGTTGGGCACTCCTATTTAGGTCTGAGTTGGAATCAGGCAGACATGCTGCCTTGTTTCAGCTGAAACTGCTCAAATTACAATTTCAGTCCCAGGTAGTGACCTGAGTCCAGCCTACTCTACATCCATTCCCCAGATTGGAGCCTGGCTTCTGGAACTGATGAGCATTGTCCATTGTAATATTTCATTTGCTATCCACTACTACCTTTTATATCTTAGCTTCTGTGTGTGTATAAGTGCTTTGTGTGAATGTTGACATCCCTCTAGTTGTTCAAGTGATAAAACTGATTTTTTACTTAGTACTCTGGAGTTCTAGTTTTTCAGAACTGGTAAACATAGGCTGAAAAATCCCGGCTAGTGTTACTCTGGCACTCTAACTGCTCCTTACTGAGCTAAATTAATTCCCCCATTGAATAAAATAAGTGGGTGGCCCTCTTGGGACCCTTGCAATTTTGGTAACAGTACTATGTACCATCACAACTATGGTGCTATATAATAGAAGCTGTCCAAATCTCCCCAGATCCCACTTACTGGTAAGCAGTCAATGAGATCAAAGTGCCCCTGTCCATCAAGAAATGGCTGCTTGATGTTCCCATCCCTTCCTGTCATGACATCCACTCCTGTCTGGCATGAGAGGCATCAAAAGGACCTCTGTTGCAAATCCTCCTCATGCTGGAGATCATCCACTTCCTTCTTTGGAGGTTTTTAAACAGAGGCTGGATGCCCATGTGTTGGGGTTCTTTGATTCTGGGTTCCTGAATAGCAGGGAGTTGGACTGGATGGCCCTTGGGGTCTCTTCCAACTCTCTGGGAACATCAGGCAGCCATTTCTCAATCAACAGGGGAATGGACTGCTTGCTCCAAATACAGTTTCACCAAGTAGATTTACATGACCAAACTGGGATTTGAACCCCGGTATCCAGAGTGATAGTCCATCACTCAAACCACTACACCATGCTGGTTCTTGTTTGTCAAGACATACAGATGCAGAATTATTTACAGTTTAGAGAAGAAAATAATCAAATATTTTCACCATAACAGCTAATGATCTGCTGTATTTCAAAATAGTTAGACAGTGTACCAAGAGATGGTGGAGGGAACAGGAATTGGAAGTACAGGGTTTTTTTCTGAATTAATATATATGATAGGTTGTTTTACTGATATCATGATTGCTAACATCAAACATCCCTGAATATTGATGACTTGAGATGGCATAAAAGAGGTACATATGTTGGACATTTTTTTAAATGACCCTCAATTCTGAGTTGCATAGCTTTAAAAAAGGAAAAGGAAAAGGAAAGAAGCCTAGTGCAGGAGTTGGAGAGGAAACAACACAAATGTCATTTAATTTACATGACAAAGTGCTGCCATTATTCCAGTATGACAGAATGCCACTAAGGGCAATTTCTGAAAATTATTTAAACAATGTAATGAGTTAAATGTCAGGCCTTAGCTAATTATGTTTATGCTAATTGTTAATTAGCTCTATAATGGAGACAGTCTTAATTAACAATAGTTCCATGTGTATATAAGCAGGAAGAGACTGTGGGCAAAGAAAGAGGAGGGGAGAGGGAGATGTTGTTACAAAAAAGAATGTTGAAAGTAATTTAATTCCTTGTAATCATAAGTATTTCATGTTAGGCAGCAACATAAAATTTCCTAGACACATTAGAAAAAATGTGATTAGCTAATAATGTAAGAATTTCTTTCTCCATTAGCTGTTCTTTGTCATACTAATAACAAGACTCTTCTTTATTATTGTTAATTTCAGTATGTTATATTTGCTACTTTTTAATCATAGTTTTGATTTGCAAAGCAAGTTTATACTAAAACTATGTGCAGGATTCTTCTTATTATTTTATTTCTTAACAGTATTTATACCCCGCCCTTCAGCCCTAAAGGCTCTCTTAGATTAAGGCAGATCAAATACAAAGAAAGCTCAGTAATTCCCTAGCTGTGACAATATGGCAGAAAAAGTAAAGAGAAAGTGTAACTACATTTTGTTGTTGTTGTGTGCCTTCCAGTCGTTTCCAATATATGGTGATCCTAAAGTGAACCCTTCACAGGGGTTTCTGGGGCTGAGAGTATGTGACTCATCCATAGTCACCCAATGGGCTTCCATGGCTGAGCAAAGAATCGAACCCTGATCTCCAGAGTTGTACCCAATGCTCAAACCACATTGAAACAGTGTGTGTGATAAATACTACACCACACTGGCTCTCATTACATTTGTACTAAAAGGCTATTTTAGAAATGTTAATTACACTAGCCTTGAAAGGGGGTGTTTATTAGCTTAATTCTTCTTCAGCATTTAGGGGTTGTTGTGTTTTTTACATTTTACTGTACTTAATGGAATGTAGGTGGAATATTTACTCCCTCCTTGTCTCTGTTTTGAGCTTTTATGAAACACCATCTCTTAAGATGAATGAGTGAGATTAGAAAGTACACATACACCGGAAAGATTCAAGAAACAAAAGCCTTTCTCTAGAACAGTGGTTCCCAACCTTCCTGATGCTGCGACCCTTTAATACAGTTCCTCATGTTGTGGTGACCCAAACCCATGAAAATATTTTCATTGCTACTTCATAACTGTAATTAAATAGGTGTTTTCCAATGGCCTTAGGCGACCCCCATGAAAGGGTCATTCGACCCCCAAAGGGGTCCCGACCCACAGGTTGGGAACCACTGCTCTAGAAACACGTATTGAGAGCCAGCCTCCTTCAACAATAATAATAAAAATTAAACTTTTACATATATGGTAAACAGATGTTATTTTTAAGAAATAGCAATGGAACAGAACAATCCTGTTATACTAAACCCAAAATACGTTGAAGAAACAGACAGTCCAGCAGTTGTAGTGCTCAGTATCTGTTGCTTCGTTGGGAGAGGGGCACTCCTCTGCTGTTCAGTTTTTCTTAGCCCCTTTCTTCCTCCAATGACTTCCATGAATTCTCAGAATGTACTGAAAGAAGAGAAAGAGAAAGAAATCCTGGAACGAAATGGGGGAAAGGCACTTGGCATTCACAAACCATTCAAAACAGCAAACTCATTCTGTTTTGTTATACGAAAACAGAGAGCAAGCTGGGAAAAACTATCTCTTTGAACTACCTTAAATTGTTCCTCTACATTGGCTAAGGAGTTTATCTCTGTGCAGATGTATAGTTGTATTGGCTGTAATTCACACAGTGGGTCTTTCACCCACTGTTTATGAGAGTTATAGCTTTTTCATACCTGTACCACTGAAGATCATGAAAAACTCTTAAAGATGTGGGAATACCACTACATCTGATAGTCCTGATGAGAAAACTATACTGACTATTACAGAAAGCCCTCAGTATCCCTGGGGGATCCATTCCAGACGCACCCTGCAGATACCAAAATCCATGGATGGTTGAGTTCTGCTGTCCTCAATGGCAGCATGTGCACATGCCCATGCCACTATTAGGGACAACAGGAATTCAATGGCAGGGCATGCACGTGGCTGTGCCACCATTAGGGACAGCCCCTGTTGTCCCCATTGGTGGTGTGTGCATGTAGCTGAGCTGCTATGGCAGATAACGCAGGCTTGCCATCCAAAATCGGTTGAATCCATGGATGGGTCCCAATTGGAAAAGGATCCGGCAAGGCTGCATTCTACCACCAGTTCAACTTGTATATAATCAAAAAAGTAGGAAGGAATATCAACAATCTGAAATATGCAAATGATACCATACTGATATCAGAAAACATCACAGACTTGGAACAAGTATTAAGGAAGGTCAAAGAAGTAAGTGGAAAGGCAGGCTTACTACTTAACATAAAGAAAACAAAAATAATGACCACAGGGGAGATACATCCTTTCAACCTAGACAATGAGGAAATCAAAATAGTAAAAGAGTTTCATACCTTGGATCAAACATTGATCAGAATGGAGAATGCTGCCAAGGAATCAGGAATGGGAATGGGGAGGGCAGCTTTGATAGAACTAGAAAGGAGTAAAGATCTGCAACTAAGCACTAAAGTTAAAATTGTATAAGCCATTGTATTCCCCATCAACATGTATGGATGTGAGAGCTGAACAATGAAGAAAGTGGATAAGAAGCAAATCAACTCATTTGACAAGAGGTGCTGGAGAAGAGTATTGCAGATACCTTGGACAGCAAAAAAGACAAAGAAATGGGTCCTTCAACAGATCGAGCCTGAAAACTCTCTGGAAGCCAAGATGATCAATCTGAGGCTGTCATACTTTGGCCACATCATGGCAAGGCATGACTCATTGGAAAAGACAATAATGCTAGAAAAGATAGAGGGCAGAAGGAAGAGATAAAGACTGCACACTAGATGGATAGACTCTGTTATGGAAGTCATGGGTCTGGATCTGCAAGACCTGAGCAGAACCGTGGAGGACTGGTAGTTTTGGAGATGTTTCATCCACAGGGTTGCCATGAGTTGGGGTTGACTCAAGGACAGTTAACAACAACAAACCAATGAAGAGTGAATGGTAGTAGTCCTTACCTGGAACAACAGCAGCAATATCAATAGCACTTGGAAGAATGTAAATACACCGGTTACTTTCTTTTACATCCATTTATTTCTAACAAATGTACTCATAATCTATTCATGTACTAAAATAAAGACTCTCATCATATAGTTTTTTGTGGGTTTTTCGGGTTATGTGGCCATGTTCTAGAAGAGTCTATTCCTGACGTTTTGCCAGCATCTGTGGGTGGCATCTTCAGAGAATGCTGGACTGGAAGAGAGTGGGTATATGTGTGTGTGTGTGTGTGTGTGTGCGCGCGCGCACACACACACACACACACACACACACACACTGTGTGACCCTGGGTGAAGAGGAGTGATTCCCATGTTAATCTGTGTATTCTTCTGTTGTTGATGGCCAGGCCATCAGGTCAGCATGCACAGGTAAGCCATTGAAATCCACAAACACTTGGACAACTTCAACAGGAAAGAAGAAACCCTTAAAGTAAATAAAGTTTGGCTACCAGTCCCGAAGACCACCAAAACCAGGACTCAGCAAATGTAAATGAGAAAAATGAGAAATCCAAATGAGAGTCAGAGGCTCTCCCAGTAGACAATGATCACCAATTAGCAGACACTAATCTTCTTTTGCATATCCTCCTACTCTGAGGCCTGGCCATCAACAACAGAACACATATTAACATGGGAATCACTCCTCCTCACCCAGGATCAAACAGTGTGTGTGTGTGTGTGCGCGCACACACACACACACACACACATATACACCCAATCCCTTCCAGGTCAGCATTCTCTGAAGATGCCAGCCACAGATGCTGGTGAAACATCAGGAATAAACTCTTCTAGAACATGGCCACATAGCCCAAAAAAACCACAAAAAACTATGCATGCCGGCCATGAAAGCCTTTGACTTCACTCTCATTATACTTATTAAAACAAACAATGATGAAATTTATAATTAGGTGTACATTCAATATACATGCATGGTTTTGTTTTTAATTTAATGGAGAGAAATTTCAACCTCGTCTACAGTGATGCTTTGCATAAGAGTAGTGTAACTGTTCCTTGTGAAAATCATGGACTGTTGCAAGGTAACTTGTTCCCAACACATATTCACATGCAAAGGTCATACACTCAGTTGGGATGAGGGAGTGTTAGGAGAATTTTATTACCTTGGTTTTTTCCAAATTTAAGTGATCTGTCATTATATCAGCAGTCTATCAACAGTTTATTAGATGAAAAAATCCTCCAAGCCAATCTGAAAAGCAATTGTATCTTTGAGTGAATAATGGTTAAACTGTCTGAAGGTTTCTTCATGGGAGGCCATCAACCTAACCTATGTATGATGGTACTAGAGGGAGACCTTTTCATTAATAGCATCCAGTTTCTGACACTGTTTCTATATGCATATATCTCTGGTCCTTTATTGCTGTCACTGGGAACCAAACTACATGTCTTAAAAATTATATTTTTAAAAAACTGTATTATGTAAGTAGGTTAATTTTTGATGGAAAGCTTCCCTACTGAATCTACTTCTCCATATTGGAGCCCTGCACCACTATTCTGCTTAAAATTCAATACCACCACAATTAGTCTTTGATCCCATGGCCATATACAAACACTGGGAACAGCATGAGCATAGAAACAGATTTTAATCTGGAAGGAGATGTTGAACTGTGCAGCACTAAAACATGTATTTTTAAAAGCTTTATTAACATTTATTAACATCCAGCTCTTAAGCACTAATTTGCCGCCTTGTCTTGGGCTTTTCGTTGAATCTGGCTTGCCTTTTGTTCAACAATGTCTTCATTTGTTCATTTTATTACAGTTGGCTATGTCTTCTGCTTGTTTCTGCTTTTATTATATGACTTCCTACCATAATCTTTGGTTGGTTGGCTGGACGCTTTGAAAAGTTAGGGGAAAGGTGATGCAAACTATGTGGGAATATAAGAATCAATGAAACTAACTTAACATAGAAGGTACTGCATAGATGACTATGACAGAAGAAAGATATATGGTATATCCACTGGAGATGTAAGCCAGACTCACTCAGCCCCACTCACTGGCAGGTCAGTTCTTTGACAGAGGGCCCAAATTGACAGGCCAAAATAAAGCTGCCTTGGGTAACTTTGGAGGTACAGTGTATGTTGTTCAAATGATGCATGCGTCCTAAGAGGCCAGAAGCTGCGCCAAAGGACTGGAGCGTGGCATTGATGCGGCTTCCGGCCTCTTATGAAGCATGCATCATTTAAACAGCATACCTCCAAAGTGACCCAAGACAGCTTTATTTTGGCCTGTCTGTTCAGGCCCAGAGTTTCTAAGAAAACTCTTTTGCAGTTGTTTCACTGGAGGGAAGCAAGCTAGTTTAAGGAGGCCCAGGACAGGCTTTGAGTTACACACAGCTTTATCCCCCCCAACCCTCCACTGACTGCCTCCACTCATCATGTTTGCTAGCTGAGATGGCTGCCTCAGTGGCTAAAGGTAGGTTGGTCCTAGCTAGAACAAAGGAGTAAGGGAAAACGAGGGGGGATTAAAATATATTAGCTATACATCCATGTAATAGGAAACCAGTAAAGTAAACCATATGGAATCTCCTGATTTTGAAACCACTGTGATGCATGTCAGGGCTTTAGCTGAACATGGTTATTATAAGTAGCTTTTCTAAGCAAGAAAATTGTAGCCTCTCATTCTGATTTAATCTTTCCATTACAGATCTTAATTGCCTGGCAATGTATACTAACGAAATCTATAAATAACGCAAGGTGGTATACTATGTAGTGGTGAGGATGGGGGTAGGGAACAGAACAGTGAAGTCTCCCTACTCCCAATTGAATTGCCTTGGATGAGCTGTATAATAGGAATAGAATAAAATTAGATTTACCCAATCCATAACTAACATCTTCTTCACTAACAAATGTAAATTTAGAAGGCAATGCTTTGTCAACGAAAATATACAAATGCATCAGCTTTGTAGGGCTTCATTAATTCAGTACTTTAAGATCTTATTAAACACCATTATTTTCTTGAAAGAATAAGGTCTGTTTTATGTGCTCTACCAGGCTGCCATAATGAAGGTGCCAGGCAAATCTTTCAGGGGAGGGCATTTCCAGACAAGGCCCTGTCTCTTGTAACAACTCCCCATATCACATTTGGCAGGGAGAACTGGATGAAACCTAATTTATTTATTTATTCATTCATTCATTCATTTCATTTCATTTTTATGCCACCTTTCTCCCAAAAAGGAGACCCAAGGCAATTCACAAAACCTTAGGCTCTGGGTAAGCAGATATAATTATCTGGGAAAGAGGGGATAGTATGATTTATTTTATTGTGTAACATGGTTTTATATTGATGTAAGGCACCTCGATCTTTATTGAAGAGGTGGGATAGAAATTTATTATTATTATTATTATTATTATTATTATTATGTTTCAGATATGTGCAGAAATTCAGAGGTCCATGTACTAATGTGAACTTTCTACTAAAGAGGAATCTGGAAAAAAAAGTATAATGAACAGAAAGAGAGATCTTGGGAAGAAGAGGAAGGTATCTCACATGATAGGACTAGCTCCTATACACTTATCTGGCCATGAACTTGCTGAGAAGCTCAAAGCTGGTATATAACATTGCACATGGAAAGAAATATCAAAAACTCCATAAATTGTCAGAAATATGGCAAAGGTGCCATCTGTGCCCATTAGGCCTCTACATCAAGTAATCAAGTAATCTTTGACCACAGCCACCATCAAACATATCTTGGATTCCAACCATCGAAAGAATTACTGGAAGCTTTGAAGCAGATTTGTCCATCCTAAGTGTAAGCCAAGTAGTAAAAGAGGCCTGAATAAGAGTGGCTTGGAGTTAACAGAGGATGTCGGCTGAAGAAGTGGTTTTGGAAATCAGCCTGGGAATCTCTGTGAACAAAAATATGAGTACAAAGACACTGTGAGTCTCCACTGCTTTCTCATCCAAAGCATGTAGACTCTATATGCTCTGCTTGCAACATTCCAGCACTCAGGCAAAAGAAAAGAGCATTTAACATACACAGAGAGACATTCAGGATCTCCCTCCCTCTACCACTTAGTATGGTTTGTGAGTACAGTACATGCGAAGATAAGGTTTTTTTTAAAAAAAAAATTATGTCAATAAACCATATCAGCAAATCAATATAGTCAGAATAGAAAACAAAAAACAGAAGAAAAATTAAAAACAACATACACACACACAAACAACAACACAGTTGACTAAGCATCACAAACATTGATTTTAAATTTGCCTCTGTTCAAAAATGATCACACGCTATCTCTTTAATTGCATGGTTAAATTTTTAAAAATGAGTCCCAACATGTTGGTTGATGCAACAGAAGTGTACACTACTAATATTGTTCCATTATTGATGAAATAAAAGGAGACCAAACCTCAGCAAGCATCTTTTTAGTTATCCTCTAGTCATTCAATTGTACAAGTGAGTTTTTCTGCAAGAGCAACTCCCCACATACAGCCCAACAAGCAGCATAGAATCATAGAATCGTAGAGTTGGAAGAGACCACAAGGGCCATCCAGTCCAACCCCCTGCCATGCAGGAAATCTAAACCAAAGCATCCCCAACAGATGGCCATCCAGCCTCTGCTTAAGGACCTCCAAGGAAGGCGACTCCACTACACTCTGAAGGAGGGAGTGTGTGCTACTGTTGAACAGCCCTTACTGTCAGGAAGTTCCTCCTAATGTTGAGGTGGAATCTCTTTTCCTGCAGCTTGCATCCATTGTTCTGGGTCCTGTTCTCTGGAACAGCAGAAAACAAGCTTGCTCCCTCCTCAATATGACATCCCTTCAAATATTTAAACAGGGCTATCATATCACCTCTTAACCTTCTCTTCTCCAGGCTAAACATCCCCAGCTCCCTGAGTCGTTCCTCATAGGACATGGTTTCCAGACCTTTCACCATGTTAGTCACCCTCCTTTGGACACGCTCCAGTTTCTCAATGTACTTTTTGAATTGTAGTGCCCAGAACTGGACACAATATTCCAGTCTCATTCAGCCAGGTGTCCCCCAATCTGTGCATTTTGGCCCTATTTCAACACAATTCCACTAACAATACTGTGAAATATTGCTATTCATTTTGTGAAATTTAATTGGTGTCTTCAATAAACATTCCCTAAAGAAGAGTGATATTGATTTATAAGGTGAAATGGCACATCTTTTGGCTCACTGTACCTCTGGAATAGAAATATTGAAGTATAGCTTTTACGTTGTTGTTGTTGTTGTTATTATTATTATTATTATTATTATTATTATTATTATTATTTGTATCCCTCTCTTTTCCCAGAACTGGGATGCAGAGGAGCTTCACAACATTAAAAAATGTACAATTAAAAACATAGAAAAAACTAGATTAAAAAGGAATTAATTTATTACAATATTAAAACAGATAGTTATTAAAAAAATAAAACACATTTTAAAAAGATAAAGCTATAAATATATAGCAAACCTGCATCAAATATTCCTGTACCGTTTCTTCTACCATATGTTTCTTCAATGACATATGATATTAGATACCAATCCTTTCATTGTTGAAGAGAAGGAGATACCTGAAGTCTCAAACTTAGTAAACACCTAGTCTATACAATTAGGCCCAAATCCTGCCTTGTCCAATGTAACTATCATGACAGAGCTCCATCTTTTCAGTTATGTCTGATAATGCCCCCGCCCCCCCCCCCCCCCAAAAAAATCTATTTTTAAGCCTGGTAGCATCCCAGCTGAAGATTTTCCATCGTGTTGGAGATCAGGGTACAAGGAAGTGATATCTGCAGCACTCTCCCAATCACAGGATACAGTAGAGTTTATCACATGGTTGGAATTTCTCTTAATTTCGAATGAAAGGAAAATGGGGCCAGAACAAATTCACGTGAATTCACTAGTTCAGCAAATTTACGTGGATTAAAACTGTGTTTGAACTGACTTCCCATTGACCGAAAATAGCTTGCCATTACCCAAAATTGCGTGCGGTAGTCTATCACGCAATAACATTAAACCCCATGATTGTGTTCAGACTGACTTACCATTGCCCAAAATTGTGTGTGGTAGTCTATCATGCAATAACGTGAAACCCCATCATTGAGTTCAGATTACCATTGGATTATACTTCGAATTTCCCTTGTCTGATAAACTCCATTGAGAACAGACAGAGGAAGAGACCCCCAAAGATCCTGTGTGCCACAACTGTTTGCCTCAATGTGTTCTATGACTAGGATAGCACTGAAGATACCCAGTGCTCTGATCTTCTGTACCTCAGAAAACCTTTGGGTAGGGTGCTACAGGCTGAAAAGGTGGGTGGGGTCATATTCAATTGTTAATGGCTATAAATGTGAATTCCTAGCAGTTACATCATAAATCCAGTTTATAATCGCGTAACTATAAACAGGAGGGCAGCCATAATCAATAAAAGAACAAATTTGTGCTTTTTGAAACCACTCCCCTTTGAATATTAGATAGTCTTATCAAAATCTGTTCCAGTAACAATGGGTTATTTACTTTAAAATAAGCCCTTAATTCTATACAATCTATCCAAGGTTCCAAAGATGTGCTGGTACCTCCAAAGGTTATAGGGAGGCCTATGGGGCAAGTGCTCAAAAACTGTGAAACTGAAAGGTAGAATCTGCCAAGTGATTCAAGAGCCCCAGAACATATTGGAACATGTTGGAACATATTGTGCTGCAAGCACTGAAGTACCATGCATCTGATCTGGTCCTTGACCCTGTGGGACTTAGAACTTTGAGAATAAACCACATGCATGACAGCCTTGTTATCACACCAAAAAAGTACCAATTTGTTGGTGAATTTATCTTCTCAGAGATGAACTACTGGAATAGCAACATTCTATTCCCAGAATGGGGAACAGCTCCAAAAATGTGAGGTGCTTAGTCACACCTGAATTTACCCAAGCCAGTGACCAAAGTTCAGAACACTACTGGTTCTGTCAATATAGGTCAATGCCATGCACCCAGGTGCATCTCAATAGAATCTGCCTGCAACAATAAGTTGCTTCTCCAAAACGACTCCCCATTATAGTTACAGAAGAAATTGGACAATATGCCCAAGTCTTCCTTGATTCCCTTAGTGAAACTAATGTGGTGGTGTGGGGCAGTAGCCCCTATTATGGCATCACATAGGCAGTGGGCTGAATATCCATTGCATGTGAAATTTAAAAAACTGTCAAGGACCTAGAATTCATGCAAGGTACCTTTCTACTTACTGCTCATCATGATTGTAATGAAGCTTATCGTCACGAAGGTGAGAAATCCACTGTGTGGTGTTCACTTCTATCCCCAGGAAAGTGAGTTGAGGTGACTGTCCTTCAGACATTTTATGCACCAGAGGGACACCCAGTTTGGCTGCAAGATCCTGAAAGGCCTATAGGGTATCCTTGCAAGCCATAAAGTCCCTTCATAAAGTCATGTAGTCACTATCTTAGGTATACCATGTGTATAAGGTATGCAAATCCCTTCATAAAGTCATGTAGGTAGCACTATCATGCCTATGATACATGACTAACCAGGTAGTGACTGCTACTATGTTAATGGATATTAGTGCTCTTGACTCCCTTCTGATTTCTTGGTTGCCCCTGCTGGCAAGACCATTAGTGCCTCCCCATCTACCACTTACCTCTGAAACATGAGGTATTGGGATGCTGCCCAGAACAAGTGCTGCAAAGATGGTTGTACTTGCAGACCTGTGTTTTGCACTTTTATTGTAGCCCAGCAGACTGCCAAAGCCTTTTTCTCAGATGAGGCAGGCTTCATATAAGTCTTTTTTGACTGGTTGCCCACCAGCACAAAGCTGCTTTCACAACAAATGTAAGGGGAAGCCCATGTCCCAACCATAATGTTGGACTACAATTCAGATTGCTTGCAATTCCAGAGAATAGCCGAGGTCAAGGCCACTCTCATATGCAACTGTTCATCATACTGGAGCCAGACAGACCCCCTGCGGGTAGTATAGACCCCAAGGATAATATCCTGATTCTTAATCAAGTCGGAGAACTAATGGAATTGAACCTCCATGATATAACCTGGATATAACCTGAAGAATCACTGAAGACTATTGTTGTGGCTTGTTTTCAATTTTTGGTATTGATTTGGCTTTGTTGCTTGGTTTTTGTAAATATAAACACACACACCTATATACATGGACACATAAAGAAAGGTGGTAAGCAGAGAAAAGAACAAGAATAAAGACTGTATCCATTGTTAGTATTTTCTTCATCCTTGTATTCACAAAACTTTTAGTTTAGAGACATATGCGTTTTCTGATAAGAACTTGATAAGATCAGAGAGAGAATTTTCTGTGTGTTCTATGACTAGAGTTGCAATGCTTTAATGGAAAGTAAGGCGTACTGAATACAGGGGATATTACGTATGACTAAATATGCTTATAACCAGACTGTAGGCCTAATTTAAGCTTCCTTTGTCATTATTGCTGATTTTCTTCCATTTTAATTTTCCTTCACCACTTAGAAATGTATCAAAGCATCCCAGACAGATGGCCATCCAGCCTCTGTTTAAAGACCTCTAATGAAGGAGGCTCCACTACACTCTGAGGAAGGAGTGTGTTCCACTGTCCAACAGCCCTTAACTGTCAGGTGGAGTCTCCTTCTTTGGAGATCTTTATAGAGAGACTGGATGGTCATTAAGTATGTCAGGGATGCTTTGATTGTATATTCCTTCATGGCAGGGGGTTGGACTTGATGGCCCTTATGGTCACTTCCAACTCTATGATTCTATGATTTTATGAATATAGACAGAGTTTTAGTAGTGCTTCACCTGATGTGACCAGTGACACCTGGACCAGAGCTGGGCATGCCGAATTTTAAAAGTAAGTCATGCTATACAAGTCATGCCAGACTGATCCCAAGCCTTCAGATGGCTGCGCCCAGCGGACTAAAAGAGAAAGTGGCCAAGCGGCCCCTTTCTCCTTCTCCCTGCCGCTGCGGGGTGTCCTTGGGGCTTGAAGCCCCAGGGACACCCCTTTTCAGACTGTGGGGAAGCGGCGTTTTGCTGCTTCCCCACAGCCTGAAAAGCGGCGGATCAGAGCCTCAGTGGCTGCTGCTCTGCACACTGAGGCCTCGATACACCGGGAAAAGGGGCGGGTGCAGACCGCCCCAAATGGGCGGTCTATAACCCGCCAGAGTTACAAGCTTGGTAGATGAAGGGAATGCTGTGGATATACCCTATCTTGATTTCAGTAAGGCCTTTAACAAAGTCCCCCAATATATTTTTACAAGAAAGCTAATACAGTTTGGGCTAAACAATGTGACTATTAGGTGGATTTGTAGTTGGCTGACCGATCTAACCAAAGGGTATTCACCAATGTCTCCTCTTCAACTTGGAGGGACGTGACTAGCAGGATGCCACAGGCTTCTGTCCTGGACCCAGGGCTATTCAACACCTTTACTGATGATATGGATGATGGAACATGGGGCATGCTTATCAAATCTGCAGATGTTACCAGGCAGGCAGGATCAGAAGTCAAAATGGTGTTAACAGATTAGAAAGCTGGGCCAATACTAACAATTGAATTTTAACAGAGGGAAATGCAAGGTACCACAATTAGGTAGAAAAAATGAAATGTACAAATACAGTATGGGTGATACCTGGCTTGATGACAGTACATGTGAAGGAGATCTGGGAGTCTTAGTAGAGCTTAAGCTGAACTTGAGTCAACAGTATGTTGCAACAGCCCAAAAAGCCAATGTGAATTCTAGGCTGCATCAATAGAAGCATAGTGTCTAGAAGTGAAGTGATAGTACCACTGTACTGTATTCTGCTTTGGTCTGACCTCATCTGGAGTACTGTGTCCAGTTCTGATCACTATGATTCAAAAAGGATGTTGTCAAACTGGAGCGTGTGCAGAAGAGGGCAAGCAAAATGGTGAAAGATCTATAAGTCATGACCTATGAGGAGCAGCTTAGGGTACATTTAGCCAGGGGAAGAGAAGGTAAAGAGGCGATATGATTGCCCTGTTTAAACATTTGAAAGGATGTCATATTGAGGATAGAGCAAGCTTATTTTCTGCTGCTCCAGAGAATAAGACATGGAGCAATGGATGCAAACTGCAAGAAAAGAGATTCCACCTAAACAGTAGGAAGAACCTCTTGAATGTAAGAGCGGTTTGGCAATAGAATATGCTGCCTCTGGATGACCATCTGTTGGGAGTGCTTGCATGGCAGGAGGTTGTACTGGATGGCCCTTTGTGGCCCCCTTCTAACTCCATGATTCTATATTTCTATGATTCTATGATTCATTCATGCTGATAGATATAAAGGGGGGCAATAATTTATTCTTGTTACTGTTGGGAGGGGAAGGAATTAATTTGTTGTGTAATGGCCTGTTAATTAAACTCATTAGTGTTTTTTTCCAAAGCTTGGAAGTAATAAGTTACAAATAACATGGCTGCCTGTAACTAATTGATGAGTCATGAAGTTACATCTCCAAAACAACATAATGAAGGACAGTCACGTTACTGTGATGTTGTGTAACATGTAATTATTTCTAACGTCTTTCAAAGATTTCTTTGAAGGACATTTTAGAGCCAATTTGAATGGAATCAAGAGTTTTTCTCTCAACAGATAACAAAAGGTCATAGAAAAGTAATGGACAGCAACAGAAACGATGCAGCAAGTTACATTGTTTTCCAACATTGTAACAAGTAACAGTAACAGATTACCTGTCAAATCTGTAACAATAACAGGAATGGGTTACTTTTGTTGCAGCACCAGAACTAAATCAAATCATCTACCAAAATGTTTAGACAGAAAGATAGTTTAGACCATTTGGAACATTTAGACAGAAAGATTCCAGTTGAAAAACCTATGTTGCCCTAGTCATTCTCAGTGCAAAGGGGCAGCTATAAGTCCCAAGGAGTAGGAAAAGAATTGGCCTTAATTAGTCGAATGTACTAAATGTGCTTTTGCTCCACATTTATGTTGTTAAGAAAACATATGTGCCAGAAAGCCATTTCTTTCCAGTGTTGGTTCCTTTCCAAAGTGTTCACTTATTGTTTCATTGAGGCACTGTAATCCCTGATTGATGCCTTCCATTCACATGTTGACCTTGTCATTGTTTTTGCAAGTACTTGTAATTGTTACAGTGGGGAATGCTTGGCTTTAATTATCTGTGCTAAACCTCTTACTCTGTGGTTATACTCTGCTGATTGTATTGGATACACTACAATATTTATTTGCCAAAGAAGAAGAAATGGGGCAATGGCAAGTCAGTCTAAGGACTCTCACATGGGGAAGTAATAGTGGATATTACAGGTTCCTAAAATACTGTAATAGCTTTCAGTATTTCAACCCACCCTAGTAATCAGTAGATGTTTGGGTTCAGTACAGATCGCTTGCTATTATATCAAGCAGTCTTTTCATCTGGGAATATATCTGTTAAGGTGAAAACATTTAACTCTAAGAAGTACAGAATATCAATACCACAGGCTCTAGACAGTTTAGATTGTAGCAGCATTTTGACTTCCTGCATGTTGCACATTTACTTCTTATACATCCATGCGTTGTTGTTCTTGTTGTTGTTGTTGTTGTCATTGTTGTTGTTGTTAGTGCTCGGTTGCCACAGATACCCATAATGAGCACTATCCAGAAGGAAGGTCTCCAGTAAAATCCCTCATGAAATAAATGGAGACTATTGTGTCACTGCTGCCATTGTTTCCCCACATGCTTTGCACAAAAGAATTTACACCAGGATTGTGTCCAGTGCATGAGACTACACTGAGCTTCCCTATATGACGACAAGTCACAACAGAAAGTTTTCATGAGCAGGGCATGCCTATAAGACAAAGAAGGCATTCACATGGATCCAGAATACTGTTCATAACAATTTGAGAAACATTTGGGTAAAAAGGCTCAAAGCATTTGGAGCAAAGCATTTGGAGGGGAAGGCAGGGTGGATAGGTATGGATGTCAAAAAATAGCAGGGAAGACTTTCTCTCCCACAATATCGCCACGCAGCATCTCCTAGTGAAATTTATTGGCACTAGGTTCATATGTATATGATACACAAATGAAAGCACATCTTCCTGTGATACAGCATTAAGTTATATGGACATTCGTATCATTAGATGGGGGCACGGCCACTGCATGAGAAGGCTTAAAATTGAGATTAGCCAAGTGGATAGAGGATAAATTTACCAAATGTCCTAACAGCTAAAGAGAGCCCTCAGGTTTAGAATCTTTCTGCTTCTGTATATTTCAGCCTCTGCTAAAAAAAATTAGCTTACTTGCTAATTAGCTTACTTGCTGTTCACCGCTATGATCTTTGGAATAGCAGTATATAAATAAAACAAATTATTATTGTTGTTGTTGTTGTTGTTGTTGTTATTATTATTATTATAAAATAAAGACAAAAATGGGATGGGGCTCAGGCCTTTCACTTCATATCTTCTTATAGCCCCACAGTTTGTCTCAGCTCAAGAGTGAATTCAATGGACTCTTAGTCTGAGTGTGAATTGTGCAATTTATGTCCTTATTGGGGAATGAGAGTCATCCTAGCATAGTATAACTGAAAATGAACATGTACACACACACACACACACACACACACACACCACATACACACAGAGAGAGAGAAAGAGAGAGAGAGAGAGACTTTCCCCTGCACTCATACTTCTCACTGTCTCATAGCCCAGCATCCTGGTCCCTCATGTTCAGAAGAAGAGGTCCCTGCGTTAATAGTTCAGGGGGAAGGATTTGGCTAAAGAAAGACCTCTCAGGATATCCACTTCCCTTAAGATTTGGCCCCCCAGGATGGCCTCTGAGACCTGGCCTCTTGCACACAGAGAAGAGTGCATTCTTATCCATAGACTGGTATCTGATATTCAGTCATAAAGATGCCACTATGCCATAGCCACCCACACAACATTGAAGCCTGAGAATGCTAAGACTGGTCAGGACTCTTTAAAGCTCTGTTCCACATGAAGACAGAGGTGTTTATCACATGGAGGTTTTTGGAACTTTTTGCAGCTCAGACCCGACGTGACTGTGGGTCCAACAATGCGAATTCACATCATAACATGAATGTGTTATCAGAAGCGATTCCTTTCTATGGGAGATCCTTCCGTGGCACTTCCGCAGTGATCCCAAAGTGACTCCCCATTTTGATGAATTCGGAAAGAAGCGAATTCACCAAAATCTGCTTCTAAGCTCACTTCAATTTCACTTTGAATTGGTCTGGTGTGGAAGATCACTCCGATGTCACCCCCTTGGCCCCCTGCATCCTGCTCCTTCATCCTCTCCTCCTTCATGCCACCTCGCCCCCTCTGCCACCCTGCGACCTATCCCATCATCCCCTGCCTGCTCCTACACACCAATCTGCTCCCCTCCTTCACTCTGCCACCTATCCCATCATCCCCTGCCTGCTTCTTCATCCCGATCATGGCCCCAGTGACCCCCTGCAATTTATCCCATCATCCCCTGCTTGCTCCTGCATCCTGATCCTGGCCCCCGTGACCCCCTGTGGTGTATACCATCATCCCCTGACTGCTACTGCATCCCGATCCTGGCCCCAGTGACCCCCTGTGGCCTATCCCATCATCCCCTGCCTGCTCCTTCATCCTGATCCTGGCCCAAGTGACCCCCTGTCACCTATCCCATCATCCCCTGCCTGCTCCTTAACATCCTGATTCTGGCCCCAGTGACCCCCTGCAACCTATCCCATCATCCTCTGGCTGCTCCTTCATCCCAATCCTGGCCCCAGTGACCCCCTGCGACTTATTCCATCATCCCCTGCCTGCTCCTTCATCCCGATCCTGGCCCCAGTGACCCCCTGTGACCTATCCCATCATCTCCTGCCTGCTCCTTCACCCTGATGAAAGATGACAGCTAAGGAAGGGGCAGGGAAGGAGGATAGCATCCAGAGCCACAATGAGCATGCACAAGGGTGCGGATTCGAATCGTTGAAGTGCGCACTTTGCTGTACAAGGGGGCAATCTCCCCTTTATCGCCCGAACAATGCTCCAGGGCTTTTTTCTCCAGGTACTTCACGGTACCGAAGGCGGATGGGGGCATCAGACCCATCTTGGACTTGAGGGAGTTGAACTTTTTCCTTGAATACCGCCGGTTCCGGATGGTAACCTTGGCTTCTATTCTGCCGCTTCTCCACCAGGGCCTGTGGTTCGCGACGGTCGACTTGAAGGATGCCTACTTCCACATCGGAATTTGGGAGTCCCACCGGAGATTCCTCGCCTTCGCCGTCGGCTCCACCGCGTACCACTACAACATGCTCCCCTTTGGCCTTGCCACGGCTCCGAGGGTCTTCATGAAGTGCATGGCACCAGTGGTGGCATACCTTCATCAGAAGGGCTACAGAGTCTTCCCTTACCTGGACGACTGGTTGTTTGCCGCCGACTCACAGCAGGAGCTCCGAGAGGCAGTCTCATTCGCCTTGCACCTTTTGGACTCCCTCGGACTGGTCGTCAATGAAGAGAAGTCCCACTTCACTCCAACCAGACAGGCCAAGTTCATCGGAGCTGTGGAGAGGCCAAAGGGAAGGACGTTGTAGTGGTAGAAGTCGGGGCCGACGGTGAAGGCTAGGAATCTGCGATGACTCTCCCGGATCCCCACATGGAAATATGTGTCTTTCAAGTCGATGGTTGCAAACCACAGGCCCTGGTGTAACAAGGGCAAAATAGAAGCAAGGGTTACCATGCGAAATTGACGATAAGCCAAATAAGAGTTCAAGGCTCTCAAGTCCAAAATTGGCCTAATGCCACCATCAGACTTGGGGATGGTAAAATATCTGGAAAAGAAGCATCTAGGAGCCTCAGAAGGATTAATGGACAAGATCGTGCCCTTTACAAGCAAGGTGCATACTTCGTCCAGAAGGGTGTCTGAGGAGAAGGTGGAAACAACAGCTCCAGTCGGGTGGAGCTCTTTGAACTTGAGGGCATAACCCCTACAGACGATGTCAAGTACCCACGAGTCAGATGTTATACTGGCCCAGGTGTTAAAGAAGGGTCTTAAGATCTCCAGGAAGAAATGGAGGGGGGTGACAGAGTACGCAGCACCCCTTCAAGATCTCTTTTTGGCCCAGTCGGTGTCCTGCTTGCGGTAGTTTTTGCGGTACCGAGGCGGGCCCGAATGACGGCCAGAAGAGGAAGAAGACTGAGATGAATAACGTTGTCTCTGCTGGTCTGGGCACTGGTAGGGCCAGTCCTGTTGGAAGGACCTCTGGCCATACCAATGGTGCTGGCCACCAAACCTCCTGCGGAGTGGGGGTGGACAAACCATGCTTCTTCCTCGCCGTCTTCATCCTATACTTGAAGTTCAACCGCTCATCTGTCTCGTGATTGAACAGCCCAGCCTTATCGAAGGACATGTCCTCTATAGTCGACTTAGCATTTTGGTTCAAGTCAGAGGATTGAAGCCATGCATGCCTCCTGAGAGCTATAGCAGCTGCCATAGACTTGGTCAAGCAATCTGTTGAGTGGCAGGCCGACTGCCAATGGAATGGGCTTCATCTCGAATCTCAGTCAGCACACCTTGGGTCTCATTGGGGACGTCCGGGATCAAGGGCAAAATCCTTTCCATAAGGCACTATATGTACGCCCCCATACAGGCGTTATAGTTGGCCACTTTGATCCCAGTGCTAATGAGAAGTAAGCCTTCTTATCCAGCCCATCAATTTTCTTTGCCTCGCGATCAGCTGGAGAGGAAGAAGCCTTGGGGGTAAAGGACTGCTGTGAGCCCTCCACTATGGTCGAATTCTGCTTTGGATGGCCGAAGAACCAGGAAGGTTGGGAAGGCGTGATCCTATAAAGGGCCTCAATCTTCCTATTGCTGGAGGCAGTGGAGGCTGGTGCATCCCAAGAATGTTTCACAAGCTTTTCCAGCGAAGGGGGCATCGGAATGGACAGCGGTGTCGGGACCTTCCCATAGATTCACTTTTCGAGGGGGTCTGAAGCCTCGTCTTCTGTCTGCGTGATCTGAAGATCAAGAGCATTCCCCATCTTGATAACATGTTCGGCGAAGGTTCGGACATCGTCCGTCGGGGAAGCAGAACCAGGCTGGGAGAACTCCTGAGAAGAAGTCTGGTGCCCTGCATCATAAGAAGAGCCCAAATCATGGCGATAGAGCCATGAAGAGAACCCTCACGTTCGGAATCAGAAAGATTGATGACATCCAAATCACGAGGCTGGGCTGAGACCGTGACTGAAGCCGAGGTCCGTAAGAGAACCGAGATTTCATGAGACGTCAGGGTTGGTTTATGAGGCCTGGACAAGGGCTTGGCCGGAACAGAGAAAGTAAGGCCTAGGCGCCGCTGCACTGAATCATGGCTCACCAACATATAATATCTGTCCGCCTCACTGTCACAAAAGAAATCCAGCTCAACCTGGGGAAGTTGCCGCAGGGGCTAGTGGACTTCAACCTGATGAATGATGGTGCGTGCAACCGGAGTTGGAGAACGGCGGTCCTCAGACGAATCAGAATGGGACACCTGCGGCAGAACCTCTATGACATCCTCGGCAAGATGGCAAAAAGACGTCAGCAGGTAGGCAACAGACACTGAGGTAGTTGCGTGTCGAGCTCGAAGGGGCTCGGTGTCAACGGCCTTTGAGGGAGTCTTCCATACCGAGGCACGGGACGGAGGAAGGCCAGTCCCTAGAAGAGGTGCGATGTCTGGAAGTGGAATGGGATTCGGAAGATTCCATCCAAGGATGCTTAGAGGCCGAATGAGAGCCCTCTGGTGATACCATGCGCACCCTCTTGGAGTGGGAAGCATGAGAAGATGAGGATTTAGAGCTAGAACCCTTCAGGGAACTCAAATCCTTATGGGTCAAGACAGATTTCTTAGAGCTGGAGTCCTTGTGTTTAGATTTGTCCTTCTTAGAGGTCTTCGACTTCTCCATGGCTCTCTCAGACCCTACGTCCCCCTCGGGGAGAATGGCACTTGGCTCAGTGGTGGACCTCTGGGCCATAGGAATCAAAGTCACCAGGACCGAATCAGGAGATATAGGGTCAGGGAGCGGACGTAAGTACCTTCTGGTACAAGGCGGCCCTCAAGCGCGACTCCTGGTTCTTCCTTGCCTGCGGTGTCAGAGACTTACACGGCGCTCAAGATTTCGGGTTGGGGGCCTCTCCGAGGCACAAGAGACAGGAAAAGTGCGGGTCTTGTCCGAGGATTTTGCCGCCGCACACGTAGCATTTCTTAAACGGTGGGGCATCGTAGTAGAATCCATCAACAAATCCGTAGTCAAACAGGCCAAGTCAGGTGGATGTCAAGATCGAGGAATTGTAAAAAAAAAAACCAGTCCGAGTCGAAACAGTGATCCAATAGCTAGATGAGCGAAGTTCCCTGAAGCAGCTAACACTGCGGAAAAAAAGGAACCGGGGAAAGAGTGGGAAACCAGGGATGGGCGGAGCTACTGGCAAAAAGTTGCTAAAAGTTGCCTATTTACTTTGCCCAGTGATTCCAGAAGTTTCCAAACAGCACTGCGCAGGTGCAGTACAACCCATTTGTATGATTCGCAGAGACCACAAAGAAGAAATACACACACACACACACACACACACACACTGTGTGACCCTGGGTAGGGAGGAGTATAAGAATCTGTGTATTATTCTGTTGTTGACGGCAGAGGCCTCTGGGTGGGAGGATATGCAAAGAGGATTAGTGTCTGTTTAATTAGTGATCATTGTCTGCTGGGAAATCCCTTGATCCCTGATTGTTTCTCATTTGCATTTGCTGAGTCCTGATTTTGCTGTTTTTCAGGACTGGTAACCAAACTTTGTTCACTTAAGGGTTTCTTCTCCTGTTGAAGTGGATTTCAATGGCTTCCCTGTGCATTCTGACCCGATAGTTATTGGCATGGTCCAGAATTTCAATGTTTTCAAACAACATTTTGTGCCCAGGATGTTTATAACTGCTGATTTTTCTGGCTGACCCAGTCTGCAGTGTCTCTCACATTCCTTGATTCGTGCTTGAACACTGCGTTTGGTGGTTCCTATGTAGACTTGTCTGCAGCTGCATGGTATGCGGTAATCTCCCACAGCTGTGAGAGGGTCTCTCTTGTCCTTCTCTGAGCACAGCATTTGCTGGATTTTCTTGGTTGGTTTGTAAACCATTTGGAGGTTATGTTACCTCACCAGTTTCACTATTCTGTCTGTGACCTCTTTAACCACCTTCCCGTTGGGTGGTTGCTTGTCTTCACTCCTCTGGGTTTTTCTGGGTCTGGCAGCCCTGTCGAACAGTAAGGGCTGTCCGACAGTGGAACACACTCCCTCGGAGTGTAGTGGAATCTCCCTCCTTGGAGGTCTTTAAACAGAGGCTGGATGGCCATCTGTCGGGGATGCTTTGATTTGGATTTCCTGCATGGCAGGCGGTTGGACTGGATGGCCCTTGAGGTCTCTTCCAATTCTATGATTCTGTTATGTCTGAACTGGAACAACCATTAGCCTGTAGAGCCCGGTCTAGATGCTTCATCTTCTTGGAACTGTAGTTTATTGTGGCACCACAGCTCTCTGACAAAGAAGGCTAAATGTTGCACAAAACTACAGTTCTCAAAATTCCCTAACATTGAGTCAGGGTAGTTAAAGTAGTACTCAAAATTGAATATTTCTGCAGTGTGTTTTGGACCTGTGTCATAATTCAAAAAGGATGTTGAGAAACTGGAGCATGTCTAAAGAAGGGTGAATAAAATTGTGAAAGGTCTTGAAACCATGCCCTATGAAGAACGGCTTAGGGAGTTGGGGATGTTTAGCCTGGAGAAAAGAAGGTTAAGAGCTGATATGATAGTCCTGTTTAAATATTTGAAGGGATGTCATATTGAGGAGGGAGCATGCTTGTTTTCTGATGCTCCAGAGAACAGGACCTGGAACAATGGATGCAAACTACAGTACAGGAAAAGAGATTCCACCTCAACATTAGGAAGAGCTTCCTGACAGTAAGGGCTGTTCAACAGTGAAACACACTCCTTCCTCAGAGAATGATGGAGTCTCCCTCCTTGGAGATCTTTAAACAGAGGATGGCCATCTGTTGGATATGCTTTGATTGAGAGTTCCTGCATGGCAGGGGGTTGTACTGGATGGCCCTTGTGGTTTCTTCCAACTCATGTATGGGTCACTGAAGGTTATAGATTACGTATATTAATGGTCATATATGGGACACTGAAGGTTATATATTGTTTTAGTGGGACACTTAAGGTTATAGATTATATTAATGATCATATATGGGACACTGAAGGTTATAGATTATATTAATGTATTAATGAGACACGGGGATACATAGGATCCTATGTATTGGAAGGGTCTCTCTCCTAAGGGTCCTATAGTCCGAACCTAGAGAAGTGCATGGCAACCATGATGTGGAGAGAAGCCCCAAGCCTTGTTTCCATTTGAAAAGGTTCCATGCCTGCCTTGGGTTCCGTGTTCTGCTCTAGAATGCAGCTGAGGCCAGTGCGGCCGTTGGACGCCAGTCAGTGCCCTTCTGGACAGCGGCTTGACCAGTTCGTGGAGGGCATCTTGACCTGTGGCCATTCGAGTTCTCAGTGCCGCCATGGCGCGCGGAGAGAATTTTCTCAAGGTGAGTGGTCCCACAGGCCAGAGACGGCTTGGGAAGAGATCAAGCGGGTGGCTGGAGGGAGGGAGGCCAGAGGTGACCACTGGGGTCCTGGCTTTGGCTGGCCATCCCTTCCTTGGCTCTCATTCATCTCCTCCGCAGGCCGTCAGGAAGTCCATCGGGAAGACTGTCAGGAAGACTGTCAAGTTCTTCTCGTGTAATATACGGCCGAAAGATGAGGAGGACGAGGACGTCCCCAGGCGTCTTCGAAGGTAAGTTCCCCCTTCCTTCCTTCCTTCCTTCCTTCCTTCCTTCTATCCCTCCCTTCCGCTTTCTTTCCTCATTTCCCTCCCTACTTCCTCCCTCCTTCCCTCCCTCCCTTCCTTCCTTCCTTCCTTCCTTCCTTCCTTCCTTCCTTCTCTTCCTTCCTTCCTCCCTTCTCCCCTTCTTTCCTTCCTTCATCCCTTCTCCTCTTCCTTCCTTCTCCCCTTCCTTCCTTCCATTCTTCCTTCCTTCTTTCCTTCCTTCATCCCTTCTCCTCTTCCTTCCTTCCTTCCTTCCTTTCCTCCCATCTTTCCTGCCTCCCTTCTCCTCTTCCTTCCTTCCTTCCTTCCTTCCTTCCTTCCTCCCTTCTCTTCTTCCTTCTTTCCTTCCTTCAACCCTTCTCCTTTTCCTTCCTTCCTTCCTTCCCTCCTGTCTTTCCTGCCTCCCTTCTCCTCTTCCTTCCTTCTCCTCTTCCTTCCTTCCTTCCCTCCCGCCCTCCCTCCCTTCACACACACACACACACACACACACACACACCCGTATATATCTGAATGAAAGAAGCGGTCACCCATAATAGGAATAAACTCTTCCAAAACATGGCCACAGAGTCCCCAAAACCCACCAGAGTGCCACGTTGCTGGACAGGAGAGACGGTCAGTGGTGCTGGAGTGGTCATGTTTCATGACCTTTTCCCGTCCCCATTGCAGACGCAAGAAGACGCAATCAACCCACTTCGAGGAGGAAGTGGTGGAAGACATCGCCGTGTTGTCCGCAGACATCCATCCCTCTCCGTCGGAGGAGCTGACCGCGAACATCGATCCCTCTCTGTTGGAGGAGTTGACCGCAGATGTCCATCCCCCTCTGTGGGAGGAGTTGACCGCGGACATCGATCCCTCTCTGTTGGAGGAGCTGACCGTGGACGTCTATCCCCCTCTGTGGAAGGAGTTGACCATGGATGTCCCTCAGTTTCCATCACGGGAGCTGACCGCAGATGTCCAGCAGTCTCCATTGGAGGGTTTGACCGCGGGCATCCATCCCTCTTCGTCGCAGATAGTGGTCGTCGCACAGGTCCACCGTGCTTTTTTGGTAAGGAGAGCCTGAGAAGTATCCATGACCTTTGGCCAGGCCCTGACGCTTCCTCTCGAGGGTGGCCAGGCGTCGTCCTTTCCCAGGGCATGTCCTACATTTTGACTTGAATTCCAAAATGTCCTCCATTACAAACAAAAAGGGTGACGGTGGTTTGGCTTCCATTTTGTAACGTCCTATGTTTTTTTCCGCGAACGTACCGTGTTTGCTGATCCGGTGTGGCTTGACTGTCATTCCCAGAATACTGGGAGTCACAGTCCAGTGATATCTCATCTGCGCATGTTCCGGTGTCGTAACGTCACCCGGTTTCCACTCTGCATTTGCTTGTGCCTTTGGATGCCATTTGCACATCAGCGCAGAAGAGTCCATACTCATTCCACCTTTTTTCCTTTGAAAGGATTCCCCCGAAACAGAGGAGGCCAAAGACGAGGAGGAAGAGAAGGAAGACAACGAAGGGGATCGGAGGTAATAAATAAACAAACGCTACCTTTCTTTCTGTCTCCATCGGGGGACGCTGTGCTTGAGAGTTCCTGCATGGCAGAATGGGGTTGGACTGGATGTCTCTTCCAACTCTGTGGTTCTGTGATTGCAAGGGGGCATGTGGGCCATGGGTGGGTCATGGGTGGGCCATGGGTGAGCTATAGGTGGCCAAGGAGGAGCCATAGGTGGGCCATGGAGGAGCCATGGGTGGGCCATTGAGGAGCCATGGGTGGGCCATGGAGGAGCCATGGGTGGGCCATAGAGGAGACATAGGTGGGCCATGGAAGAGCCATAGGTGGGCTTCCGTTCAGACTTTTGTACTGCCTCTCCCCCCAGCATTGTCCAGAAAGAACAGTTGGCAAAGGACCTCGCTGAGGAGAAGCCTGCCATCCTATGGGTAAGTTAATAGGGGCGGCGGACATTTGGGAGTCTCCCTTGTCCCCTTTCTTAGGGAAAGAGATTTGGGATCCGGGCCCCATGTACCCTTTTTCATGTTCCCCCCTCCTTCGGCCTTCTCTCACAGGACCTAGACTACGATATCTGGCGGGTGGAGGACGAATGTCGCCCGCACTCGGTTTCGCGCAGGTAAGTTCTTCTCACCTGGCAGGAGGGATGGCTGTTGTAACCCTGGAGTAGTGGCTGGGCGCTTATGGAAGCCATGTGGTACCCTCAGTCTGGAGCAGCCTTCTGGACCCAGAAGGATGCTCTCAAAGGGTCACATTCATTAATAATAATAATAGTAATAGTAATAGTAATAATAATTTTATTTGTACCCCACTTTTCTGTTGCCAAACAAACGTTTCCTGCGTCCATTTCAGATCTCTGAAGCCAGTAAGTGCTGAGAAGGAAGGAGCACTTCAGAGAAATGGCGCGAACAAGATTCACTCTTTAAGGGTAAGGAATTTAATAGTTATTTTATACACACACACTGTAGGTCCTCCAGCGCAACTCTGCGGTTAACGTCCGACAGACACTGACCATAGAGTTGCACTGGAGGAGCTACAAATCCCTAGGAATCTCTAGGTCTTTCAGTGCCACCTTTAGTTAAAGTTGACCATAGAGTTGCGCAGGAGGACCTTGATATTCCTAGAGAGAACATATTAATCAAGTCCGCGGATATCAAAGCTGCAAATATGGAGGGATGAGTGTGTGTGCCACTTACTTTTAGGATTCCTATGACTGCGCCACGGACGACGAGAAGCATAGAGAGAAGAAGGAACATCGCCCTCAGTCCAGTTTGGACAGGTACTCTGGGGGCAATTAGCATCAACAACAAGGGAGGGATGGCTGTTGTAAACCTGGAGTAATGTCCGGGCGCTTCTGGAAGGAGCGCACTCCTCCGAAGTCTGTAGGGATGACTTTGTGGCGCCCTCAGTGCGCTCTCTGGAGCATCCTTCTGGCCCCAGAGGGATGCTCTCAAGGGGTCACATTTCATGAACTTTAATAATAATAGTAATAATAATAATAATAATAATAATAATAACTTTATACCCCAAACTTTTCTTGCTGCCATTTCAGATTTCCGGAGCCGCCAAGCCCCTGCACTGAGGAGGAGGACATCACTCCAAGGATTGGCAGTGCAAAGATGCGCTCTTTCTCGGTAAGGAATAATATATATATATATATATATATATATATATATATATATATACACACACACACACACACACACGCGCGCACACACACACACACACACACACAGTGGGACCTTGTTATCCGCCAAGGTTTGATTCCAGGATAACAAAATCCATGGACGCTTAAGTCCTGGCGCACTCCTATGGTCAGTGTCTGTCGGACGTTGGCCACAGAGGTGCGCTGGAGGACCTAGAGATGCCTAGAGAGGCATCCTCTCAGGCAAAAACATGCTGCTTTTGCTCTGTGCGCAGAAAGAGAGTCTTGATGGCTTCCACCTCTCTCTTCCCCGCGCCATTTGTTTTTAGGCTACCAAAGACTGGGCTGCACATAATGAGAAGCATGGGGCGGCGAAGGATGAATTTCGGCCCCAGTCTGCATTCGCCAGGTACGAAAAGGAGGCATGGCGGCTGTTAATGCCCCATGCGTCGGAGGAACGCCTGGGTGCTTCCTATGGAAGGAGCGCACTCTTCCGCAGCCCATAGCCTTCCATAGGGATGCCATTGTGATACCCTCAGTGGACTCTCTGGAGCAGCCTTATGGATGCTCCCAAGGGGTCTCATGCGCTCTTCCTGCCGCCATTTCAGACTCCAGAACCTGCCAAGCCCTTGCACTGAGGAGGAAGAGGGTGCCTTCCTGAAGTTCGGGATCAACCAGATCAACTTGAATCCGGTAAGGATAAAATCTGGCTGACCCATGGAAGAGTGACCAACATGGACATGGATCCATGCGGTCAATGCAGCGGAAAAGGATCCCAAAACGTCCATCCTACGTTTTGGCCTCCTGACCAGGAGGAGCAGAGCACATGAACAGCGCCTCTTCCATCACAATAGAGTCAATGTGCACCCATTGTTCATCAATCTGTTGTGTAGATGGCATTATTTGTTTGTTTGTTTGTTTACCTAATTTCCTCACTCTTTTCTTCTCCCCCCAAACAGAAGAAGACATCTCTCCATAACCTGTGCAGAAGGTTCAGCCATCTTGGCCCTTCAGCAGCGGAAAAGGTCGCCAACGCCGTGGCCGAAAACCACCTGGAGCTCCTTCTGAACCATTACCTGGAGTCGCCGTTAAGGTAGGCGCATGGGTTCATATATTCCCCTACGCATCCCTTGGTGCATGTTTTCTATCTACGGCACTGGAAGGACACGCAAAGACTCCATTTTTCTCTCAACAGCGCCTGCGAGAAGATGATGCGCGGCGTCCTCTTCTCCTCACTCTGCAACCTGGAGCATGCGTTATTCTTTCTGCTGCACAAGGTTAACGACTCGTCTCAGAAAGCACGACAGAAGGAAGACTACATCATCAGGAAGGTAATTGGGGGGGGGGAGGTCTTTCCTTCCGACCCATGCATCTGGTCCTTTGGGAGAGTTGTCCTCCGACTGATGCCAGGGTCTCCATCTCGACGCAGGCGAAGGCGCTCAAGGCGCTGGGGCTCCTTGTGACGGACTTGGTGAACGACAAGACACTCGGGGTCTGGATGTCGTTAGTATCCAACACATTGCTGTATGCCGTGGTGCTTTTTGGATCCAGGCTCCACGACGAGGACCACCAGAAGCTGAAGGACCACATGTCCATGGAGTAAGTTGCGCTACGAGGCTGGGAGATGAATGGCGAAGTGCGCCGGATATGGCTGCACGGATCTTTCCGTCCTTCTCTGTCCTGGTGTCCAGATAGATGGACCTCTCCCTCCTTCTCTGTCCTGATGTCCAGATAGATGGGCCTCTCCCTCCTTCTCTGTCCTGATGTCCAGATAGATGGACCTCTCCATCGTTTTCTTTTCTCCGCAGCGAGCTAATTGACATCATCAAGGTCTTGCTGGCAAGGTCCATGCCGGAAATGAGCTCTGTGATCCAGACCATGCTTGACGGCACCCAATGTGGTGAGTATGGGTCCCCTCTGCTTCCTTTCTCCATCTCTAAGGGGCAGATGTCTGGACACAGCGTCATTCCAGAAACATCTCTGCTTTGCCTGTTCTTTTCCCAGGGATGCTGTGCCAACGCTCCGGCCACAACTAAGCCGCCGATTGACCTTTAAGCAGAAGAGGATGGCGGCCCAATGTTACTACTACTCTGCATGGAGCCCCAGAAGGAACTCAATGATGCTGGACACCCAAGGAGGAGGAGGGGGAGGAAGAGGAAGAGACCTGGAAGTAGTAGAGCCACAGTAGGGGCAATGACCTGTCCACCTCCTGGTCCCAAATCCTTCCCTGGGCCTTGTCCTCTTTGCTGACCATTGGACGACTGGCCTGAGGTGTCAGAATCCACCTTCAGGCAATCATTCAGGGTGTATTCTGCCATGAGGTTTGTAGAGATAGATAGATAGATAGATAGATAGATAGATAGATAGATAGATAGATAATAGATAAGATAGATAGATATTGCTAATCCCATATCACTGAGGCTGAGAGAGGAATGAGTAGCTTGTTTAACTCTAAAGCAACCTAGTGAGTATTTGGCCTGGTACATACCTCCCCATCAGGGCAGGCTGCAGACGTCCGTTTTCCCCCCCAAAAGAACCTGGGAAAACTGGGTTCTTTTTCTGATGCTGCTCAGATGTCAGGAGTGCACCATTGATGCACTCGTGATGTAAGCGACACACATAGACATCTGTATGGTGTATGTCACTTACATCATCATGGCAGTGTCCATGTGGACGGGACACCACCATGATGCCACCACCGTCACATGCAGATGCTGTGAGCTCTGGAACCCTAGTATTGGTGGCGGCATGCCACTTTTAGTCCGTCTGTCCCAGGCCTTTGTCTGAAATGACATTTGAACCTGTGCCTTACCTCTCACTCTCTTAGCCACCAGTGAATCTCTGACCCATTAGCAAGATGATGAGCATGTGAACATTTTCCTCTTTAGTATGAGGTCTCCACTGAACAAAATGGTGCCAGAGAGGCAGTTTTTCCTTATCAGATCCCTCCCTGCTATATAGTTGCTGCTCATATCACTTGTTGAGGGTGACCAAATCCAGCTCATCCAGTTTTGCCATTACTGACCATGGTTTTGGTGTTCTATGGGAGGAGATGCACACATGTAGCACTATGTGTAAAGTGTCCTGCTGGCCAATGAGCAGGGGCTTCCTTACATTGTCACACCACCCATACATACATCTGAGAAAGAAAAACCACTTAAAATGAAAAACGGGAATAGGCATTGTACCATGCATGTTTTGAGTATGTCTGTATTTTTCTACTAATGTGACTCATTTTTTGTTTAAGTGAATTCATTGCTCCAGTAAAAACTAGCCTTGTTTCCCTTGCCCTTATTTTAATTCTGAAAACAATAAAATGTCTGTTTACTAAATCTTATTTTACTATTTTCTTCCCTTTTCCTTTATCAAATGAAAATGTTATTTATGTGCAAGTAGAATAACCAGTTTTATAAACCCTTTTCCTCAAGGTTTTATTATAAAAGATGCTATGGTATTTATGTATCGTGGTAGTGACAAGATTCTCAGGGTTGAAAAACGAGAGGCTACAAATTCTGCTTTGACTGTAGAGGAGGGGTGCAAGGAGATACAGAATGGTGGCCAATGAGGCCAAATCCATGAAGGCAGCTCTACTATCCCTCAGTGTTTCCAGGAGAGGCAGTTGCCCTCTGCCAATCACCAAATTACATGAAGGGACTGCCAGCTGTCATCTTTCCATCTTCCTATGTTTTCTCAGCATTTCTTCTGTTAGAAATAAGACAAGATGGAAAGGCTGCAGAATATCTTTTATATGGTTATGCTAGGTGGCATCCATTTGGAAACTCTTTTGTCGACGTCCCTATAAAACCCAGAGCTTCATCTGCAGTATAACACACACCTTTATTCATATAGTGAATTTTGCAGCCATTTTTCAAATGGCTCTTGTTTTTGCAATCAGAATGATGAGAGAGTGACCAAAGCTTAGTTCAGCCAATGCATCTCATGAATTTCAGAATGGCCCATCATTATTTTTTATTTATTTATTTGGCATTACTCTGTCTCCCAGTCTGAGCAACTTTATTGGAGACACCAGCATAATCCCTATGGAAAACAACTCTCAATGGTGATGGGTCTTCATTCGCCCACGGATAGCATTAGGCCCGCAAATAAGGCAAAACCATTGAGCTGCAGATGCTAATGGAGAATGAGGTGTTGAAAGAAAACAAGAGAGAAAGTGGAGGAGGAGCAAAGGAGAGATTATAGTCCTATAATTCAGAATAGCAATATACAAGCAACTAAAATTGATTAGTTAGCAGAGGATAAATGGGCATAAATCAGATACAGTATTAGAAATGGGAATAGAAAGCCAGCATGGTGTAGTGGTTTGAGTGTTGGACTACAACTCTGGAGACTAGGGTTCAATTCCCAGCTTGGCTATGAAACCCACTGGATGATCTTGAGCATGCCATGTGCTCTTAGCTTCAGGGGAGGGCACTGGCAAACCTCCTCTACACAAATCTTGCCAAGAAAACCCATGATAGGTTCACCCTAAGATCACTATAAGTCAGAAACAACTTGAAGGCACACAACAACAGCATACACAAAAGCCAATTATGGAACACTTCAGTCTTCCTAGGCATTCCATCTGAGGAGTTTATCACACAGGAGGAATTACTCTTAATTTTGAATGAAAAGAAAGTGGGGCCAGAACGCATTCACATAAAGTCACTAGTTTAGAGAAATTACACGAATGCTCATTGCATTCAAACTGGTTCCCCATTGCCCCAAGATAGCATGCCATTGCCCAAATTTGCTCGTGGCAGTCTATCATTGCATCCAAACTGGTTCCCCATTGCCCCAAGATAGCATACCATTGCCCAAATTTGCTCATGGCAGTCTATCACGCAATAATAATGTGAAACCCCATGGTTGCACTCGGACTGACTTCCCATTGGCCGAATTTGTGTGTGGCGGTCTATCATGCAATAACGTTAAACCCCATGATTGCATTCAGATTGCCATTGGATTATACTTCCAATTTCCCTTGTCTGATAAACTCCTGAGACCTCAGAACAGCAGTCCTTGAACAAAAGAACTACAAAGGAAGATTGGAGAGAGAAACAGCAGAACTGGAGTTCATCCACAGACTTCAGTCCATCAGCAGAGGGTTGAACAAAAACAATGGTTTCCTGGGGCACTATCTCAGACACACAGCCCATCCTCCTAAGGTGTCCTTGACCAGTTCATCACATCTCCTTTCTGGTTCCCAATACTCATTAATATGATTATCTATTCTCCTTGGCTTTAGGCAACATTCCTCCTTTTGCCTTTGTCCCCAAACAGCCATCTAAAATGGAACTTGCCACCTAATCTCCAGACCCATAAGGTTTTGAATTTCAATTGACATTTTCACAAACAATCAGTTTTTTATAGATATGTCTCTGGATCCTCCACTCCACCCCATGCATCTGAGGAAGTAGGGTCAAGTCTACAAAAGCTCATGCTACCAGCTTTTTTCTTTCAGTTATTCTCAAAGGTGCTACAAGATAGCTTTGCACACAGTAGATCTCTACGTGTGGGTTCTGCATCCCACCTTTAACAGAATCGTCTTTTCTAACTGTACTGCTTTTAATGGGTTGACTGCCTCTCAGTGTCCTCAAAATTCAAACTCAGTGTTCAAGACTAAACTATTTATTGAATCTATGACCCAGTACATACCTCCCCGAAAGTCTGGGCTGGAGGCATACGGTTTTCCTGTGGAGGGACACCGCACCATCCAAACTGTGTGGTATCTCTCCGCCCCAAAAAGAGCCTGGAAAAACCAGGTTCTTCTTGGGATGGCGTGCGCATGTCACAAATGCACCATTGGCACATTCATGACATAAGCAATGTGCAGCGACATCTATACGCTGTGCATCACTTCTGTCATGATGGTGCCCCCATATGGATGGGAGGCCACCATAACGCTGGTGCCCACATGTCCTAGGGTTCTGGAGCGTGCGGTTGCTGCGCACTCCGGAACCCTAGAATTGGCCAGAGGATGGCACTTCCTGCTCCTCTGTCCCAAGCCATAAATAGATATGTTACAGAGTATTTGATCCTTGAGGCACCTGGGGGGAAATGGGCATCTGTCATTGAGGGAAGCTTATGAATCCTCTCAGGGCAATTTTTCCATTCCCTGTCTTCATGCAGGCACATGTATGTGTGGGTGGTACTAGAATACCTTAGCAGGAGTGACAGGACTATAAGTACCTCGTCTTTCCCATCCAGGCTTCCCTCTCACCTTGAAACACATTACTAACGGCTGTGATCACCAGAGATGTAAAGTGAGTGGAAGAAAGCGTCATAGGAATCTTATACAGATTGTTTGTGAAACCTAGTGGTGCTTTTCACAGTCAACTTAAGTGAACGCATGTAGGGGGAGATATGGTGGGAATCAGAATTCTGTTGAGCCTGCAAGGAGTCTTTCTGTGTAGGCACTGCTTCTCAGGTACCCTGGATTGTGTCTTTAAAGAATAGTGCCCAAAGGCACAGAAGGCACTATTGGTCCATGACATATTATTTAAACTATCTTGCAAAAGACATCATTTTGGCAAGTTGATTCCCTATGCAGTTTGTCTGTGCAGACACACACACATACAGAGAATGACTTTATATAATTGGATCCATGCTATTTTCTTGCTGTGCTAATTTAAAACTAGGCTGTGATGACCATAGTGATAAAGAAACCTGCCATCTTGGTTAAATCCAAACTCAACATAATCAAATTTGTGGATAAAATTTATTTTAACAATTGCCTGCTGATGTCTCCCATTCAGGCTTACTTCTCTGTGCTTTTGATTTTGTTTCCTAGGGATTTTAGAGGCACAGCAGATTCTCCAGAGATATTTAATTGCTGATCTATTTGCAAATAAAGTGCCCAGATACATATTTGGGTTCAACTAGAGCTGTTTAAATAAGGACTGGAAGGCCCAATGTGAGCTCTGGGACCTGGGGCCTACCAGCCCCCTCCTCAGTCAGCCAAAGGGAACAACACTTCAGCCTCAACTGCAAGCCATATTTTACATTGCTTCCCAGATTGCTTCCAAGCCTCTAGTACAACCCACATACTTCTCACAAGCTTTGTTGTCTTGGGGTGTGTGTGTGTGTGTGTGTGTGAACTTTTTAACTGCCTCTGTGCCACTGAAAATTGGTAGCTCAGTAGAAATGTGATCAGTGATAGAAGCATGGAGAGCCACAGAACAGAATGGAGGAACATAGATGTCCCCTGCTCTGAAGGGATGCCACCTTTTTTACAAGTTGGATTTTCTCATTCTTTATTTGAAATGCAAACAGTGAAAATGTTAATAGGGTAGGAAATAAAATTCTTGATATTTCCACAGTAGGACTGGATGTGCAGAACAGCATTAGTCACAATAGGTTTACATTGGATTATATTCTGTGGTGAGTGTGGAATTTAATATTATCTTTATTGTATAACAAGACTAAACATCAACAGCTTGGAACTTTGAATAAAAGAATAAGTAGTCCAGGATTTTCATTTACAACTTAATTACTAGATATTGTATTTTACAGATGTTATGCTCTCAGAAAATACATAGATTGAACATTTGGATATAAAAACTCAGGCCATTTTCTTTCTTTCTTTCTTTCTTTTCTGAAAGAATTGGATACAAAAATTTCTGCAATCCATCATGCATTTTTACTTTACTACATATAAAAAGGGGTCATGCCTTGAAAGGTAACAAAGCAAAGGCCAAGTGGGTGTCTTTGTGGTCCCTCTGTCTCTCTCACCATCCCCTTCTGCCACCAAGATGTGCACAGCCAGAACTGAGCCTCTGCCCATGTTCTCAGAGCAATGGGAAATTGATGCCAGGACAGGGATTCCTTCCCATTTTGAGGTTCCAAGCCAGGCCCATCTCCTACAATCATAAAATTGTAGTAGTAGTAGTAGTAATAATAATAATAATAATAATAATAATAATAATAATAATAATAATAATAATTTTATATTCCCAACAGATAGCAATCCAGCCTCTGCTTAAAGACCTCCAAAGAGGGAAACTTCACCAGACTCTGAGGGAGTGTGTTCCACTGTCGAACAGCCCTTACTGTCAGGAAGTTCCTCCTAATGTTGAGGTGGAATCTCTTTTCCTGGAGTTTGCATCCATTGTTCTGGGTCCTGTTCTCTGGAGCAGCAGAAAACGAGTTTTTTTGGAGGGAGCTATGTAGCCATGTTCCAGAAGAGTTTGTTCCTGCAGTTTTGCCCACATCTGTGGCTGGCATCTCCAGAGAATGCTGCTGACATAGAACTGAAATTCAAAAGCACTTGGACAATGGTTTGCCATCTCCTCCAGAAACTCTGGGCTCTCCATCTTTTCCAGGTATGCCATCCTTCCCAGTGGTCCTATTGGGCCCATGGCTACCGGTTGCCCAGCATCTTGCTCTACCACAGAGCCATCAGAGTGGATGATGGCAAACCATTGCCCAGGTGCTTGTGGATTTCATTTCCATGCCAGCATTCTCTGAAGATGCCAGCCACAGATGCTGGCAAAACGTCAGGAACTCTTCTAGAACATGGCCACATAGCCCGAAAAACCCACAAAAAACTACATAGCTTACTTTATTGTTACATCTAGGTTCTGCAAAATAACTAATCAGTAAAGAAAACTATACTTTGGTACAGATGTCCCTAAAAGCTGACCTCCCATGTATGCAATGAAGAGAGAAGCACATCTTGGAAGCACAGCAAAAAAAAGTGTGTTTGTGTGGGTCAGGAAATCTTTGGTTAGCCCCACTGTGATACTGTGGAAGTTCAGACATGCAATCCAAGCACAAAGTTCATGAAGAGTTCCCGAAACTTTATTAGGATCACAAGCAGAAAACACTCCAACCACATTTTTGTCAAATCTAAAATTGCAAAGTCCAGGACACAGATTATAACCCCCTGCTAACAGGGGGGTCCTGGGCGCTACAATGGTGAGGGTCCAGAATTCAAGCCCAGGATGGCCAACGGGGAAGCCAAGGCTCCTCAACTTGAAGACTTCTCTGCCAGGTCCCAGGTAACCAGGCTTCCCTCCAAAACACTCCTCTTCTACTCCCTGAAGTAGGCATTTCAGCCTTGGACTAGGACTCTGGATTCGAATCCTGGCCTGGTCATGTAAACCCACTAGGTGACCTTGGGGAAATCACACTCTCTCAGCCTCTCCAGGGAAAGCAATGGCAAACCATCTCTGAACAAATCTTGCCAAGAAAACCCCAGGATAAGCTCGCTTTAGGAGCTCCACGAAGCGGAAAATGACTTGAAGGAACAACAATAACAACAACAACAACAACAACAGTTTCCTGTTCCTCAACTCTTAGCATTCTGTGGTCACTGATTGGACATGCTCAGTCTCTGGCAAACGGGGGAGTGTCCCTTAAATTCTTTCCTCCTCCAAGTGTTGTTTTTTTTAACTTCTACAGAGTTTGTAGGCCTACCCCTCCCTCTTGGATGACACTATTTTTTGGATGACACTATTTGGACACTGAGGTCCAAAACAAACACCCTGCAGACATAATCCCGTTTGAGACCACTTTAACCTCCCTGGCCCGATGCTAGGGAATTCTGGGAACTGTAGCTTTAGTGAGCCTCCTCTGTCAGAAAGCTCTGGTGCCACAATCAACTACCATTCCCAGGATTCCCTAGCACTGAGTCCTTGCAGTGAAAGCAGACTCAAACTGGATTTTTTTTCTGCAGTGTGTCTTGGACCATAAACTGAATTTGCTATATGGTGATGGCTCCTGCACTTGGATGACCTGTCAAACCCAAATCCCCAGACGAGGTTTCCTTGAAAGATCAGAGACCAGGTGGGGACACTCGGGGTCTGTCATTGTGTCCCTTCCAAATGTTACCGGTTTTACGGGGATCTTCTCACGGGGTTTTGTCCGCAAGCTTTGTTCAGAGGAAGTTTGCCTTTGCCTTCCCCTGAGGAGGCTGAGAGAGTGTGACTTGCCCAAGGTCAGCAAGTGGGCTCCATGCCCGAGCCAGGGTTCGAACCCTGGTCTTGGTCCAACGCCCAGACCGCCCCACCACAAGGGATCCTGGAGGAGAGGTAGCGAAGGACCGTAGTTGCTTTACACCGGAGTCGGGAATCTCTCCAGTCGCTTGGATTTTACAAAGATTCGCTAAGGTTTTCAGACTCCCCCAAAGAAATATGGCAAAGGCAATATAGCCTCACATAAAAGAAGGGACTTGTCATGAGGAAAAAAACAAGAAGGTGTAGCTATGGAAATGATCAAAGGCTGGATCCGCAGTGCAGTAATAATGCGGTTTGATACCGCTTTAACTGCTGCGGTTCGATGCTCCGCTCTGGGGCCACAACAAACTACAGTCCCCAGAATTCCATAGCATCGAACCACAGCAGTTAAAGCGGTGTCAATCTGGATTATTTATGTTCTGCGGATCCAGACAAAGTGTAGTGTAGAATAATAGTATACACACAACACCAATAGTCCTACATTGTATTTTCTATGTCTATAAAATTAATCTAGGGTTAATTTAAAACAAAACTAAAAACACTTGGGTTCCCTGATTTAGTACCTTTGTCCTCCTGCCTTGTGTTCAAGTTCTTCGCTGGGGAGTTTCTAAGGGAAGACCTGACCCTCAGATAAATTATCACGTCTGGAAAAGAGTTATCCCTTCACCTCCCGCTCCGGATTTCAGCATCCGTGTAGATGGACAACCTTAAAACCGGGATTAGATTCGGTGCCCTTTGATCTGGCCAGAGCCTCGATTTGCCCATCAGGGGAAATGGGTGGAATTGGGAGGCGCCCATCTGTGCAACTGGCAGGGCTTCCCTGTCCGAAACTGTTTATTTCGTTGGCACCTTGGTGAAAGGAAGGCAGCCTGGCTCTTCACTTCTTTTTTGTTGCATGTCTATGCCGCCTCTCTCCCGGGGAACCCCAAAGTGGCTCACAGAGAAAACATTTTTTTTTAATCTCAATAAAATCCAAAGCAATTACAATCACCTACAACAATATAAAACCAGGTTCTCTGAAGATGCCAGCCTTGCTGGCGAAAGGTTAGGAATAAACTCTTCTAGAACATGGCCACAGAGCAGGAAAACCCACAAAAACTGTAATATAAAATCACATTAAAAATGTACGAAAGTTCAAATGCATGGCTAAAACAGGCACACACTCCATCAAAACCACCCTGGTGTGATCGTATATCAAATGTCTGCTGAAATAGAAATACAGTATATATTTTGCTAGCCATCCAGAGGCAAGCAGGAAAAGAGGCAGCCTGGAAGGGAGTTCCAGAGGCTGGGAGCAGCCACCGAGGGTGCCTTCTCTCTTGTCCTCACCAAGGGACAGAGAGAAAGCCTTCCCCCTGAAAGAATTTAGCGCTCTGGGAGGTTCATATGGGGAGACAGGTTCATATGGGGAGATCAGATAATCTGGATCTAAACCGTATAGGGCTTTATAGACCAGCGCTTTGAATTGTGCTGGGGAAACAAACCAGTGAAGCTGTTTCGACAAGGGAATGTGACATGCTCCTTATAACGGCCCTGGTCAGTATTTAGTGTTTTGGACCTGCTGAAGTTTCTGGACAGATGCCAAAGGCGGCCCCAGGTGGAGCAGGTTACAGTAGTCCAAACCTCCCGGGATCAAGCGTCTGGAAACCATGCCCCAGCCTTAGGGAGCTGGGGATGTTTAGCCTGGAGAAGAGAAGGTTAAGAGGTGACATGATCGCCCTGTTTAAATATTTGAAGGGATGTCATATTGAGGAGGGAGTGAACTTGTTTTCTACTACTCCAGAGACTAGGACCCGGAGCAATGGATGCAAGCTCCAGGAAAAGAGATTCCACCTCAACATTAGGAGGAACATCCTGACAGTAAGGGCTGTTTGACAGTGGAACACACTCCCTCGGAGTGAAGTGGAGTCTCCTTCCTTAAAGGCTGGATGGCCATCTGTCAGGGATGCTTTAATGGAGAGTTCCTGCATGGCAGAATGGGGTTGGACTGGATGGCCCTTGTGGTCTCTTCCAACTCTACCATTGTGTCACTGTAGTCAGATCTGAATGGGGCGCAGCTGGCACATTAGTTTAAACTATGCAAATACACTCCTGAAAGCTGGGCATCCAGGCTCAGAGGTGAGTCCAGGAGAACCCACAAACTGCAAGCCTGAGATTTCAAGTGGAGTGTAACCCCATCCAACACAGGCAAGGTCCCTAGTCCCTGATCTGCCTAAGGACTGGCCAGTCTTGCCTGGATGAAGTCTCAATTGCTTTGCCTTCGTTACAAAAGACGTGGGGATCAGGGAGGGGGAGAAGGGGGGTTGGGGGTGTCCTGCCTTCCTGAGGGGATTCCCGTCAGGACACACACACACACACACACACACCTTGAGAAGGGACCTTTTGGTTTGGCCTCCCCATCCTCACTTCTTTTGTTTTAGGACAAGAAAAAAAGCCGACATTTCTCTCTCCTTCCACATTCCTGTTCTTTTGCACCGAAATCAATCCGAGTGAGGTCCAAGCACTGTGTGTGTGTGTGTTGTGAGTGTTGTGTGTGTGTGTGCGAAAAAGAGAGACCCGGATCGGGTGCAAAGAGGGGCGATTTTTGTCCCCCCTCCCCCTCGATTTCTGATCCTCTCTCTCTGTCTCTGTGTGCCTTGTCTCTTCCAGTCGCTTGTCTATTTTGCCCCTTCACGGCTCCTCGTCCTTCGATGAGATTGCTCCTTTCTCATTACCAACCTTAATAGACCTTTCAGACCTAATTCCGGGGGGGGGCTCCCAGATATTATCTGACCCGTATAATTAATTAATTATAGCCCCAATATTATAGATTATTAAAAATAGCATAACTAATAGTGTCATAGCTCAAAGCTGTCGCCTTTAATAGTCAACATTGTCTCGGTCTCCCTTATCAGGCCGGGACACCCGGTGAGAATATTGATTCCTGGTAATTTTCGCCATCATCTGCCATCCTGACGGGCCTTTGTCAGATTTCCTCCCGAGTCGGAGCTCATTTGGAAGGAAGCCGGGAAGAAGAAGCGCGCGGGGTCAGCGCCGCCACCGCCGCCACGTTTGCCGTTTGCGAGAGGCTGCAGCCAAATAGAGAAGGAGGGGGACAGAGAGAGAGAGAGAGAGTTGGGGAGGGAAACCCACAGGATCTCTATCATCATCATCATCATCATCATCATCATCATCATCATCATCATCATCATCATCATCAATCATCATCCTACTTTCTTTTTCTTTTCCTTGTCTCCCCTTTTCTTTGAGTCTTTTGTTGTTTGTCAAGATCTGGCCCTCTTTCTCTGCAGCTAACGAAGGAAGGAAGGGGGTCCTTTCCCGTCGCTCCCCCCATCTGTCCAGCTCCAACCCGGCCTCCAACATCGGCCTCCTTCCCCATCGGGCCGTCTTGAGACCTTTGTAGGTGGACCTAAAGGATCCTCAAGGTTCATGCCCTCCCAGGGATGAAGCTGAGTCCCCCCCCCCCACTTCGGAGCCCCCCCCCCAGGCTGCCTGCAATCCTCTGCCCCGAAGTAGCACCTCCTTGGGAGGAAGCCCCACTGAACGCCAAGAGGGCACTGCGGGGCTTCAAGGAGCACAGAAGCCCAAGAGGCCATCCAGTCCCACCCTCTTCTGCCATGCAGGGACTCATAGAGTTGGAAGTAACCACAAGGGCCAACCAGTCTATCTTGGCTTCTTTTGTTCTTGTTATATGTTAATATGGTAATAAAAATGCTTATCAATAAGGTTATCGTAGAAATCATAGAATCATAGAGTTGAAATTGACCATAAGGGCCATCCAATCCAACCCCATTCTGCCATGCAGGAACTCTCAATCCAAGCATCCCCGACAATTGGCCACTCAGCCTCTGCTTAAAGGCCTCCAAGGGAGGAGACTCCATTACACTCTGAGGGAGTGTGTGCCACTGTCGAACAGCCCTTACTGTCAGGAAGTTCCTCCTAATGTTGAGGTGGAATCTCTTTTCCTGGAGCTTGCATCCAATGTTCCGAGTCATATTCTCTGGAACAGTAGAAAACAAGCTTGCTCCCTCCTCAATATGACATCCCTTCAAATATTGAAACAGGGCTATCCTATCACCTCTTAACCTTCTCTTCTCCAGGCTAAACATCCCCAGCTCCAAGTCGTTCCTTATAGGACATGGTTTTCCAAGGGGGCGTCGGAGAAAGTGGTGGAGAGCAAGCCAGCAAGAGCGGCCTATGGCCCCTTCCCTGAAGCAGAGTAGCCCTGACCCGCTGCCCCTCGACAGCTCTATCCCCAGCCTCCATCCCTCTTCTGCCTCCCTCTGCTCAGGAAATGCGCGAGAAAGGGAGGAAAGACCCCCGTTTTTTAATAGATCCTCCGAGGATTTCCCCCAGGAGCCTTCTTGCACCTTCTAATTATGATTCATGCGCGTGATAATATTAATTTAATAATCAGGGAGCTGTGCAGGAAGCATTAACCTCAATTAAGCTCATTACCGGACCAACCTGGAAATCCCCGGGGCTTCTCAATCTTCCACCGGGAGGAGGAGGAGGAGGAGGAGAAGGGGGCAGTCTGGTGACAAGACACGGGGGGGGGGGGGGGTCGGATCGGATCTGGAGGAATCATCCGCTTTGGCACCGCTTGAACTCTTTGTCTGGGAATTCCATAGCTTTGAGACAAAAAAGAGTTAAAGCGATGCCAAACCAGGTTATTTCTCCAGTGTGGATGCAGCCTAGGAATTGTAGTTTATTGAGGCATTAAATCTTTATTTTATTTTATTTTATTGGAGCCATGACAGCTAAAGTGGTGCCGAGTGGGATTAATTCTGCGGTATGGACACCGCCTAGGAGTCAGTTTTCAGAAGACGGAGAGCTTCTGCTGCCTTGCAATGCTTCTGGGGGGGGGGGTCTTTTTGCCCCGACGTGGCGAGCGGAGGGGGCCTCTTCCAGGCGTTCCTCGAAGCCGCTTGGCTTCTAGTTAATGTGTATTTGGGGAGGGGGGCAAATTAGTCCCCCCCGGGGATGTGCGGTCCCCCCCCCCCAGGAACCCCGACGTGGCCCACTCGGGAAGGGGAAGCAGGGGCTCCTCCTCCGGCCGTGACCTTCCTCCGATCTGTGCACCAGTTTGCCCTCCTCCAAGGGGGAATGAGGGAATCAGAGGCCCCCCCCTCCCTTGTAAATCCACCCGAGTGACCTTCCCAAGAGAACAAGGGCTGCAAACGGTTTTTACCACCCACCACGATAAATGTCCTTAATTACCCGGCGATGCCCAGGGCCATGATGGATGATGGAGCCAAGGGAGGGAAAGGCTTCCTGGGGGGTGGGGCAGACTGGCTAGGGCAGATCTCATTCAAAGGGGAGCTTGGGGGTCAGGAGCCCCGAGGAGATCAAAGATAAGAGGGAACCCTAGACGGGAGACATAGAATCCTAGAATCCTAGAGTTGGAAGAGACCACCAGCCATCCAGTCCACCCCATTCTGCCATGCAGGAACTCTCCGTAAAGCATCCCCTTTGACAGATGGCCTTCTAAACTCTGCTTTAAAACCTCTAAGGAGCAGCCCCGTTGTTCCATCCCCATGGCTGCCCTTCTCTCCCCCCCCCCCCCACCATCTAGGAAGCTAAGCCCAGGTGGCAGGGCCCCGATTGGGATCCCCGGGTCGGAAAGGGCTTCTTGGACAAGATTTGGAGGCCTCCCCTTGGAGTAACGGGCCGAGGAGGGCCAGGCTCCCGGGGACCCCGTCACAAGAGAGAGAGAGAGAGAGAGAGAAGGAAAGGGAGATGGCAGATGGATGGCGATGTCGCAAACGAGCCTAATTGACAATCAATTGTGATAGGAGCCAGGGAGGGGTACCCCTCTGTTTTCACTGCTTTAAACTCTTTTTTTGGCTCAAGGCTAGGAATTCTGGGAGTTGGCGTATGGTGAAGCCCGGCCCCACAACATACGCCAACTCCCAGAATTCCATAGCCTTGAGCCAAAAAGAGTTAAACAGTGCCAACTGGTCTTTCTTCTCAGTGTGGATGCAGCCAAGAAGGCTGCTTTCCCCGACAAAGCCTCGTCCCCCTCCAGCCTTCTCCTCCTCCCTCCTCCTCCTCCTGCCTGGCCCGATGGGCTGCTCCCTGTCCGAGTCGGACCCAAATGACAGCTGATTGCTTTCCCCATTATGCCTTCCCCCCCAGTTTTAATTTCTCCTTTCCAAAGGATCATTGCTCGCGGTAATTGCCAAGGCCTGCCCTTGGATGTTCACCCAGCCTCCGTGCAGGGATGGAGGGAAGGAGGGAAAAAGAAGAAGAAGAAAAGAAATAAAGGAATAATGTATTTTAAAAACCTTAATTCTTCCTTAATTCCTTCTCTTGGCTCCCTTTTTTGACAGATCGTGCAACCAGGACAGAATTAATTTCGTTTAAAAAAACGATCAAACCGGAGAAAGTTGCGGCAGACAGAGGGGCATAAAGCCCAGTGCCGCCGTTTCTTTTTTTTGTTCTAATTTATCTTTTAGATAAAATCTTTAAAATACATAAAATCGTGGCTAGAAAAATGCAGATAATGTCTTGCTCTCCGGGGTGGATCCAAGCTTTGTTTCATGATGATTTGTATTGTAGTCACTCTGTTGTTACCCCCGCCTCGATCCCCAAAAGGGAAGAGGCGGGATAGAAATAACGGCTTTATGATTCAATAAAAAAATATTGAGGATGATGATGATGATGTTCACATCCGCCCTTCCTCCCAGTACAGGGACTCAAGGCGGCATGATGATGATGAGATGATGCTAATTCGAGAACGTGGCTAGAATTGGGCATTGTGGACCGCAGTAGGGGGAAAACCTTTGAGGGGGGAGCGAGCGCTTCTGGCCCGAGCAGGCCACGAGAGAAGGGCCTTCCTCCCTTCCCTCTTTTCCTTCCTCCTCCTCTTCTTCTTCCCTCCTTCTCTCCTTCCTCTCTTCTTCCTCTTCTTCCGTCCCTCCTCCTTTTCCTTCTCTTTTTCTTCTTCTTCCCTCTCTTCTTCTCCTTCTTCCTCCCACCTCTCCCTTCCTCCTCTTCTTCCTTCCTCCTTTCAGATCAAGGGGGCTGGTAGGGGGAGACCTCCCTGGCTGGCGGTGACCTGGAGGGGTCCACCTGAGTCCCAGGAGGGCCGGGGGGTTGGAGGTGCCACAGGGGCAGGAGCTTCCTTGCGCCCCTCCCTCCTTCCCAACACCATAGGGCTCCTGATCTGCCTTCCTGTCAATCAAGGAGGGGGGTGAGAAAGCCCCCTGCTCCCCCCTCAGACATACTTTGGGGTCCCAGGAGAAGGGTTCCCTTGCAGCCCGTGGCAATAGAAATCGGAGGCAGAAAGGAGGCAGAGGGAGTTGGGGGGGGGGCTGGCTTCCAGGGAGGGAGGGGAGGGGGCGAGGGGTCTCCTTTCCCTCCCTCCCTCCCTCTCCTGCCTCCCTCCCCTTCGTGGCAGAGTCATGAACCTCGTGAGCCGCGACACGGGCTCAGTGGGTGGACGTCTCTATTCCAGCCCCGCGGAGGAGGCGGAGGAGGAGCGGCGGTGGCGGCTTGCCTTCCTCCGGAGCGCCTCTCCGGCTGCGGCTCGGGCTCGGGCTGCGTCCGTCGGGGGGGCGGCCATGGAGGGCCAGGCCGAGCAGCGCCTCCCGCCCGGCGGCGACCTCCCTCCGGGCTTCCCTTGCCCTCTCGGCCGGGAGCGGCCCGGAGCAGAAGGCGCCAGCCCCAGCAGCAGCGCCAGCAGCACCACTCCCGGGGGGCCCCGAGGGGGCGGGCGCCGCTTTTGCCCGTGGCCCTGGTGCACGACCACCTCCTTCTCGGTGCTGCGACATCCTGGACCCCAACAAGTTCAACAGCCGGAGCCGCCTGAGCCTGCGCACCCTCCTCTACAAGGCAGCCAGCGCCGTCGTGGCCGGGGCAGGAAGGCGGACGTTACACGCGGGTGAGCCCCGAGGAGGAGCAGGACGAGCAGCAGGAGCAGGAGGACCGGGACGGGCGGACGTCGAGGAGGAAAGAGGAGGCATCGGAGGCCAAGGCCCTGGCCCAGGGAGCTCCAGAGCGGCGCCCGGAGGAGGAAGAGTAAGTACCGGTTCCTTGGCCCGACGGCTCTTTCTGGCCCTGGGAACGCGGAGGAGGGGAGAAAGCAGGCTCTGGGAGTGGCATCGGGGAGCAGGAGGAAGGAGCGGGCTAAAACCTCCCGAAGGAGCCGCCGGACCGGGGCTGCTTCAGTCCCTGAAGAAAGGCCCTCCTCCTCGGTTCTTGTTAGACGCGTAATTGTGATTTCTATGTAGAGAGACCTTGTAGACCCTTTGAGGACTCTTGAAAGAAAGAAATGGGCAGCAGGCGCTTTCCTAGACTTCAGTCCACTTCCTCAGATGCAGTTTTGGATAATAATATGCTATAATGATGATGATGATAATAAGAATAAGAATAATGTAGAGAGATCTTGTAGCACCTTGAGATTCACTGAAAGAAAGAGTTAGCAGCATGAGCTTTCCTAGACTACAGTCCACTTCCTCAGATGCAGTTGGAGATAATAATATATAATGATAATGTAGAGAAGAAATGGGCAGCAGCAGCTATCCAGGCTTCAGTCTACAGCCTCAGATACAGTTGGAGTGGATTAATGATAATGGATCATAATGTAGAGAGATCTTGTGGCACCTTTGGGATCTATGAAAGAAAGAGCTGGCAACAGGAGCGTCCCTCCTTCCTCGATGCACAGATACGTACTGATTCCCAACTAACGCTGCTATAGCTTGGGATTTCTGTGTGGATCGGATCGTCAGGACCTTTTCTGGGCCTCCGGAGAGTCCCGCTGCCCCTTGCCGTCCCCTGCGCCTCCCTCCCGGCCTCCGTCGGCTCCTTCCTCCCGGCGACAGGTTTCAAATTTCTCTTCCCTCCTTCATCGCTTTCTTTCTCTCTCTTTTTCTTTCTTCTTAAGGACAAATCAGGACTAATTGTGACAAAACGCTGGTTATCTCTGGAAAACAATTAAATCCCTTCGATTACATTTTAAAGTAAAATGTGCTTAGCAGCGTAAAGAGGCTGCTGGGTTGCGGGGGAGGGATGGCCAGGGCCCCGCGAGAGGCGCGCCGGGCCAGGCGGTCGATATCCTATTATCGAGTGGCGCATATCTCTTTCAAGCAACCTGGCCAACTCCCGCCTAACGTCTAAATTATAGGGTCAAATCGGATAATACTACTCGATTAAAACCTATTACACTTATTAGGGCTGCCGATCGACCGGGGAGGGCGTTCGACCCGGCGCTAGATTGCTTTGGCCTCCCCCCAAAGACCCCTCCAAAGGCCCCCCAGACCCAGCAAGGACGCCGGCGGAGATGGGAACTTCCCCACCTCCGATTTCTTTCTCCTCCAGCTTCTCCTGGGAGGCCTGGCAGCGAGCAGGGACCCCAAGGCTAGAGGTGTCCCCCCCGCCGAAGGCTGGCCCAAGCCCCCCCCCTGCGGTGCATCTGTATCCTCTTCGAGCCACAGAGCATGGGTCCTAGAGTAGGAAGGGACCCCAAGGGCTACCGGGCCAACCCCTGCCATGCAAATAACTCACAGCCAAAGTATCCCAAGATGGCCATCCGCCTCTGTTTCAAAGATCTCCAAGGAAGGGACCCCACTGCACTCCCAGGGGTCAAACAGCCCTTACTGTCAGGACGTTCCTCCTAACGTTGAGGTGGAATCTCTTTTCCTGCAACTTGCATCCATTGCTCCTGTCTCTTCTCTGGAGCAGCAGAAAACAAGCTCCATCCCAATATGACATCTCTTCAAATACTTAAAACATGGCCATCTATTTGCCTTCTCTTCTCCAGGCTAAACATGCCCAGCTCCCTAAGTCTCCAACTCCCTACGTTTCCAGGCCTTTCCCCATTGTGCCCTCCCTGCTTTGACGGAGTCGTCCCTCCAGCTCCCGCTAGAGCTGTCCCGCGCGGCCCCCCGTCTTCCCCGCCGCAGCCCGCAAGAGGCACCCGCTTTGAGAGCAGCCTCCGCGGTGATCCCGGCTCTCCGGAGAATGTCTCGGGCCAAGAGCCGCGGAAGGGGGCTCGCTTGAGGGAGACCTGCCAGCCCCCTGTCTCCTTCCCCAACCACTCCTCAATCCTCCAACCAGGAGAGGCTTTCGCCGATCAAATGGAACCAAGTTCTGAGGAAGGAGACGAAGGCTAGGAATAGGAAAGCTCCTGCTTGCCCATTTCTTTCTTTGCAGTCCAGTCTCAAGGGGCTACAAGATCTCTCTACATTATTATTATTATTATTATTTTATTTTTATTTTATTATTATTCTCCGACTGCACTGAGGACGTAGACTTTCGTCTAGGAAAGCTTCTAATGCCAACTTCCTCTTTTCAATCGGTCTCAAAGATGCTACATGATCTCTCTCTCTACATTATTATTTATATTATTATTATATTATTTATTATTATTCTTATTATTATTATTTTATTTCCTCATTTCATCCTCATTTTATACCTGACTGTATCTGAGAAGTACACTGAGGCCTAGGAATCCTGCTGCCAACTTCTTCTCTCAATGAGTCTCAAGGTGCTACAAGACATCCTCAATGTTATCACACATCATCATCATCATCATCATCATTATCTCCCACTGTATCTGAGGAAGTAGCGACTTTTTTAAGAAAGCTCCTGCTGCCAACTTCTCTCTTTCAGTGAATCTCACAGGTGCCACACGATCTCTCTCGCCATCCACAATGTAACCAAGTTCCACTTGATCCGGCACATCGGCTTTCTAACCCCGCTCTTCTCTTTCCCCCGCTCTTCTCTTTCTCTTCGCCCCTTTCCTTTCTTTGTAGCGCAAGCGGTGGAGTTTGGGGTGCCACTATTCCTTGTCCAATCCGGGCTTTTTTTTGCTTTTTGCTGACCAGAAAACGGTGGACCTGCTTAGGCCGGGGCCGGAGGAGGAATCGGTTTAGACTTGGTCACAGGTTTGGAGGAAGTAATGGTTGTAAGAGCCCCCCTTCGTTTTGTTTTACACACAGAAAGAGACGGGGAAAAAGGTCTGTCCGGGTCCCATATTCCGCTGTCCGCTCGGCACCCGATTGTGTGTGTGTGTTGTGTGTGTGTTGTGTGTGTGCTTTTGCAGTCGCCTGTCCATGAAATTTACAGAGTTTTCTTCGTAGGCAAGGAACCTCCGAGGCGGTTTTTTGCCAGTTCCTTCCCCCTGGAAGGGTTTATTTGGCGGCTTTCCCATCCCAAGTACTAACCACGCTGAGCCCGGCCTTAGCTTAGCTTCCAAGACGGAGGCGGATTCTGGTCCTTCGAGGGTCTTTTCGGCTTCCTCGCCTGGGCCTTGCTCCCGGCGGAGGAGCCCAGAGGGCCCGAGGGAAACTTCTCAGGGAGTTGGGCCCCTTCGGAGGATCCGCTTTCGCCAACTCAACCCATAGAAGCCCCTTCTTGTCCCAAAGACTTTCCGCTTTCTCCCACGCGGGCTTATCTCTTCTTCCTGGGGCGGGGGATTTTTTCCCAGAGTTTGTGTGTATGAATGAGAGAGAGGAAATTAGACCAGACAGAATGAGAAGAGAGAGAGAAAGTGGAATTAGAGAGAATGAGAGAAAGAGAGGGAGAGAGAGAGATGAACATAGAGAGATTGTTAAATCCTCAGGGCCAAAGGGCTCCGTCGGGATCTTCGACGGCAAGAGCTTCAGTCCTTTGGCTCTTCCCTGGGACTCGACGGGGCCCCCCTCGCCTCCCCCTCCCGCCCGGCAAAGCGAGCGGGACCCGCGCTGGGGACGCTTAGGTTTCTCTTGGAAAGGGCCAAACTGGACCTCCTTGGTGGCCTCCTTGGGAACTCCCTCCTCCGAGTCCTCTTTGCGCCGGGGCTCTCCCCCAAGAAGTCTCCCGAGACTAGCTGCCTGGGAAAGCGGGAAGGAGCTGGCGCTTGGAGCGGGAAGGCAGACAGGCACCTGGCCCGGACCCCCAGCGCCCTCTCTCGCCAAGGAGACCCAGGTCCCTACGTTGCAACCCAAAGACATTCCTTCAAACCCTTCCACGGCCCAGATTCCCGAGAAGGCGGCGTATGGAGTGTGGTGGCGTTCCCCTCCTTGGAGGTCTTTAAGCAGAGGCTGATGGCTATCTGTCGCTCGGGAGTTTAATTGAGAGTTCCTGCAGGGCAGAAGGGGGTTGGACTGGAGGACCCTGGGGTCTCCTCCAACCTAGGATTCTCGGATTATACATGTCCTTCTCCGCTTGCCCTGCCTCCTCCGCAATAACCTGGTTGAGCGGAGGCCGTCGCGAGAGAAGCCCTTGGGAGGCTCAAGAGGGGCCGATGGCCCTCCTTCCCCTCCCAAGAGACCGCCAAGGAGCTGAGCCCAGGGCACCAGGCGCCTTCCTTCCTTCGCAGGGCCCTTTCAGCCCCGATTCGGCCCCGGAGGCCTTTCCAAAGGGCGCCACGGACGGACACTTCAGGTCCTTTGGCTTGGAGTTGGCCTTCCTTTCCCGGAGTGTCCTCCCTTGATAAAGACCGGTTAGGAGGGCCCAGGCCGGCAAGAGCAGAGGCGGAGGAAGACTGGGGTTGGGGCGAGGAGCCTAGAGGGACTCGAAATGATCTGGCCAAACCCAGGGGCCCAGCCCCTCGAGAATATGATGATGAATATATCATCACATCATCAATATTTATACCCCTCTTCAGCCCAAGAGGCGATCAGACGGCTTACAAATGGAGAGCAGAGGGACGTATCCCTTTTTTACCGATGGGGCGTAATACTGTTCCCGGCTCCCTTGGACGGCGAGGAGGGCCTGAGCTTGCCCCGGTCCTCGGAGGGAGGCAGGAGGGTGGAGTGCTGGAGTCCATGTTCCCGCCCTGCCGGCCAGGCTTCACCCCCCCCGCCCCCCCATCCCCCGGGGTCCCTGATCCCCCCCGTACAAGAGGGAAGGGCCCGACTTACTCGGCCAGGCCATCCCCAGGTGGTCTTGCGGGCCTCTGGAAGTCCACGGGAAGGAGGGAGGTTCTCGGGTTCCGGAGGGAGCTGGGACATGGTTCGGAGGATACCCGGCCGCCCTCTTCAGGCGCTCCGCTTCTCTTTTGCTTAGGGCCCCGGGGAGCCTACCGGAGCGAAGAGGCCCAGCTCGACGGGAGCCACCGGAGGAGCCCCACGCGGAGAACGTAGCTCCGACGAAGAGGACGAGGAGGAGGGAGGAGAGGAGGAGAGGAAGAGAAGAGGAGCGGGGCGGTGAAAGAACGAAGGACGGCGGCCTTGGGGGCCCCGTCGAGGCGAGCTGTGGCCCCAGCGCGGAGGGAATCGGGGCCCCAGTGCCTCCCCGCCCCCTCCTCCTGCTCCGGTTCACCTCCAGCCCACATCCTCAAGGGCCTTCCCCTCCGGGCTCCCAGGCGCCGTGTCGGGCAAGGCAAGCGGAAGGCCGCGGGCTCGGACTCCAAGCGGGCAAGCCCCGCCGGGCGCGGACGGCCGTCACCTACGAGCAGCTGGTGGCCCTGGAGAACAGTTCAGGCCACGCGGTACCTCTCCGTCTGCGAGCGCCCAACCTGGCCTCTCTCGCTCAGCCTCACCGAGACCCAGGTCAAGACCTCGGGTTCCAGAACGGCGCACCAAGTGGAAGAAGCAGAACCCCCCGGCGGCCGCACCACGCCCCGACAGCAGGAGCAGGAGCAGGCGGAGGTGAGGCGGAGGGGGAGGTAGGATCGGGGGCATCGGGGCGGGGGGCTTCCTGGGCGCTCAGTCCCGCTCAGCCACTCCCCCCGATGGGCAGCCACGCCTCTGGCCATGCATGGACCCCGACCGGGCCCTATGGAGGACACACCGCCGGGGGCCTCGTCTGCGCGCCCAGCTCCCTTCCTCCCCGGCCCCGCCGCCTCTCCCCTCTTTGTCCTCGGATCCCAAACCTACGGCGCCCCGGCCTTCTACGCGCCACCTCTGAAGCCAACCTCCTCCTCTTAGGACCCTCTCCCCCCTCCGCGTGCTGCTTGCCTCCCAAGCAGAGACGACTGGCGGTCCCCGACGGCGCACCTGGACCCCCTTGTTTTCTCTGGAGCTGCTCACAACTAGTTCAGGAGGAGCCTCGGCATGAAAGGCCCGCGATGGCCGAAGGGAAAGCTGGGAAGGAGCCCGCTAAGCTGCTTTGAGCAAGGTTTGGCCCTCGCTTCGGAGAACCGGCATCGTTGGGGTTTGGGGTTTTTTTTATGCGGGCCCTCAGAGGAAAAACTGGGGGATGCAACGTCGGCTGCGTGGATAGTGGAGTTTGGCACCGCTTTTTAGTGCTTGTCTGCATGCTATGGAATTCTGGGAATTGGAGTTCGGTTGTGGGCCCAGACTGGGCCCACAACAGACCCAATCCCAGAATTCCATAGCATGCGACAAGGCACTAAAAAGCGGTGCAAAACCGCATTATTCTACACTCTCCATGCAGCCCTCCCTCTTCGGTCTCTTTTGGAAATAGTCCGGCGGCCTGTCGAGCCTTTCTCTCTCGGTGGTCCTTGCTTCCTTGCGACCCCCCTCCTCCCTTGACCCCCGATGACTCTCAGGGCAAAAGAAGAAAACGTGTCCCTTTGGTGGCAATTTCCGTTTTGCAAAAAAAGAAAAAAAAAGTCAATCCGGACTTCACTTCCGTGAGTGCCACCTTTTTTTTTTTAAAGACATTTCAGCCTCGGTTTTTTTCGTTTTTGTAAAAAAAAAATAATTACCATTAAAAGGGAAAAAAAGAGAAAGAAACAACGGGTTTTGTTTAAAAAATCAAATTCCGAACGAGTGGGGGAAGGGAAACGTCTTACATGAAAATTCGTTTCATAAAATGAATAGTGAAAAGAAAGACGGCAACCTTTTGAACTAAACAACCAACCAACAAACCATCGATTCCCCGAGTGTATCTTTGCTGGTTGGTTATTATAAAAAAGAAAAGTTACTTTTGTATTTTGTGTATAAAGGCCGAAAGGAACGCGACTCTAAAGGATATAGAAAGCATCTTGTGCTGGAAACCGTACACAAACAATAATACTAATTAAAAACAAACAAAAAAAAAACGGAGTCGGCATCTCTTGTTGTCCGACTGGCCGTTTTCTGAATCCTTTAAAAAGCCGAAGATCTCGCGCTAGACCCTGAATCCGTTCCTCGGGAGAGATTTTCACTGTCTTTTAAAAAAATTATCTATCGTTTTTAAATTGTTCTTTCGTGAGGTCCGCCTTGGGTCGCATTTGGTGGAAAAGGAAAAGGCGTCACAGAAGAAATAAACGAGCTCGATAGATAGCTAGATAGTAGATAGATTAGATAGATAGATATCTGAGTGATGAAGTGAGATAGAAAGGTAGATGAAATGTGTGTGTGTAAGAGGAAGGAGTGAGCGATGAAATGCGACCGATCGGACAGTAATAGACAAATAGATAGATATAGACAGATGAAAGTTGTGAGAGATATATCTATATAATGAAGGATAGATAGGATGCTTGATAGATATTGATAGCATTAAGATAGATCGATAGATAGATTAGATAGGATCGATAGCTAGATTAGCAGATAGGATCGAGAATGTGTGGTTGAGATATAGATAGAGTAGATAGATAGATCGATAGATCGATAGACAGACAGATAGATGATGACCATGGTGTGAGAGAGATGAACGCATTATACAAAGAACTGGTTTGTGTGTGAGAGAGCTATCGAAATTAGCTAGTTATGTACTGAGTTCTGGATGAGAGCATGACAAGAGATATATTAACAAAGAGATAGATACGATAACTGTGTTTTGTGCGTGAGAGAGAGAAGAGAGGAAATGAGATAGAGACACAGACAAGAGATATAGATATATGGAAAGGT